>NC_081406.1:649536027-649844777 GCF_030272615.1 Cryptomeria japonica | reverse complement strand
GCGCAGTAGGGTTTCATCTTTGCATTTTCATTTCGCCTCTCCAGCCCGAAAGCGCGAGTCTGGGGAAGATAACGCGGCGTTTTACCTCAGCAGTTCGCAAAGTCCTTGTAGTCCCATATCGCGCAGGAGGGAAAAGGCAAAAAGGCACAACACTTTGCAAAACCACCCAAGTCTCCGAAGTTCGCTCATCAATTGGGCAATTCGCCAGGTATGATTCAATTCTTTCCTTCAAATCATTATTTATGCAGAATTGGTCGTCTATTTGAAAGCATTAAACATGGCGCAAAGGCAAAGCTTGTTGGGAAAATTAACCTTGAAATGTAAAATTCGGACTTAGAAAATTTTTGAACATTTTGGAAAAACTGAACTGCAGCCAAGTGGCAAATTTTAAACAAAGAACTTAAATTCCTATTTCATAGCATTTCGCTCCTGGATAAGCAGGCTCGTTTACTAAAGCATCGTACTTTCTTCAAATTTCGGTTTTTCCCATTGATCCTTATGTGCTAACATCATCCTCTATTTTGAATAACCTATTCACTTCCTTCATCTCGTCTCGTAATCCGCATCCGGTTGTGCAGGATAAATGCCTAAATCGGCGGTAGAATCCTCAAAAACACCTGGTGCAACCGGAACATCTCGGCTCTAAATCTGACCTTCCCCACAAAGGCGAGAAGATGAAGTACCAATACCAAAGAGGAGTGAGGGAGTCAAAAGTCCAAAGCATATGGGAGAACATCGGTGATACTTATTTGGGCCACATAGACATTCAGGATTTCAGAGACCGGGTATATTCTCCTAACGCCTATGAAAAGCCTAGGCGGATGATGGAAAGTGGTATTGCTCAGGCAGCAGGTTTCCCTCCATCCGTGCAAAATTATGAGCTAGTAGTTGAGGCTGCCCGACATTATCAGCCAGAGACCAGATTAGTGGTTCTAGAAAATATGGTGCTAGCTGACTTCACACCTGAGGCCATTGGGGATGCATTTGACACCCCATTTCCTGATAATCCCATTGCTACAACTATAGATGAGGCACAGGTTGCTTACGACATGAACCCTGCTAAATGCAGGATATTGATAAATGAAGAATGGTATAAGGAGAGAAGGCCTCCGAGTATTAGGATCAGTAAAAAGACCCCCAGAAGTGACTTTCATAATGAGCATGGTGATATGGTCACCTTACTCAGCCGGGTTATGGGACTCCCTCAGTCTAACCTTTTTGAGGAGTGGATGTTCTACTTTACGGAGTAGGTCTTTGCCGGGAAATCCAAGTTCGACTTGGCTCAGATCATCAGTGATAATATCCATACACAGCTGGTCGAACTTGAGGAAAAGAAGTACTTCACCGTGACCTCCTACCTGATTTACATGTTTGCTCGACACGAACCACTGACAGGATTAATCAAGAAGGGTGAAATCGGGAACGACCCAAATCAAGTCAAGGTGTATGAATGCTACCCTCAGCTGCACTACTATGACATTGCTCAAAGAGAAAAGAACAACGTTGCTTATGCAATTGGTCAATATGAGCGTGTCAATGACACCTTTATAATGTGCCTAGTCAGGTTGATGCAGGGGGGATTGCACATAAGGCTCTTAGAGCAGGCTACCATTTTGGTAGAAAAGTACAGCGCATGGTTTATTCAATTCCCTAGGTTAATCTATATCAGAATAGCCGGCTTTGAGGGAGCGCTACTTCGACTTCCACGCTATCCGATAGACAAAATAGTCCTTATGGAAGTTGCAAGGCAGACACATCCAGCGGGCAGCTTACTTAGAGATAAGAAGCAGTCCGAATTCACCTTCCCTATGATTTTGGGTGCCCTCGATGTGCATTTCAAGAATTCATTACAAGCTGAGGAGTCACTTGCTGAATTAGCATCTTATGGCCTACAGGAACATTTGCCAAGCAAGTTTTTCGATCATGACAATTTGGCAAAAAGAGCTTATGGCATGCGCTACAGAGCAAAGGCATCAATTGAGGACTATTGGAGCAATTGTTCCGATGACTATGAGGTCCGACGACGTGAGTATTCGAGGTTAAGTGTGCAGCAAATGCGGCTTTATGAGTTCTGTTGGGTCCCAGATCAGATGACAAATTCTGGCAATTGCTTGTAGGTCCAAGAGTTTGAGGCAGTAAAATACCTCTTGCCGGGCATTGATTGGTCTCAAGATCCGACTACTGATTTTGAGGCAGTTATGGCAGCTCCAGGAAGATATACCGATCATTGGTTATCCCAGCAGATTGAGAGACTAACCCATGAAGGAATTCAATTTACATACCATATGATGGGCAGTCTCGATTCCTTGTCTTCGAAAGATGAGGGAACCTCAAGTGCACCGAAAGAAGAGATTGAGAAACCCGGAAAGAAGAGGAAGAAAGCCAGAGCTAATAGAGGGACTCGGGCATCAAAAAGAACTAGAAGGGAAAATATCCCTATTAGAAGGCCAGAAGTCAGTTTGTCATCCAAAGACCCCAGTCTTGAGGATGACGTTGTTGAACTTGAGTATATACCTGCTCCGCCTTCCTAGAGTGATGTTGATGCATTCGAGGCTAATAATCCTCCAGCACAAGGTGAGCCAAATGCAGAGGTCAGGATCATTGGTTCTAATGAACCTGGAAATCAAGTTGAGGAAGGAGAAATTCCGCCTAATCAAGAGGCTGGTAAGCATGAGCTCACCTAGGGAAGTCGGCATGAATTACAATTGAATAGCATCGACAAAGATGACACCACCGTCGAAGGAGAACGAAAGGGGGATGAGACCCACGAGCCCGACAGAACTGAAGAGCAACCATCACAAGGGGATACCCGACAGTTGTTCAGTGAGGTAGGGGAGAACTCACCTATGAGTGAAGGACTGGATACCACATCTGTTCCTTCTATGACAGATCAATTGCAGATAGGCAGTGAGCCAGCTGAAACCTCTAAGGAGCAAAGTGGGAATTTGGCCATAACATCCGGGCAGACCATCCCTCAAGACTGGCTAATTGCTCGTGCACAGCAGAAAGCAGTCATCAAGCCACCTATCAACTTGGAGGATATCTTCTCTTGCATAGGGGAAACAAAGTCCAAAGGAAAGAAAAAGCCCAAGACCTACTCCCGGATCACCAAGGATGAGCAGAGGAACCGTACCATCCATATCGCTACCCCGCCTGTTGATAAGCCAACAGATCAAATTGCATTGGCCGATTATAGCATTGCAACCATCCCGATAGGGCGAGCCACGCAAGAGCAAGAAAGGGAAGAGTTCAAGGATTCCGTGCAGAATATGCTCAGGCAACTCGATGAAATGACTGCTGAGAGAGACATGTACTGAGTTCGTGCTGAGCAGGCTGAGGGATGTATTGATCACCTGCTAAAACCATTGCAACATGCCCCTGAATCCCATGTCCCCCCATTGGCATTGGCACAAAGGACTACAACAGAGTTTGAAGGAGTACGTGATACCGCCAAAGCTGTTAAGGATGGATTTGAGACATTAGGGAAAAGGGAGAACGGATCATTGAAGATGTAAAGGAAATGGCCCACCACCGAGAGACCATTCTTGTCAAATTATTTGAGGTAAAGGAGTGTTTCAGGGTCCATGAGGTGGTTGGTACAATTCTTCCCCTCATGAGGGCTCTTTTCTGGACCCACACGCAGATTCCCACATTGTTCGCTATCCTGGATCCTTATGACATCAGCGTTTTTAAAGAATGGTACTGGACTGCCAACATGAAGAATGAAACAAAAGACACCATTAATAAAGAGCAGGAGGAATGTGAGGAAATCTTGAAAAACATGAGGGATCTTGGTGGAAAGATCCTCCGATCAATGGTTCTGGGCTGGAAAAATAGTCTGTCTGATGAAAAGGTACAACCCGACTGGGAGGATAGGTTGAGAATTGATAAGGTCGCATACTCCATCGAGGACCTAGAATTTGCCAGTGGATTGCATGTGGACATTTTATGTTTTGAGGCTCATCGGTCCGACTGGAAGGATGGGTTAAAGCATGTGGATCGCCATTTGGAGGGTATGCAATATAAAATACGCCATCCTCCTATGCCTCCAAGCGCGGTGTTGTTCCAGCTATGCATCAGATTTCAGGAATATGTTCGGGCAAAACGTGCAGCAGGTCGGGACATCTGGAAGGAGTATTTGCACAACAAGGATGAATTTTTCGAAAAAGGGTCTACAGCAGAAAAGGAGAGTGCTTTCATAAAGTGCAAGTTTCTTTTAAAATCTTAAAAAACACTTTTTTGGCATAAAGTTCATTTCTAACTGCCAAGATAGTTGTAAATCTTGAGCTCCGTGCATTTGCACTTTTTGGAGCAGCTTTTTGGGGTAGTTATTAATTACCTTTTTGGTAGTTATTGTTTCTCCTTTTGTTGTTGCTGGTATTTTGCCTCCCATTTATGGGTATGGGCAGTTTTGATAGAGGATGAATCTGGCCCACTTGTTTACGTTTAATCTTGGCCATTCATCCGTTTTTGGAATTCTATATAAAGGAATTAGTTCTTCTTTGTAAAAGGAGAAAAAACAAAGATTGTTGCAAAAACTCTGGCAAAATACATATAGGATTTGATGGATGTTAAAGTTGTGTCTGTTTTACTGTGAGTGCATGGTCCTCTTCTCCATTTATTTCATATTTCTGGAATTGTATTTAATTTCAGACAGTTATTTATGCATATATTTGATGGAAAATCTTGGTTCATACCATTAGGAAATAGTTGATTATTGTTTCCTCTGCATGGTTAGTTTGAACCCCCTTTTGTGCTAAGTTCAGTTATTAGATTTGGATAAATAGGTGTAAGAATCTATCGTTCGTATCTAATAAACTTGAAAATTCGAAATCCTTTGATGATTGCATTGGTTTTTACCTAGTTGTGCTAATTAGTTGGTGAAGTAATTTCTAGTTATTTTGAGATTTCCGTCTATCTGTTGAAATATGTTGTCTTAGTTAGAATTAGCTAGCTGTTTTTATTCACTTTTTATCCCTCCTTCCTTTTTTTCCTTTTTCATTAAAGAAACCCTCCAGTCAAGCTGAAATAGCATCAATCAGAGGCAAAATCAGATGATATAGGACTGTAAATTTTAGGGAGCCTGTACGAAACCAATTCCGTCTAACTGTAAGTCCCCTTTGTGTTTCCAGCAAAACACATCAGCCACTAAGCTATCCTGCAGTCAAGACTTGACAACCAAAACATTGAGGTCATCCCCATTGATCAAATTCACATAGCATTAGGGATTTCCTTATCTCAAGAGAGGATAGGATTCTTAGTATTTCTATTCTGCGTTGGCCGAATGAAGTCGTAGTTCCGCGACTTTAGACACGTCAACAGAATTGGCGCTAGAACGAGGGCAAGTTGGAACGAATTGGATCCTTCTCTTCGGAGAGATTTGAAAGAGTCCTGAAGTCTAGTCCAGAACGGGAAAGATTCGCTGGATTTCAGTTCTATAGTCGTAAAAGTTACCACAGGGTTGCAGACCCCAGTGAGCCCAGTTCGTCAGACCAGCAGTTTGCTGTCCCAGAGAGCACGGTTTTCACGACCCCAGTTGCTACAACTCCAGTTACCCCTTTGGTTCCATCAATTCAGCCACAAATGGCGCATAATCAACCTGCTCCAAATGGTGCAACCTGGTTGGTGGACAACCCGTCACCAATAGTTTTCACCAATTACCATGATATGCCCAAAAGTCCGGATAGATTCTGTTCGATCTTTCATGTAAATGATTTAAACAGAACACCAGAGGAGCATATCAAAATATTTGAAGATGCGTTGCGTAACAGACAGATTGAGTATGCAGACGTTGCATGTAGACTCTTCCCTTAGTCTTTAGGGGAAGACACATTTTATTGGTTTATCCATTTGCCAGTATCGTCTATTGATTCTTGGGAAAAGATGAAGACAACTTTTACAGGAAAATATGCTATTCCCACAACTCCCACTGAGCTATATAGACAGTTCGTGGAAGTGAAGAGACAGGGCCATGAGCTAATTAGTTCTTTTAACAACAGATTTCACAAGGCCTTCACCTGGTTGCAAGACTCGTATGTGGTAAGTGATGCTTTGGCAAGGGAGATTTATTATTCAGCTTTGGATTATCAGACAACAATGTTTGTCCGACAGTCCCAACCTGCACCAACTACATTAATGGAGGCATATGCTAAGGCTATGGAGATCAGTAAGGGTTTAGGCCAAAATATTGTGGGACCATTGCTGCAATTGGGACCCCCCGCGATGCCCAACCAAATTCAAGAGATCAGTCAGGCCTTGGCCCACCAAACGCTTATCATGAAACCAATTCCGTCTAACCGTAAGTCCCCTTTGTGTTTCCAGCAAAACACATCAACCACTAAGCTATCCTGCAGTCAAGACCTGACAACCAACACATTGAGGTCATCCCCATTGATCAAATTCACAAAGCATTAGGGATTTCCTTATCTCAAGAGAGGATAGGATTCTTAGTATTTCTATTTTGTGTTGGCCGGATGAAGTCGTAGTTCCGCGACTTTAGACACGTCAACAGGTCCTCACCACATCCTTCTAGCACCCAAGAAGATCGCTCCTTATGAAGCCATTTTGGAATCTATTAACTTTCTCTTCCAACCTCAAGAATTTGTTCATTTCATTGTAGTCATGGTTTTTGATTGCCTTTTGAAATTTCCTCCCTTCCATCTTGAGCCTAGTAGCCGTAGTCATCAGGTCTCCATAGACCTTGAATGAGATGCTCCTAATGAAAACCACACTAGCTTTCCAGGAGGAGGCAAATTCCCTGGATATGACAGGATCATGATTGTTGATGGCTTCAAGGTTGCATGAGAGGTTTCCCTTGCAAAAAATATCCCACACCTCCACATTGTTTTTAAATCTATGGTAGTTTGTGGGCTCAACTCTGTTGAGGTCTCCTCCCATGCTCGGTTTTCTAGGTCTTTGGATACACATTATGATATTGTTGTGGAAATTGGAGGCTAGTTGCTTTTTTGTTCTTTTAAAACCCTTTATGGTTGTAGTAGGTTCCATTTTGGAATCATTAATCTTTATTGTTATTCACATATGGATAGATTGGGCATGAATCTTAATATTATTTTCCTTAAATCTGCCCCTTTCAACATTCCAACAACTTAATGGTGGTGGTCGAGGCTCAATCATTATCCCTTGCTTCTTTGTTGAGATTATTTTTATTAATTTGATTGAGGGTAGCCTGCATTTGTCAGCATTTTAAACCTTTTATAAGTCTTCCCAAATTGTCTAGTAAGTTAGTTGAGGTATTGCCTTCTCTAAATACATGATTAATTTTTAATCTTTCAAAAGACATGAGGAATCTCCTTTGTCACCTCAATGATATGTCTATATGACCAATGACGAACAACCTCAATGTTGAGCATGCCTAAGATGATTTTGTGGTCACCTTCAAGGATCAAGTTTTTGATGCCGTTGTCTCTAGCAAGGATTGTGCCTCTTGAAGCAATTGTGGGTTCTACAAAGTTATTAGTTTGATTCAGATTCTTAGCATAAGATTAGATACCTTTGGAATCTCTAATTAAACCCTCTTGCTTAACCTAGGTTACCTTTCAACGTATCATCAAAGTTTAGCTTGATCCATAAAGTGTTTGTAGGGTCCACTTGGTGTTTTTTTTTCTTGAATATTTTGGTGATTTCCGCATTCTCCATTTTGTCCACCATATTCTAGTTGTTGGCTGTAAAGGATTTCCACGTTAGTAGGAGGCCACTTGGGTTTCTTGATTTTAGCCACACATACATTTTCATGGATGAGCAACATAAATTGTCTCAATGGGTTATAAATGATGAGCTAACAAGGTTGAAACTAGGGGGAACTTAAGCAAAATAATAACAATAGGTTGGGGCACCAACATGGGCTCTAATTGGGGACGTGTGGCATGCAAGCACAACGAGAATCTAGATCTCCAGGCAGACAAAACATTAGACACTTTGAAGATTGGGATTGACTCGGGGTAACAAATGCATAAAGAGAACAATGTGTACAACAATTCAACACAAAAACAACCATAACAACTTATATTACATAGGTTCCCAGAACTTCACCCTTAGGAGAAGTAATAATTGAAAAATGCTGACCATGAACTGGCAGCTCAATGATATCTCCGTCAAGACTCTTGAGGTAAACCGTTCCTTTATTGCACTTGCAGCAATTTGATAAGGCTTAACCCATAGGGCGTCAAATTTGAAGCTTGATTACTGTCGGCTCACATTGGACCAAATTCAAGAATTTGATCTAGCAGATATCCCAAATGATCTGGAAGAAGATTGTAATGTCCTAGACCTTACCTATGTTGAAAAGAAAGTTTCTTCAACACCCTTGCTTCTTATTCAATGGTCACAGAAGGAGGCAACTTCTATCAGAGACAAAATCCCGAGTATTCTTGTGAATACTAATGTTTGGCTTTCAAGCAAGGGAATTCAGTTGAAACCTTTCCTCCTGGTTTTGATGATGATACAACTGGACTTGTTGGTAGGAGGTCAGAGAGTAGAACAAAGAATAAACAGGATCCTGCTACTCCTCGGAAGGCTCTGAAGTTGAAATTTGTAGTTGGGGCTAACAAAGGAAAGACTCAAGGAGAACCATCTCCTTCAAATGTTCAGGAGACAAAATAGTTTGAAACATAAGATGAGCATTTGGACGATGAACATCCTGATTTGGATCCCATTGATGTAGATCAACTCAAAGGTGCGCAAGCGGATAACAAAGAGCATGATGAATATGATGAAGGACTACCACAATCAGATAAGTCCCATGAATCCCTACCCCAGGTATCTCTTTCTTCTTCTACTATGGTGCATGATCCTGTTTCTACTTCAGAGTCAGAACCTTTTGAATCTGCTGTCACATGTGTCACCCCTAGCATAATTGTACATGTTTCTTCCACTAGTGCTAGTGAGTCTGCCTTGGATACCTCGCATGACAATATCGAGAATGTTTTCTCTACTTTTCCAAATTTGTTTGATGTGTTGGCTACCATATTGGATGACTTTGATAAGTTCATGACAGAGACAAGTCCTAGACCCAACGAGTCATCTTTAGAAAATCCTCCTATTGTTGTTACCACAACATCACCTATTGTGACTATTACTCGAGCAAATAGATCCCTCTCAAGCCCTAGTCATAGGTGTTGATGATGATTCCTCCTTGCAATTGTGATTATTCTCAAATGCCTCTAAGAGGAAGAAACAAATTGTTTCCCCGGATGATTTTGATTTCAGTTAGCTCATCTCCACCAAGCCTAAGACTACTAAGAAATCCAAGACCATATCAAGGGTGAAGGTGGATAAAGCTAGAAACAAATATGCAGAGATTGCCATTCCTCCTCCTAATGAAGGCATTGATCAAGTTTAGGATTCAGATTATACCATTAGCAGGTTGATTTGGACAAACAGACTCATGATTCTGCCAAAGGAGATGCTCAAACAACTCTAGATGCTCTTGTTGCTAGATACGATGAGGATAAAATCAAGAAGGATAAGCTCAAAGCACAGGTTGAGCAACTCACCACCGTGCTAATCAAGGTGACTCAGTCTTCAGAGGCCATTGAACCAGTGACTTCATCATTGGATGAATAGGTTATGAAAAGAGCAGAGCAAGCAGCTTCACGAAGTAGAGCAGTGGGCGAGTGGATGGATAGGATGCTAAGCCAAGGCACGTGGCTCTTGAGTTTAGTGGTTACCTTAGTCAACAATCTTGATGCCGTGAAAACTGAGGTGGACAACACCATAGAAATCTTCTCTAAAGAATTGGAAGTGCGGGAAAAGGATTTTGATGCATGGCTGAAACTTCAAGATTTTGATTTAGATGATCTTGTGCAAAATAGTGTCATCCCTTCTTGAAATATGTCTGTTGAGCAGCGAGAGGCACGAGAGCATCGAATGAATATTCTAGAACAACTTATCAAGGATATGAGGAAAGCTCAAAAGGAATGCATGGACCAAAAGGAGATTGTTGACAAGATATCAGAAATTCCTTTTACTTTCCTTGATGAAAATCAGAAAGCAGTAGATGTTGATGTGGTTATCAAGGAATTCAATTTATTGTTAACTGCTGAGATTGAGAGATAAGACTTTGTTAGGCGGCAATTAGGATAATGCTTATAATTTTGCTAGTTATGGTTTAGTAATATTTTGGTTGTGTAATAAGCCAGTTGTTGGTTCCCATAGGGGTTAGTTGGTAGTTGTGACGGTCGGTATCTCCGCCAACCGTTGGGTCCTATATAGTGCAATGTAAGGGAACCACGACTACAATGATGATGTACTAGTTTTGGAATGCAATAAAGAAAACATCTTTCTGCCATATTGTTGTGACTGTGACTGTTAATTTATGTTTTGAATATAATTGAAGTTGCTGGATATATGTTTTGTGTGTACTTCCTGTTTATTCTGTGAACTTGAACAACTCACCATAGGGAGTAAACATTTTGGCGCTGTTGCCGATTCAAATTCCGGAGATCAATATGGCGGCAGGCGGTAACCACTAATGGGCCGACCATTCAAACAACAGTCGATAGTCACTGAAGGTGATACACACAAAGAGGCCACGCAGGCAGAAGTACGGGAGGATCAACTAACAGAGGATTTGGTGGAACTGTGGGACGTTTCTGTCACTCAGTACGTGCAGAGGGAAGCTTGTGAGAGAGCGGTCCCTGAGGGCACGGTATGTGAGGAACTCATAGTAAATTCTGCCGTGTTTGATCTTCTTGGGAGCCTTCCTAGATTGTTGGCATGGAACCTCATTGAACGACAAGAACAAAGGGAAGAAATCAGTTGTGAACGTCGTCAACAACAAATCCTGCAGCAGTATAAAGAAAGGAGTTGTAGGGAAGAGGAAGAGAGGGATACAAGCAAACGTTGTACCCCTGGCAATTAATGCCCCTACGTCCCAACAAAGACTGACGACATTGTACCAACGGAGAAGTAGGTGAGGGGTCGGTACGGAAATCCCTACATATCAGAGAACAAAACGAGCGGAGACGTTAGCTGAGGGAGATTGCTGAAGGCTTGGAGAGTCCGGAAAGGCAGAGCAAGAGTCAGAGCCGTAGTCGAGAGAGGCAGAAACCGCGTATGTGGAACCGGTTGGTAGAGGTTGCGAGCAACCTACCACTGCCGGACGTAGCGGAGGAAGATCTCGCCGACTAGGCCGCTCACTCGACGTTGAGTGAAGAAACCAGAACTCAGTTTGAGAGCAATTTGTCAGAGCAAGCCGGCCAAGACGAAGAGGTCGCATGGGACC
Organism: Cryptomeria japonica; assembly: GCF_030272615.1. Taxonomy (NCBI): domain Eukaryota; kingdom Viridiplantae; phylum Streptophyta; class Pinopsida; order Cupressales; family Cupressaceae; genus Cryptomeria; species Cryptomeria japonica. The sequence goes on along the minus strand of NC_081406.1, from coordinate 649,833,535 downwards.
TGCAGGGTGAGGTCGCCCTGTATAGAATTGGGAGTTTGTCTCTCGCGGAACAGTAAAAAAGAGGGACAGAGCCGAAAACCCCAGGAAGGAGGGATTATAGGAGTGAGGGTGACCAAGGTGTGGAGGACAGAGGGGGACGTATAGAAAGCTTGCGTACGGAGCTAAATAGTCCAATCTGGTCGAATGCATACGGTACCTTCCAGGCGACATATAACACCTTCCAGGCGGCACATAACACCTCCCAAGCGAGACAGAGTACCTTCTAGGTAAAAATAATGGCACACAACCAAAACACTCCAGAGAGACAAAAACTTCCAAGATTCATGGGCGACGGGTCAGAGGACCCCGTACAACACTGCAAAACATGTGTAACCATATGGGAAGCGAACAACCAAGATGACCAAGATTATTGGTTGAAAGCGTTCCCAACCACTCTCCGGGGGGATCACGATTGACTGGTATACGGACCTTGATGCCCAATACAAAACAAGTTGGAATGCTTTGAAGAGGGCCTTCCAGAAGGAAATCAAGCCCCTGAGGGATGATAATGAGATCATGGCCGAGATCTATAGTACTAAGCAAGGGAAAAGTGAAAGTGTCCGGGCCTATAACCGTAGGCTGAAGGAGTTGCTAAACAAGATGGAGAACCAGCTGGCCGATGGGTTGAAGAAGAGATGGTTTGTGGAGGGATTCGTACCATCCCTTAGAAGAAAGATGAAGGTGGTCCCTCTGTCGTCATATGATGAGGCCTACAACAGAGCAATGGACATTGAGAGTGAAAGCAAAACATCAAAAGGGAAGAGGAGTGCGAGTGATGATGACGGTACAGATGAAGACAGTGATGGCAAGTTCAAGGCCGTACAGGCCCTCCGTAGGGATATGATGCGGATGATAAGAGTTGAAGGCGGACAAGGAGAATGGCAAAGAGGGTAAATAACTCTGGTGTATCGACTGTAAGGCAGAAGGTCACACTAAGGGAACATGCCCACAAAAATCTTTTTGTGACATTTGTCAAGTGTTGGGGCATTCCATCAGGGAATGCCCGTACAATCTAAAAATGTGGAGCACACAAGTGCTTCTCACCCAACCGAAGCAAATCACCCCGCCAGCCACACCACCCAAACTAGCAAACTCTGATGCTTCACTAGGGGGATATCACAACAATCGACGAGGAAATAATCGGTCCAATACCAACACACCAAGGAGTAAAATCGAGTACGATGCAAAAGGGCGACCTATGATTCAATGCCGAAAATGTAATGAATGGGGCCACTTTGCTTGGGAGTGCCAAAACGAAAATAACAATGGGAGTTTGCTATGTAAGTGGTGTGGATCGGGAAACCATGAGGACATTGATTGCCCGAAATAAAAGGGGGTGAATATGTTGGACGTGAAGGAACCGGAGGAGGTACTGGCAATCACAAGATTGCAGAGCAAGAAGGGAGTGTATCCCGATCCCTGTACGGAGAAAGAGAGACTTCGAGAAGCAAAAGCAGACATTGAACGGGCGATGACGGAGGAACAAAGAGCCTCGCACAATGCTGCCAACACCCCACTTCGGTTAGGGCTTGAAAAGACTATAATCAAGCAGATGTTGCAAACCACCGTACCCGTATGGGTATCCGATCTTCTGCAAACAATGCCACAATTGAGTATGGCTCTCACAAATCCAGTTGGTGACAACACCATCGACCAGGAAGACTACCCAGTGGCAGCAAAACCACCCAGGACGGACCCCATGACAGAACCAAAACTTCTTGGCACGATTGCCACAGATCCTATGCTGCTCACTATGAGTATCAGTCGGATGCCGACCGTGGTGGAAATGGAAATAATGGGACAAAAATTGACAAACACAATTGTGGACGACGGCTCTAGAGTAAATGTACTGCCAGAAGAAACATGGAAGGGTCTCGGCAAACCAACCCTCTGGCCACCAACCTTCCACCTTGTCGGTGCGGACCAACATGACATCAAACCTCTTGGAACCCTCATGGCACAGAAGGTTGTTTTGGGCACACAACATTTCTTCCTTGATTTTGTGGTCATTTCGTTGGAGAGAAAGGCCTATGACGTCCTCCTCGGGAGGGGATGGTTGATTATGGCCAAGGCAAACCATAATTGGAAGAGGAAGGCAGAACTTGCTGAGAAGGAAGAGGAGCCAGTCGACTTGGAAGAAGAGGTAGATTTGGAGTACGGTGCAACCTTAGGACCGTGTTTGAAAATGGTACTTAAAGATGAAGACTTGTTTGTGATAGCATCACGACCTGGTGAGCAGGAAGCGGGCCCCAATGCACTTTACCGGGTGATCCCTAACCCCGCGGGCCTACCGTAGGTGGAGGGTGAGAAAGTGACATGGTACCAACAGTATGGGGGTCGGTACGTAGATGGAAGCTATAAAGGAGTAGGATTGACACCATTGGTGGACAAAATATGGGACTTGGAATATGTTGGCACGTGTTGCCTCGAGGAGTGTTACAAGAGACTACCGCACGTATGTGCATGGCTGCATGACTCGGAGATCAGAGTAAGACCTCAGGAAGACCCCACTGGGGTAAAGAGGAAAATGGAGGATCCGGAGGAGGGTGACGATCAAGTGGAACCAAGCAAAAAGCGGAAGGAAGAAGACGTTGGCAATAAGGTAAGACCGAGGAAAGGAGTGAGACGTCGGATGCAAAAAGCCAAGTTGCGTAAACAGAAGAAGACAACACGAGCCTCGAAAGAACAGGTGGTACAAGGAAGCGACAAAAAAAGCAACTAGAGGAAGCAAATTGACAAGCTCCACGGTAAATTAAAAGTACGAAGGCTACAGTTTAAAAAGTCTTGTCAAGTAAAAATATTAAAAAAATATTTTAGAAGAAGAATATTAAAAATGAAAAAAGAAAGGCAAGTATTCAAAATTAAGGGGGAAGGGTCAAGAGTCATTAAGAAATTAAAAGAAAGGGGACAAATACTAAAATTGAGCAAGGAAAAACAGACCAAGGCAAAAAAGAACTTATTTTATAAAAAATTGATTAAATGTTTGATTCAAACCCTAATTGGGCAAATGGAAGAACTTTATAAAATTCCTCCCAAGGCTATTGAAAGCCATTTGTATAACAGGGAATGGGAAAGTAGAAAGCAGAGTGTTGGGTGGAATAATCAGAGCAAGTGCCAACCGTACGAATCCGTATGAGGAAGACAGGTCTGTGATAGCGCAATCAAAGGAGAAGGCAGATCCGTACAGGAGGGCACAACATCGTACCAGACCGTACAAATAATTTAGGACCCGTCCAATTAGATTGTACGGGCACCTCAAGTGGCTTCATATCATACCATATGGCAATTAAGAGACACCTCGCACCAATCCGTACGGTTAGAAGGGAGAGCATCGTATGACACCATACGAGAAAAAGTGGTGGGTGTCAAAGGAAAATTATCCGTACACTCTGACGCCATCGTACGACCATGCATAAGAATCAAATGCGGAGTTTACAGGAGGGTGGTCCCATCCGTACGACACTGTACGAAAATGAGTAGTGGTACCGAAGGAGAATTATCCGTACACACTGACGCCGTATGAGCTGAAGGAGGGGTGGAACAGAGCGAGGGATCTGTACGACAAACTCTTAGCCACACATCTCTATACAACGAAGTTTCATCAGCAAAAGGGCACATCTCCATGTACGAGGTCATACGACAATCAAATGAAGGGCACAAAGCCATACAGTACGAGTCAAGTATGGTGAAGACGAGTTGGGGTAACCCCAACTGGATGAAAAATTTGGACCGTTATAATAATGGTCAAAGGTAGGGGAATAGTTAAGGGAAAAGCACAAAACCCTAGGCAAACAACAGTGATGGCGACAAGTACAGAAGAGCCCAGTAGCAACAGTAAGAAGGCCAAAAATTCAATGTGACCAGTAGGAGAAAGTGACAGTGGACACTTTAACATTTGAAAGTGTTGTCCTCATTTTTGTTTCCAAAAATGAAGGACCACTACGTTGAAATTTTTGTGAAAAAATGAAAAATTTTACTCTATGGCACGCTTCTCGAAGTAGAATTTCAACTAATCCTTGGACTGGCTTAATCCTCAGTCCATCCTCGAACTATGTTTCGAATTTCGTCAAATTCTGGGTTCGTTTGCTATGCCTTTCCTTCAATTTTGGGTTTTAAAACCCCGACTGCAGGTGGAGAATTTTCTTCAAACTGCAAGTTTTAATGATATTCATTGTTTTGGTCTTTGTAGGGGAATTTTTGACTTATTACATGTGCACTTTTATTTCAAATATGTTACTTGTCATTTGTTTTAAATTTCCCCTTTGTTGTTTTTATCTTTTTTATTGTTTTTTGGTCATGTCTAGTTAAAATAGGGATTTTTTGGCTCAACTGCAAGTAAACTTGCAGTTTGTTCAAAAAACCCCTACTTTAATGGTTTTTACATGTAATAGGGATTTTAAATCCCCATTACATATGTGCAAGTATTTCTAACTTGTTGTAGGGATTTTAATTCCCTTTTACAAGTATATTAAACTTGCAGTTTGTCCAAAAAAACCCGATTTTTCCTTGCAAGTGCATTTTTGACAATTTTAAACTTGTCATTTGTCCAAAAAAACCCAATTTTGGCTTATAAGTGGAAAAAGTAAAAAATTAAACTTGCAATTTGTCTAAAAAAACCCGATTTTGGCTTATAAGTGGAAAAAGTGAAAATAAAACTTGTTATTTCCTCCCCAAAACCCGATTTGCATGATTTTTGGCAATTCGAACTTGTTGTTTGTCTTCCAAAACCCGATTTGCATGAAAAATGGATTTGTTGAAGATGTCAAAGCAATTTTTTGGGGAGATTTGCTGGAGATGCAAGGCGTTTAGGATTCTATCCTATTCTCATGCATTTACAAACACATTTTTTGCCATTTAGAGTTTATTATTACTGGTTTTTGGAGCTAAATCAGCAAAATCGTGGTTCTTTCAATCCACATTTTGGGCGTTTTTTACTCCACAAGTCTGCATTCTCCTAAATCGTTTTCCCTTCTCTCACCTAGGCGTGGAGTTTGGGGTAAGATTCGAGCTATTTAATGATCCATTAATGATGCATTGAATACCACGTTTTTTGCAAAAACGTGATTCCTTTGGCTGCAAATTTGAAGGGTTTAAATGCCACGAATCATTGATAAGAGGAATCGTTTTTGCTTTCCATTCTAAGGCGTTGGGATTTGAGGAAGATTTGACCTCTTCTTGTGCCTCCAAGTTTGCATTTTGCTGCCATATAAGACATTCTTGCAAAAACGTGTAAAGGGTTTGGCATTGCAATTTTGGATTTGTTGACCGGTTTTGCTTCTTCATTCCAAGAATTGTTGCGTTATTGGATAAGCATTTTGCATTTTTAAGAAAGGTATGTTCTCTTTCCTTTCTTTCCTTCATTTTATTGTTTTCTTAATTTTCGTTCTTAGTTGCATTTTTGGCATGTGTTGTTCTTCCCCCAAAATTTGGTTTTTGTGAAAGAAATCTTCCCCTTGGTATGCGATTTTTGAATTGCATTGTTCTTCCCAAAATACCCTCTTTACTTGTATTCGGGATTATTAATCTCAATTACAAGTTCGCTGGAAATTCTTGTTCTTTCCCTACGGTTAAGGAATTTAACCATTTTTGGTTAAAATTCCAAGTTGAAAAGTGTGAAATACCCCTCCCTTGCAAATTCGGGTTTTAAAAACCGGATTACATGTCGAAGAGTTCTTCCCATTTTCATGAAAATGACTTTCCTGGATTTTCCCATTTCTATCCATTCATGTTCCCCATATCCGCACTTTCCATGTCCATCATTTCCCGCAAGTCAAAATCTCATTTTTTGTCCATTTCTCCATTTTCGAATTTACAAGTGTACTTGTATTCGGGTTTTAAAACCCCGATTGCATGTATGTCCTTTCCAACTTGTATACTTGCGAAAATTCTCCCAAGATCCGAAATTGGTCAAAGTCAAGATTTTCCCATTTCTACATATTTCCCCTCTTCCTCTCTCAAAACCGTGAAATTCAAAAATCAAAGTTTTACCCATTTGAAGAAGGAAGAATGATATTTGTAGCTGACTATGATGTTGCCTTAACTCTTTTAAGTCTTCATCACAGCATTCCAGGTTCACAATCAATGTTAGATTTGTCGGCATCTCCAACTCCAAAGAAAATGAAGTACAAATATGACAAATATCAGAATGAGGTTGCACCTTCCCAGGTTTCTTCTCCTTTGGATCGCATCAGAGACACGGAGATAGGGCACGTTGATATGGCAGAATTCATCAACAGGGTAGAAGATCCACATGATAACAACTTGCAGCGGCTGTTGGACAGCCATATCCATCATGCATCTTTCTTTCCAGTGGCTGCCCTAGAACCTGAGTTCGTTCTTGCATGTGCCCATCATTTTGACAAGGAGTCAAGAGTCATCAAAAATGATGATGGTGAAGCTATAATTCGTCTTGATGCAGATACAATCGAGAAAGTCTTCAGAATACCTCCTGCACCTGTTTATATGGAAATCACCAAAGAAAGTGCACCAAAGTATTATGTGAAAAGGGAAAAAGATTGCAAGCGACACATCAATAGGTGGATCCAAGAGCCACGTCCTTCCTTCTCAAAGTGGGCAAAGTTGTACCGTTGTGATTTCAAATGGGAGATAGGAGACACCATCACTCTTCTCAGCAAGATGATGGGCCTTGAGCATTCCAATATCTTTGAGCCAAGGATGTATCAATTCATTATGTTCATACGGCAGTCACATCACATTTCATGGGGGGAAGTCATCAGCGATGCCTTGTTCGAACAACTTGCAGCAGTTCCTACCACCATGACCTTCTTCATGAATTCTTATTTGGTATATTTAGCAGCATCACTTAGACACTTTCCAGGTCTTTCTACCAAGGGTGATCGCTCGCTTATACCAGTTTGGGAATATTATGACCAGTTGCCATTGAAACCCAGTAGACTGCATTTTAGAAGGGTCCAAGATGCATTCTTCGGATATTTCATTTGTCAGTTTGACATGGATCTCAGGAACAAAAGAGTATTAGATGAGGCATGGGTCAAGGTGTCTGAGTATGGGTGTTTGTTCCTGCAATTTCCCACCTTCACCTATATGAGGATTGGATGCTATGATGGTCAGCCGTACATGCTTCCAAGATACCCAACCGATAAGATAATTCTTATGGAGTTGGGAAGACAGATCATGGCTGTTCATACTTTTCAGTCTGCTAGACACAAGGTTGGAATGGGAATCTCTACCACTAACCCATTAAAAATTGGTCGATACTCCCTTGTCACATCTGTGAAGGCTAAGGCCATGGAGGCTGAATTGCAGGAAATCAAGCTTAAGAGGTTCAAACCTAGAGCTGATTTTGATTATAGAGGTATGAAGGAGAAGATCAAGAAATCCTTTGTGCATGTTCATCGCATTGAAGACATTTGGGTAGATCTCCGCACAGAAGCCGAAGTTCTGAAGATGGTTTACTGCAGGCTCATTGTTGAGCAAATTGTTGACTTGAACTTGGCGAATATCCCACAAGGGATGATCGATAACGGGCATATTCTTGATCCTGAGTACACTTCACGGAGGGTTGAGGAAGCTCCACTTCTTTTGATCCAATGGTCACACAAGGAGTGCGTCTCCATCCTTGACAGATTTCAGCCTATCTTGGCCAACACTAACGCATGGTTGAAAAGTAATGCTGTTAGACTTATCAAAATCAAGGTTGGTAAAGAAGATGATTCTACGGGGCCTCTTGGACGGAAGTCTGAGATTCAGATTGATAACAAGGAGGGTGCTTCATCTTCGGGCACAAGGATCAAGTTACGAGTCAGTCATGCAGTAGTGCTTCCTCCCGAGGAGACGACTATTCGTGGGAAGGAGAAATCACGATTCCATGTTCAGGTGATCGATTTGGATAATCCAGAAGAGGGGCAGCAATCTGACGATGCTCCTAGGTCTCCAGTTTCAGACTCGCCTCACGAGGTCATTCCTCCAGTTTCCATTGAGACGCCTCTTTCTCCTCCTGATTTGCTCGTAGATGAGTCTCCTCAGAATGCAGTTCCCATTTCGGCATACGAGCCTTCTCCTGATCGACAACAAGAAAGTGTGTTGAAAGTTCCTGAAGATAATCCCACTTGCATTCAGTTATCAGAAATTGATACTTCCATTTTTGGTTTTGAAGAATTCATGAGGCAATCTTCATGTCCATTGGTAACTGAGCAAACCGTGGTCGTTGTCCAAACAGATATTCCTCCCAGGGTGACCACGGTAATTCAAACAGAAACTGCTTCTTCTTTGCCTACGGCTGCTACTGGAAGTGAGTTGATGACTTTGCCTCCATGGCTTAGTTCTTTCACCCCGAAAAGAAAAAAGCAAGAGATCTCACTTGATGCCTTTGACTACCTGCAACTCAAACAGTCCAGATCCAAAGTTGCTAAGAAGGCCAAGACTATCTCTAGGGTAACTGTTGATAGCAACAAGATGAAAGTAGCTGAAATTGTGGAACCTATTGCAGATAAGCCACTTGATGAAATGTCCGCTGCTGATTATAAGGTTACAAGGATAGAATTGGGCAAGCAAACACATTAGGTCATTAAACATGATGCTCAGTTCTCTGTTGCTCCACTGGTGCAAAGGTGTGACGATCTTCTTGCGAAGAAAGACAAGCTAGAAGAGGAAAACCGACAGCTTATGGCAGCCATTCATAAAATCACAAAACCTGCTGTTGAAGGGAGTAACTCCATAGGTTCTTCTGGTTTCCAAGAATCGATTCGTGGAGTGGAAAGGGCTGCTCAGAAAGTACAAGCACTGGATTCCTTGGTTGATCAGCTTCATGATCAATGTGTACAAGTAGTAAAAGACATTTTTCAAATAATGTCTAAGTTGGAAACCATTGAGGAGAAACTGGATTAGACTTCTAACACTTTCAAAAAGAATCTGGAAAGTGTTGAGAAAAGTCTGACAATCTGGCGTACCATGCCCCAGCAATAGCTGAGTATTTTGTAGGAGCACGCCATCATCTCTTCCAGGGTCATGTACTTGGAATTTGAAGAACTCATGGAAAACAAGACCCTTGTTCTTAAATCCCTCTTTGAGGAGATCGGTGATGCAAGGAGATTCCGGGATGAAGTTTATCGAGGTATTGTCTCACATTGTGAAAGGACCTCTTGAAATATAGTAAGTTAGGATGGAGAGCTGATTCCAGAAGAAGAAGTTCTTGCTGATTTACAGATGAGGATTCATAATGAATGGAGGAGCGAACAATTCTCGGCAGCTTCAATTCAAGCATTGATGAAACACCAAGCCCTTTTGCATGAAATCCAGTCTATCCTGGATAAAAACAATTCCGCGCTCCTCCGTTGTCACGATACTATTGTGAAGACTATGGTTGTTGCCAAGAACACCCATGAACCGAATCCTGAGGAACTACAAGCAAGCATCCGGAAATTTCAAGGATTCGTGTCTTCACAAAATGCAACTTAAGTGTTTTTCAACACTTAGTTGAATTTTCCTTCTTTTGTAATCTTTAGTTGTATTTTAGTTTTGACAAGTTACATGTAAAAGTATTTTTTGTAAAATGCAAGTTACACATTACTTGCGCTTTTGTAATTACATGTAAGGCAACTACAAGTTGTGTCCGATTAGGACTGTAGTTGGAATAAGTCTTAGTTAGTTGGAGTAACTCTTAGTTAGTTAATGAAGTCTCAGTTAGTTATTGAATGAGTCTTGGTGGTTGAGAGAATCTCTCAAGTTAGTTAGGATCCTCCCACCTTTTTCTCAAGGCTCCTCTTCTATAAATACTTGAGGGTCCATTGTAATTATTATCTTCTGGAAAGCAAGCAAAAACTCTGCCAAATTTGCAACAAGAAGTCTTTGAGCTTATGTATGTGGATTGAAAGTTTTTGAAGAATAATAAAGAAGGATTACTCAAGTTTTGAGTCTTTGAGCTACATGTTTGGGTTTGAATCTTTTATTTCTTCTATGCCAAGTGTTTCTAAAGGAGCTTAGTCCAATCTGATTTGAAGTCTTTGAGCTGCAAGTAGAGAAGATTAATTAAAATAGGAAACTCTCTTGAAGGAGCAGCAAGTCTTTGAGCTTGCGTCTATTCTTGAGGAAAAATTACTGTTTGATAAGAAATAGCAGCAAGTCTTTGAGCTTGCATTAGTTCTTGTCTTTGTGTTGAAAGAATAGATTATTCCAGTCTTTGAGCTGTTATCTTTTATTCGTTGTAAAATTTAGTATAGCAAAGGGTAGATAGGACTTCCAATGGTCAAGTCTTTGAGCTTGGTATTGTTGTCCCGTCCGGAAGGAAGTGACGGAAGTCTTTGCGCTTTCAGGAAACTTCATTTCCTTTCTCTCATTTTACTTGAAAGTAGTTATTGCTGTTCATATTTAATTGCTATCCTTTTCTGTGAAGAGAAAAATGATATTGTCTTTCTTGAAGAAAGAAGGAAGACTGCTGTACCATCCTATTTTTATTTCAGTTTTAGTTAGATAGGGGGAGCCTTCCCTTAATTAGGAGAGTTTTTACTCGTGTGCTGTGGTTGAAACCACAATTTTGTATATTTCCCCCAAGTGTACAAAATTTTCAACCAACAGAAAGTGTCGCAGGACATGAATGCCGCAGCTAGTAAGAGGAAACCCCTTCGGACTATGCATTGAAGAAGTCTCTCAGGAAGGCCGAAGTAGACCAAGCCAAGGAGTTCGAACCAGTTCTCCGAACCATGGTTGCTGGCTACGAGCCCCGCAGACAGAAATCCATTATAGAGTTCTAGGGCTGCACTATCACGGTCTCCTTCAAGCCGCATGACTTCCAGAGGGTATTTGGAATTCCAGACAAAGGAGAGTCCACGTCGAAACTAACCACCAAAATGACGAAGGAGAGGAAAGATTTTTTGTTGAGGTTGGTGTGTCATAGCAATTTGGCTCCTGCAAAATGGAAGAGCTTGTGGGCAAGTAGCAACAACAAAGGGCTAAAACTCTCCTTCATTGCCAATGGACCTGGTGAAGAGCAGGCTGATAGGGGCCAGTAGGGCTTCGGATATTGCTATTTGGATGATAAGCCTTATGAATGGGCTTAGCTTGGGTAGGTGTATAATTGGTCACAACTGCTCTCGGATAGAATCCATGACTTTCTTTCCTTGGAACATAAAACATTATACATGTGCCACCACGCCATCTGCCTATTCCTGGAAGTTGTTCGTACGCAGGTACCCTCAGAGAAGGGGAAATTTCAGCCGCAAGGAAGAGTAGAATCGAATAAACCGGCCATATACTACTGGATCCACTGGGACACCCTCGACGGTGACGCCATCCAGTCGACCAGGAAGAAGAGGAAGCAAGACGTAGAGGAGGAAAGTTCAGACGAGGATACAGAAGTGGAAAAGGAAGAGACTGAAGATTTGGAGAGCCGGAGTGGTGAGGAAGGGTTCCGGATGGCACTGCACAATGTGGATTTGGATGAAGTTGAAGAAGTGGAAGGGGTGGAAGTGCAGCCAGAAGGAGGGGAAGAGGTAGAGGGGCCCATGACTGAAGGAGTACAGGCGAAGGGAAAAACTATAGCACGGGTAAAGTTTGCAGCCCCGAAGTTACCCTCTTCGGCTCACCTGGTACCCTCGTAGGCATTGACAATGGCTACGCCCCTGGGAGACGCCACCCCAGTCAGTGTGTTATTTCAGAAAGTTCTCGGAGGATCCCTACGGGCACCAGTCCGAGTGTCCTTGCCCTAGGTTGCGTTGGCCATCGGAGGGGTAGTACAGTCTAGGGATAAAACCGCACAAACACCTATAGCCGGGGCAGTATAGTCAGCTGAGGGAGCCGTACGCACACCTCCGACTCAAGACTAAATGAAATAATGTTATCTCATATTAAAAATAATTAATTGAACATATGCGAAATTACTTTTAAATTTAACTAATAAAGTTAACCAAATAAATTATAATATTTGCCAAGTAAAAATAATACTTTTAATAAATTCCATTAATAAAATTTTCAAAAAGATTTTTATCTCAAATAACATAATTAATAAAATATATGAACTAGCATACATATAGTAAAAATACATTAATACTTTTAATAAATTCCATTAATTAAATTTTCAAAAAGATTTTTATCCCAAATAACATAATTAATAAAATATATGAACTAGCATACATATATCTATATATAATTGATTTGGTTAACTTTACTAGTTAAATTTAAAAGTAATTTCGTATATGTTCAATTAATTATTTTTAATATGAGATAACATTATTTCATTTAGTCTTGAGTATTTTAAATACGATTGAGATAATTAATATCTCTTGATCCTTTTGGGAGAATTTTAATTAGGAAAAATTAATTAATTAAGTAAAATTAATTAATTAAGTTGCGACGACCCTTTTTAAGGAATATTTAGTCTACTCTAAATGTTGACGCTATAATGATGGAGTTGATTAAACCAACTTTAGGATTTATTTAATCTTGAGTAACCCTTAGTTAAGACAAAACTTATTTATTCCTTTTAAAATGTAGATCATTTAATGTATTTATGTTGTTTTAAATTTTTTTTTGTTGTTCCATTCTTGCCCAAAAGTTTGGGCATGACATTTTGGTATCAGAGCCTGGTCTAGACTAGGAGCCCCAAGCACACGAGAGGTGTGGCTTAAGGGGGGGTGTTTGTGTTAAGCCACACCCAAGCCGACGATGGACTGGTCCAAGAGGGGCCAGTAGCTCAGTGGTAGAGCACTCCAGCAGCGTATCGAAGGTCCTAGGTTCGAGTCCTAGCTGGTCCATGTCTCAACATGGTATTAGAGCTATTATAGATTGGCCAGCGCCAACTAGTGTGACAATAGTCAGGAGTTTCATGGGTCTAGCAGGGTACTACAGACGCTTCGTTGAGGGGTTCTCTAGGGTTGCACATCCTATTACATCCCTTCAGCGAAAGGGAAAGAAATTCGGGTGCACAGAAAGGTGTGAGAGGGCCTTTCAGGATCTCAAAAGGGCACTCACTAGTGCACCTATTCTTGTTGTGCCAGACCCCTCGGCTGATTTCATGGTATGCACAAATGCTTCCTTGGATGGATTAGGAGCAGTCCTTATGCAGGAGGGTCGAGTTATAGCATATGAGTCTAGGAAACTTAAGACTCACGAGTTTAACTACCCTACTCATGACCTTGAGCTTGTAGCAGTAGTGCACGCACTTGTGAGGTGGAGACATTTTCTTTTGGGTCATCATTTTGAGCTTCATTCAGATCATCAGAGCTTGCAGTACATATTCACTCAGCCTAATCTTAATGCTCGTCAGAGATGATGGATGGAGTTTTTATGTGAGTATGATTATTGATGTTCACTACATCAAGGGGAAAGAGAACGTTGTTGCAGATGCCTTGAGTAGGAGACGTCATGAGATATGCTCCATGTCCATGGACACAGATTTGAGAGGTCGTATATTGCAGGAGCTGCCAGAGGATGAGTGGTATTTAGAGGTATGTCAGGTAGTGCGATCTCAGGAGACCCTGGAAGGGAAATATGTAGACTATTCATTAGAGTCTGATGGACCACTACGCCATAGAGGGCGCATCTATGTACCTTCTTCCGGAGGATTGCGTGATTTCATTGTGTTGGAGGTTCATAGAGCTCCTTATGCAGCACATCCCGGAGTCAAGAAGATGCATGTAGATTTGAGACAGCTATATCATTGGCCAGGTATGCGACAATTCATTGCTGTACTAGTAGCTCGATGCCTTGAGTGCCAGAGAGTCAGGGCAGAGCACCGTCATCCAGGTGGGTTGCTCCAGTCTCATGCGATACCAGAGTGGAAGTGGGATACCATATCGATGGACTTTGTCATTGGTCTTCCTATGTCGGCGCGTCATCATGATGCCATCATGGTGACAGTTGACAAGTTGACCAAAGTGGCCCACTTCTCACTAGTCCGGACTACCTTCACAGCACCAGCAGTGGCACAGGTAGTCTTGCGGGATATTGTCAGACTTCATGGCGTTCCATGCAAGATTATCTCAGACAAAGACTCCCTCTTCACTTCTTCCTTTTGGAAGGCATTACAAGCAGCAATGGGTACCAGACTCAACTTCAGTACAACCTATCATTGGGAAACGAATGGACAGATAGAGAGGGTAAACCAGGTGTTAGAAGACATGCTCCGCATGTACGTCATGGATCATCGGACCAGATGGGAAGAGTACCTTCCTTTGGTAGAGTTTGCCTAGAATAATGGGCATCACACTTCTTTGGGGATGCCACCTTTTCAGGCTTTGTACGACAGACCTTGCAGGACACCTTTGAGTTGGGACCGTATTGAGGATAGAGTAGCCATAGGTCCTGAGATGGTTCGTGATATGGAGCAGCAGGTGATTTTGATTAGACAGTGCCTTAGAGAGGCACAGGATAGGCAGAAGAAGTATGCAGATGCGAAGAGGATAGACCGTAGCTTCATGGTTGGGGACAGAGTTTTCTTGAGAGTGCGACCACATAAGAGTCCTATCCGTTATGGAAAGGGTTCTAAGCTCCCACCTCGCTTTGTCAGACAATTTGAGATCCTTGAGAGGATAGGACCAGTTGCATATTGTCTAGCTTTGCCACCTAGCCTGTCACGCATCCACGATGATGTGTTTCATGTATTAGAGCCAGGTCCAGGCTAGGAGCCCCAAGCACATGAGAGGTGTGGCTTAAGGGGGGGTGTTGGTGTTAAGCCACACTCAGACCGACGATGGACTGGTCCAAGAGGGGCCAGTAGCTTAGTGGTAGAGCACTCCAACAGCGTATGGAAGGTCCTAGGTTCGAGTCCTAGCTGGAAGGGGAGGTAAGCACGACAGGAGCAACAAAGGGTGTTCACCGTACGGATGGTAGTACCTTCGCGAGATGTACAGATGACAGTGGCAGCGACAGTACCTTCGGGTGGAGATGTACCGACGACAGTACCTTCGGGTGGAGATGTATGGGTGATTGTGGCTGAAGGAGTAGCATAGAGTGTAGACGACATAATGCATACAGATGAAGGGCCAATACAAGATGAGCTGGCCATATTGGATACTCTCGTGGCAGGGGAGATAGATCAAGAGCAAGACGTGGATGCCTCCCTGGACAGTTGGTTTGGGAAGTTTGCCTTTGCACCTCACGCACCACCTTCCCCTTCACCATGCACAATGGCAATTGGACAGGAGCAGATTCAGGATGAAGGGTTCGGAGATGTAGGGCAAACATCGAGGAAGGGGGGAGAGTGAACAAGAGAATATGCATAGTGTCATCAATTTGGAGGATGAGAGCTTCCAATCCAGGAGCAACAAGATGATGGAAACGAAGTCGCCAACAAGGATCCATCCAGGGGTCTTCGCATTTCACAACCAGATTCACAGGACCCAGTGGGATCCATTCGACGGTTGATGGCGGAGTTGCAAGGCTTTACAGAGGTAGCACGAGGCATCGCTGACCTGGCCTTATGAGTAGATGCAGGAGCTTCTGGTGTTTATGACCTCTGGATGTTAGGAGGAGTTCACACAACAGTTCGTCCAACATGGCTGGCCAGCTGCCGAGAATCCCGAGATGGTGGCAACTTGGCGGGGCGCACACATCATGCACGGCCAGGGGGCACTTGGCCCCACCTTACAGGGTATGGAGAGTTCCTACAGGGAGCTATATTTCTAGATGTAGCGGGCCCAAGCCGAGCAACGAGCTACTAAGGAAGAGGTTGCTAGACTCCAGAAGGAGTTGGATAAACGTATAGAACTTGCTGTTGTGGAAAAGCAGGTTAGAATTGAGCTGGAGGAGGCAGCTGCACTCCAAAAGAATCGTCTGGCCGAACAGAGTGTTCAGATGAAGACATTGGAAGAGAGGGTATCGGTCCTGACACGTCAGGTGGAGCAGAAGGATAAAGATTTGATGGAGGCAACTCTCATGGTGAAGAAAGCTCGTGAACGCCAGTTGGTTGCCGAGAGGAACCTATGGCTCTGTACGGAGCAACTTCAGTAGTCCCGACAACAAGCTCCAGCTTCTACCACCCCAAGGACGTCTTCTCATCCCTCTCAGTCTTAGTTTTCAGTTTTGACCAACTCCCATTTTGTCTTCGTCGTTTGGAAGACGACTACTTTTTGGAGGGGATGATGTTAGGCGACAATTAGGATAATGCTTATAATTTTGCTAGTTATGGTTTAGTAATATTTTGGTTGTGTAATAAGCCAGTCGTTGGTTCACGTAGGGGTTAGTCGACAGTTGTGACGGTTGGTATCTCCGCCAACCACTGGGTCCTATATAGTGCAATGTAAGGGAACCACAACTACAGTGATGATGTTCTGGTTTTGGAATGCAATTAAGAAAACATCTTTCTGCCATGTTGTTGTGACTGTGACTGTTAATTTATGTTATGAATATAATTGAAGTTGTTGGATATATGTTCTGTGTGTACTTCCTGTTTATTTCGTGAACTTGAACAACTCACTGTATGGAGTAAACAGACTTCTCTTTGTCCTCTATGACAAATTGGTTGATTTATAGTTCATTATGGATTTTTTGGATTCACTTCTACAGAAACATAAGAAATGCTATGTTGATTTAGGAGATTCTATCACACAAGTCAATGTCATCACCAATCATACCCAAGGACCCGATAAAGCTTAGATGATGGTTGTTCTACAAAAATTTGAAGAATTTCAGAAATGGGATCAACATGAAGAAAATGACAGTCATTTTTATGATTTTGTAGTGGCATTTTGTAATGTCAATCGACACCTTAAGTATCATTTTGTATATGCTCTAGTACACATGTAGGATTGCACGTGTTTCAAGTCAAATAGGTCTCTACTTTTGACTTGGTTGCAATTAGTTGTAACTTTTCCTATTTTTGTGTATCATCCCTCTTTTATATATATGAGGGATTTCATTGTAATAGGGATCTTTTTCCATCATTATTTTATGCAACAAAACTCTGCTGAAGTGAAAATCAAAGTGAGACTTTGTGTTCATATTGTGAATTTGCAAACTTAATCAAAGAGAAGACAAGTTTGGCTTTCAGACTTCGTGTTGTAATCAATCTTGCGTATGATATAGATGTTCTTATGTCATTTATGTTGTATTTTTTTCGAAAAGATTTAAGTTGAGCATTGTTATTTGTGCAAAATATTGAAGAGTAATTTGAGTTCATACAAGGAGACTTTGTGTTACTTTGAGAATTCGGGAATAGGAATTTGCTGTGGATAATAGTTTGAAGATTTTGAGCTTTTGCTTATTATCTATATTGTTTGTTGTTAAGTTGTATATGAATAGTGGCCTAAAGACTTTGTGCTTTAGATGTTATTTTGGAGAAATTGTTTAAAAAGAAGTTATTTATAAAGGGTCAATAGGATAGTGATTATAAGAAGACTTTGTGCTTCATTGTCACTTTCCCGTCCTGTTGATGTGTGTTTTATGCACATACAAACACAGAATAAAATACCAAAGTATTTTACCCCCTCTTGAACAAAATTACCTCAAATGCTAAATATCTGATCAACTAAGACCATTCCAAGGTTTCTACGGTCAGTTCTTGACATTTGGGTAACTCAATGACTTGATGCGATATTGTTGTTTTCATTTGGGGACTTACACAATTGTTTGGATGAATCTTATCTTATCATGGATTTAGAATAGGCTATGCCAACGGCTTAAGATTTTGCACTTTGAGCTCAATCTATTCTAACAAGGATTTCTTAAAAAAGGGACAAAAGGAATAGGGTTTAGGAATTCTAATCTAAAACCTAGAATGCAAGAAATGGTGAATGATTCAATGGAATCTTACTAGGCAAGGTCTCACCATCAAATGAACAGTTTGACACAAGCTTAGTGCAATCATCTAAGGTATATTTCATAGATGTTCAAATCATTACCATTAGACATTGATACGATGAAAGCAATGCATAGCAATGGACATGCAACAATTGAAGTTAAGTTCACATAAAATTCCAGTTGACCACACAAGGTGAACTTACAATCAGTAAGAAGCTAGTGGTATGGATTAGATGGGTTCCACACAAATGCATTCAACAATTCTTTCATTCAATCTAAAATGCTTGAAAACAAATTCTAAATCTAACATTCTAATCTAACTTGGAGGCAATGAGAACCACAAATGCATACAACACTTAAACAAAATCACCAAATTTCAATGATTATATTCAAATTTGTAGCATGTAGACGACAATTCTCAAAAATCTCTCCCTTACAAATGAGAGGCAATGGGGTTTTTATAGAGCCTCAAAAGAAAAGAATGTCCAAGGTTCATTTAGAATCAAGGGCCAAGATCATGCCAACACAACCCTAAAGTTGCCCTAGTTAGGGTTTACATCAAAAAAGAATCACCAACATGTGATCCAATGGATTGACGGCTAGTCATCAAGTAGGGAATCTTCTAAAAGATTCTGACCTGCATTCCTCTCTCTAGCAGCATATTCCAATAATCTAGCCAAAATTGAATCTAACTCCAGGGTAATGCTGGGAAAAGCCTCTTGCTGTGCATCAATCACATCCAATACATCCGAACAAGTATCCAAAGTATTCTCCCAATCCGACATAAGCTTCTGCGAAAAATGGACATGGATCAGCAGGGAAACCAAATAATCAATTTGATTCTTCTTCAAAGAATCCAACTGGCTGAAGTACATGAACTTCATTTTATCTCTCAATTCTTCTAAGTGTAGACTGTTGGAAGCACTGACATCCACCTCTAACAATTCTTCAATGGATGTAAGGATATTTGATTGAATCTCATGAATTGATCCTTCCATCTCTGCACAATCTCTCCGTGCATGCTCATAAGTAGATTTCCGCATGGCTAATGAACAATACCAACCTTGGAAATCATAGATATCTCCCTAATGCACAACTCCCTCATGGATCAACATGGACATCGAAATTTTCTTCAACACTATGAGGTGGGGAATGGTCTTCTCCTGTATAGGTTGGAACTCATCCCAAACTCCCTCCAGATCTTGTATCCTGTATGCAAGCATCGTTGTCCTATCAAATGCTTGGACAAACTGAGTTAGGAAATCATCCGCCTATTTAGTCACTTCTTCAATCCATTTACCAAACTCTGCATGCGTATTCCTCGCTGCCTCATGATCAAAGTGAAGTCTACGATCAACTGCGATAGGCGAGACAAAAGTGGGATCCTCACACCTCATCCTTGCAATATACTCCTTAAGCTTCAAGTGCTCTTCTTTATACATATCTTTCTTCTCTATCTCCCTGTCCGACCTTGCATTGATTGCTCAGATTGTATCAAGTTCTTGGAACTCATGTGTGTTTGTAGTCCGTCCAAGGGCAACCGAAGTGATCTGGTAATCCATGAGAGTAGCTGGATCTCTAGTCACATCAACAATCGGGATAGCAACTTGTGCAATCCGCACGCCTGTCTCATCTCTAGCTATATTGGAAAATATCTTAGCCTTCTTTGGTTCCTTCTCCTTATTATTCCTGGCTAAGTAGTCATCAATGTCATCAATGGGCTGGGCCTCTACCATCTTCTTACTTTTCTCCATGTTCCGTAGCAACCAATCAGGAATGGTGGAAATTTCTATCCTATCATCAAGACACATTTCCCGATCAAGTCCTCTCAATGCTGAGATAACATCATCCTCCTCCTTGTCCTTGGTCAATTCATAAACATTATGGCCCAAACTATCCTCCAACTGGATAGTTGGAGATCTCGGCTGCTCTTCATCTTCTTGTCGTAGTGCTGATGTTGTTGTAGCATGTAGCTCTTGAATATTCTCTGGTAAAATCATTGTATTGGAGCATTGTTCAAATTCTTTGCTCTTCTTTGGCACATCTACCTCCTTCACTTAAGAGGAACTAAGGGGAGATAAAGGAGTGCTAGATTTTTGCTTCTTCTTTGTTTGCTAACTATTGCCTTCCCCTTCGTCTTATATTCTCAAGGCATACTCTTCTTTCGTTTAGGAGCATGACTTTCCTCATCTGCATGAATCCTCGCATCATTGATTGTTCTTTGATCATCTTCAAGAGAGGACTCATCTTGTTTCATTTTCTCATAGGTGAAGACAATGCCCATATCTATCAATTTGTTCATATACTTGTCTACCCATTCTCTAGAGAAACCAATGACGTCTGTCATAAGCACATTCAAATCTACTACTTCTGGCTGTGAACAATTAGGTAAAAGGATGGGTTTATTCATTTCATTCTCATACTACGGATGAGTATGATCACTATCATCCACTATTTGATCCAGAATGAGAAAAAGTTAAAATTTCCTCATGAAATCAACAGACATTCTTGACCACATCCTCTTTCTTACTGCTTGTTCATCCATGAGATTAGCCCAGTAATCCTCAATGTCAACCTTATGTATGAATCTTTCTCCCTTGATCCTTTCAACACTTTTATGCAGATCAAATTTGTCTCTGCTCTTGTAAGTTCCAAGGCGATAAAATGCAATCTTATCAATCACTGTACTAGCTACAGTGGCAATGTGGCACACCTCCAAAATCTTTCCTATCACAATGGGGAAAGCCATCCGTGTTCTGTGTTTCTCCTTCTGGATGAAATCAAATTCTAGAAGCTATCTCACCACCTCAAGTAAGATCATTCTGTCTGTAGGATACCTAGGAAGTTTGTAAGGTGCGGATTTGAATCTCTGAATCCGTAGGTATGTGAAGGTGGGAAACTGTACATACCACGATCCATATTGCTCAACTAGCTCCGTTGCCACCTTGGACAACGTTTTGTGGATGCCGCCTTGCAACATTCTTGTAATATACATGATGAAATCATCATTCTCTCTCTTGTAGTCTTCAATCCTATGCATATCAAGTTGTGGATAACATTCATAACTTCTGTATTGTCCTAGTCCATTCCCGACTTCGCCTTTGCATATTAATCCCTTGTATGTAACAAATCTTGCAAGTATGTATACAAGATAGGAAGTCATGTTGAATGACTAAGTCTTCTCCACATTCCTCAATCGAAAATCCAGATTGTCGCTGGTAATCTTTGCCCAATTGATCATTGTTCCTCTTGTACAGTCTTGGATAAAGTAGAACATCCATCCTTCGAACAAGGCACCCTGTGGCATCCCCATCACTTGGTTGAGCAGGAATATCAAGTCACCATATTCATCCTTGAAATTTGTACACATAAGTCTTTTAGGTGCCTTGGAATGATGAGACCTTGGTTCAATCATCCATTCCTTGTTCACAATTGTCTTGCACGCATCTGCCTTCATTTTATACTTGGCTTCATACTCATCCTTCGTTCTTTCTTTCATATCTGCACTCCTGGGAGTTCCAAATACTTTTGTAATTGCATCTTCAACGAGGTAGGCAATAGTTATCCTTTTGGGAGTTCGTATCATCCTCGAAATTGGATCATAATGCCTTGCACATTCTAGAACAAGCTCACTGCATTGTGTTGACGTGGCTAAAATCGCATTGCTATGACTCTATACAGCCAACGCAGAATATAATGCTAAGTATCCTATCCTCTCTTGAGATAAGGAAATCCCTAATGCTGTTTCAATTGATCAATGGGACGACCTCAAGGTTTCGATTGTCAGGATTACTCAATGAAACAAAAGCAAAAGGGAAGGGTTCAAGAAGCCTAAGGACAAGGATGATAACAGTTGATGCAGCGGGTAGACAAATTTCGATAAACCAGTTCTTGTTTCGCCAGAGATACCCTCACAACTAGACAAAATCAGTGCAAGCTCCAAGGGATGAAGGATTTTCAGACCGGAGATCGTTTTAGGCACCCAATTTTGGCGCAGCCTAAGACGAACACCTGCAGTTGAACTACGCACAGTTTGGGTTTAGACTAACCATGCACGGTGACCTACAATCAGCAGACCCCCAATGGTATGAACCAGAAATGCATCAAATACCCCTCTACACTTCACCATTAAAATCCCTGCACTCTAAAATCAACGAGCTGAAAGAAAACATGCAAACAAACTAAAACAAAGACAACAAACACCATATTTCAATGTTCGTATATTTGCTTCAGCTGCCATTACAACAATTTCTGCAGCATCTCTATGCTATTCCTAAAATCTAACCTATTCTAACTTTAAAAGCTAACTACAAAACTCTAACCTTTTACAATGAGAGACATCCTCCCTTTTATAGATTTTACATGTCGAACTGGAGGCCAGGATTGACTGCATCCAAGGGTTGCAATCTGCGTTCCAGAAGCTGACAGCTTTAACCCATGCCCATTAAACTCTCAGTCATCCATCCAACAACTCCCCTCAACTGCCTACAACTGTTTGGATTGAATTTGGGTCTATTCGGTGGTTGGACATAACTGACCCGTGTCCCCTATGTTTTAAAATATCTTGAGCGGGACCCACGTGCAGTTTTACATTAAAACAATTTTAGTTCCCAGAAACTAAATTTCTGGAATTTCTTCCAGCTATGCATTACTCTAGAATGCATAATTTAGTAGCATTCTATGTTCTTTGTCTTCGATCTCGGTGGTGGACCTTAACTTCGTGGTTCAACGATACGCTTCCCAATGCTTGGTCTTGCAATCTCGCGCTCTTGCATCTTCTTCTCCATCTTCCAGCGCCTGGCTTTGATCTTGAGTTAAGTCGCCACTTTAGCTCCTCCCGATGTCGTCGACCTACAAACAATCAATTTCACCTTTAATAAATCAATTTGAAAAACTAATTAAATTAATTTGACAAATATTAAATTTTCTAACGTCCGGCTCGAGAAGCTCTTTGTGAGATGTATCTTTTGAATGTCTCTCACTTCTTACATGAAGTTCGATCTGTCTTCTTGACTCGTTTTTCTATTTAGACAAAATTCGGGCCTAAGAGGTGAACTGCGAGATGTCAAGACTTAAGTTTAAATGTTTTTGCCTTCTCTTTTACGATTTTCTTGTTCTATGTCTTTTCGGCCCACATGGTCATTTTGTGTGAATTCATCTCTTTTTTTTTTTTGCTCTTTAAGAATCAATTGGCGCGAAAATGCCTTATCGGCCTAGATGAGGTTTAATGGTGCGATTTTTTACGTTATCAAAATAAAGTGCCCTTTATATGAATTTCGGGTTTTAAAGTGAGTTTTAGATGTTCTCCAACTGTGAACCTCACGTTTTAATCGTTCAATGTAAAAGTTCGGCTATATTGGTGACTTTGCTAGCTCTATTTCATTTTCGGGCAAGAAGAGGGTTTTTCTAGTTTGAAAATGATTTTCTCTCCTTTCATCCTCTTCATGCGAATGTTGTCCTTCTATCATTTTCGGTTCATTTTGGTCTTTTGCAAGGTTATGAATCTTTCAAATTTTTTGGCTTGTTAGATGACCTAGCGAATTTCGACCCTTTGAAGCCTTTTGCGAGCTTCGCGGTTTTCTTCTTTTCGGTCTTAGTGACGAATTTTATGACTTGGGCGCTTTTGTTATGGTTTTCGGCTCGTAGAGACTGTTTGTGTGATTATTGAAGCTTTTGTTTATTTTCTCCTTGGATGAAGTTCGGGTTATGATTGGAAAATGCGAGATTTGGGCCTCTTTGATTTTCGGCCTAATGAAGAGTTTTTTGAATTTCGGCCTTTGGATCATTTGCTCGATTTTAACTTAGTCTTCTCTCCTCACTTTCGGCCTATTGAGCCTTTTTGCACGATTAACTATTTTTGGCCTTTTGGGTCTTTTTGCAAGTTTGAAAAGTCTGTCATTTCGGCAAATTAGATAAGTTTGTGAGCTTTGGGAATTTTCGGCTCAAAAAGGAAATTCGCGATGTTTACCTTATAAGACATTTTCGGGCCTATGAGGAATTCTGAGAGGTTTAGACTCCCTCTTGGCCTTTGAAATCATTTTCGGGCATTTTGGGTAAAATTCACGATTTTGACTCATTCTTGATTTTTTCGGAGCGATTTTTGCTCTTTAGCCAATTTCGGGAGAATGAGGTAACTTTGCGCAATTTTGGAAGACTTTAGAAGATTCTTGGTTTAGATCATACATCGTGCGATTTAATCTTTTTTCATGATTCTAGGCTTGGATCATTATTTGCGCGGACTTTGCTCCTACTTCATTTTCGGCTTCAAAGAGGATTTTGAGAGATTGTGGTGATTCTATCATTCTCGGCCTGGAAGACGTATTTGTGTGATTTGACTTAGTATTAGCGTTTTACTTGTGCTTTTTTGGCTTGTTGAACCAAAACGAGAGTTTAAGTGGTTTTCGGCCCGAATGGCCAAGATGCATGACTTGTCCTTTTAACGCTTTAAGACTCCAAATTCCGAGCGCTGAGATGGTTTCGTGATTTTACCTTTGCTTCTGCGACCTTACTTGGATTTTGTCTCAATCATCGGGCAGGCTCAAACCAAAAATGGGGGCCCCTGTCCAGGACGAGGATGGGTGTGCAATACGCACAACGCATTGTACAGATTGAAGAAACCCCGTGGCGTGGTATATGTCACTCTTCATGATGTTGGCGAAATGAGGAGTAGGAATTTGGTTCTTCGTTCTGAACATTCTCTGCCGCATCCGCTCCATATTTAGGAACTCCATGTTCGTGTCTGTGATTCCCTTCCATCAAGAGGACAATTGGGAATCCGGATAGAATTCCTCTTGAACTATCCTCAATTGCTCCTTCCTCACGTTGATTCCGGATTTAGACATGGCACCTGTATGAAACTCGAAGTCAATAACATGGAAAATTATCCGAATAACTTATTTTCAGAATCGAGTAAGTTCTGATTTTTATGATCTAGACAAATTTAGGGACTAAAATCAAGAATTTTATCCATATATATCATGAATTCTGAAAATAGAATGGAAATTTGACAAGAATGGGGTCTAAAACTGTTTGTGTTGGAAATAAGCCACACCTGGACTGACGATGGACTGGTCCAAGAGGGGCCAATAGCTCAGTGGTAGAGCACTCCAGAAGCATATGGAAGGTCCTAGGTTCGAGTCCTAGCTGGTCCATGTCTCAACATGGTATTAGAGCCAAGTCTAGGCTAGAAGCCCCAAGCACACAAGAGGTGTGGCTTAAGGGGCGGTGTTGGTGTTGGAAATAAGCCACACCCGGACCGACGATGGACTGGTCCAAGAGGGGCCAGTAGCTCAGTGGTAGAGCACTCCAGCAGCGTATGGAAGGTCCTAGGTTCGAGTCCTAGCTGGTCCATGTTTCAACAAAAACCCTCGTAAAATCCTTAGTTTCAGACTTGCATAAGGTTTGATTTCAAAATAAAGTCTGAAGACAAATGAGGTATACTCAGAAAAATATCAAATTAAGTGTCCGGAAGTAATAATCTGGAAATGCTTGGAAAAGGGTGTGAAAAGTTCTGATTTTCAATCTTAGATGTCTGAAGACATCAACAATGGCTGCCCAAAGTCTGAAGACAACCTGCAACACTCAAAAATCAGTCAGTTGGAAAGGTTGCAGCTGTCTAAAAACACTCACATTCGATGAAATTTACCTCCTAAAGTCAAAATGGTTAAGTTTGGACACAAGTAGGGGGCTGGAAATGAAGATCCAAGTCTGAAGACAACCTGCAATTATGGAGTTTCAGACTGGAACAACAATGGAGAACCTCAGAAAATGCTCCCAAATTGCTCTAAAATGATGTACAAATGAAATCACCCATGCATGGAGGTGGTTGGAAACGAAAAGTTAGTTTGAGGACAGCCTGCAACAAGTGTCTCAGACCTATAGCAGCTATGGTGAACCTCAAAAAATGCTCAGAAAACACCCTAAAGGACTTGCAAACAAAATCACCTAAGGCTGGAGATATAAAATCAGGTCTAAAGATGTAGCTTCCAGCCAAAGCAAAAATTCTGATCAGAATGTAGTTGCAGCCTTCAATCAACAATGGCGCACAACAATATCCTACAAAATCGCCAAAAATGTGGAGGAATCAACCTCCCAAACAAAAATTGCCAAACTCCAATAATGGCGCCACCTCACAAAATGGCCCAATGTGGCCCAATCAGCAACAAAAGCTTGCTGTAGCTCTCTTTAATGGCAGCACCTGGGTGTAATTGGGCAAAATCGCCCTCTAATCTGCAACTCCAACTCACAAATGGTGTCCAATGGACACTTAAACAAAATCACCTAGTTGGGAAAACCCTCCAATTTGCCTCCAATCTGCCACTTGACTGTCACAATCAGCACTTATAATATTATTTTAATGCTGGGCAGACTCTTTTAAACTAGTTTTCACCTTGTCAATTCACCACACAAGCAATGTGGGATAAAACTTTGCTTTTTAAACTTGCCTGGGGAAAATTGATTTGCCTTAGAAAATATTTAATCATTAATAATCATTGCAAATCATTAAATAATTGTTTTTGATCATTAAATAATCGTTTGTCAATACAAAAACAATTAAATTTGACCCCACTTGCATAAACAATCATTCAAACTTCATCAAATTTGAAAACTTGGGGATCGCCCCATATCTGGATAAAATAGAAAATGAAAATTCATCACAAAACATCTTTATTGCTTCTTGGGGAAAAATTACCCCCATCTGGATGAAAATCCAGATTTAAAATCATCATAACTTGTCCAAAAATGCCCTTTGAGGAAAATCGATCCCCATCTGGAGGATTATTCAGATCAAAATCATCATAAATCAGACTTGGGGGAAATTCGCCACCTATCAGGACAATCATCCGCATTAAAATCCATCAAACTTGTTGATAAACTAACTTGGGGGAAAAACAACCTTCATCTAGATAAGCATTTTCATTTGCATTAAAGTTCATAGTTCATACTTCATCCTAGGGGAAATACGTGGGTCATCAGGATAGTTTCCAACACTTAAACAAAGTTTGGGCCCCTTGGTGGAAAAACATGGTCCATCAGGATAAATGTCTGGACAATTGGGGGGAAAATGCCCTGCATCAGGATTTTGAGTAAGGGAAAATCATGGGTCATCAGAAATTTGTTCAAAACTGGGGGAAAAACGCCCCTCATCGGGATTTTTGACGCTTAGACTTCAATTCAATGGATTTCCATCAGGAAATTAACAATTTCCACACTAAAAAACACTTAGACATGTCAAATTTCATCATTACGCATCGGGACAGCCAAATTTATCAAAATTTGAGCGAGAAAATAGAGATTTTATCGGGATAAAGTGCAATTTTGACTTGAATTACGTCCTAGGAGCAGGAAAATGATCCCTAAAGGACCTCTTGACACTTAGGCACAAAAATATCACCGAGTGGAACACATTTTAAACTCGATAATGCCCAAAATCCAGATATAGACAAAATTAGGATCACCTAGACATCGAACATTTTATATGCATTTGATCCTATTCAAAATTCAAAAACCCTAATAGTACTTAGGCACGATCACACTTCAAAATTCAAGACTCGGCACTTGAAAGCTCAAAATTGCCGTCTACTGCCAAAACCCTAAACCAACAAGACGTAGAAAGCAGGAAAGAGGGGGTCCTCGTTTGCAATAGGGTGATGTGTGAAAGGGTCACAAGTCGTCCCAAAAACTATTTTCAGAAAAAAAGGAAGCAATGGGAGGCTTTGTACTCTTATGGAAACTTTGCTTCCAAGTTAGTATATATTTTATATTGCTGTAAATAAGAAGTATTTTTAGCTTTAGGAAAGTAAATCCATTCTAAATAGAGAATTGGGTAAATACTTACTCTAAAAAGAGAGTAAAGTAATTGTGTCATTCTGGATTAGTGTAAAGTTAGCAAGTAGGATAATATTAGATATAGTTTGCAGTACAAAGGGGGAGCCTTCCCTTACAAGTAGGAGGGATCGTCCCTTGCCTTCTGAGAGGTATTATCTCACATACTGTCTTGAAACTTACATTTTGTAAACCCTCCCTAGTTTGCAAAATTTTCACCCAACATATACACAGGGGCCAATATTTCATGGAGAGCTAAAATTCTTATTGCTTAGTTGAACTAACTCTCATCAACTCCGTTGTGAAACCGGACGTTGGAAAAGACCAAAAGAAGCTTGGGAAGAAAGAGTGTATTTTTTGCACTTCTAGAAAAGTGGAAACAAAAATACATTTCATTTTAGAGTGTGATGCCTTCAAGGACGACAGGGACAGTTATGTAAATATCTTCACAGCTAGCTCTTGGGATAATTTATTCCGTGAGGGGATTGTTGAGAAGTTGGAGGTGCTCATCATCATGGTGCATAAGAAAAGAGCTGAAGTGCAGAAATCAATTTGTGAGGGTGTCTGTCCCATAGGCTATTTTTAGTGTCATGTATGTTAAAACAATTTCTTTCTTCTTTCTTTCTTACTTGCCCGCTTCATAGTTGGTAGTAATCTTTGGACTTGCATGACAACAACATCAGTGAGAACCTGGATGTTTTCATTAGAAGGTTTTGCTCTCTTATATTTTTGAAATATTCCCCTTAACTTTTTTCAAATTTTTCCAGTTACAACACCACAAGCACCCGTTAGTATTAGTAAATGAAAATCAGAAACACTGCTGAAAGTAACCCTTCCACTTTCTGATCACCAAGAGCCCAATGTGGGAAGGTGAGAGCATACGGTGCTAAGGGGATCATTAGCTCAATGATCTGCTGGAAATTACAATGCAAAGTACAAACTGGGCGTCAAGCCAGCCCCTTCCGCCTATCGAACGGGTGATAGAACTTTCACAACAGTTTGGCGGTGCAACCAGCCAATTACAAGATTACAAGGAACTGAAAATAGCAACAATCACTCGATCACTTATCCAGTGGGACGATTGCAATCTACTCAACCGCTTATTTAGCGGGAGGACAGTGTTACAATAATAAAGAAAGGCAGCAAGCCAGACTCTTCCACTTATTCGGTGGGTCCTGAGCAACAATCCGGAAACAGATAGCTGTTAGTACTACTAATCAGCTTTACAATGCATAGTATGGATTTTCTGATTATGAGATATCACTGCCCAAAGATAGGCGGCAAAGCCAGCCTCTTCCACTTATGCAGTGGGACTAAGAGTAATCAAGAAACTTGCTGTCAGTACTACTAACCAGCATTACAAAATGAATAAGAATGGTAAATCAAGTGCTGATGACAAGTCCAACAATTGCAAATAATAAGACATTCATGTTGACGGGAATAATCATTATGTTATGTTGTTATATTATGTTTATGTTGTCGTCGGTAATAATGAGTTATGGTGGTCAGTTAGTTAGCCGACGGGTAGGTAGATGGAGTTGCGACGGTTGTGTCGTGCCCCTTCGGGTATTATATATTGTGTACCTTTTCTTCGAAAGGATAATGTTAGTCGTGTCAGATGTAATGTTATAAGCACTTATTGTACATGGATTGTGGAATTAATATAGAGACTGGTTATTTAATATATTTCCATTATGTTCTGTGCATTTACGTTCTGCATTTAACCGTTTACCCGAGAGGGCAAACATTTGGCGCCGTTGCCTAGACGAACTCGGGAACGGAAGACACGGATGGCGCACAGACACAATGGGCCTACCCGTTGGTGAAGTAAACCCGGAGGCCGACAACGCGCGGACAGAACTTTATACAGAGAAGACACGGCAATGCGAGAATTTTCAATTTTGCTCCAGGTAGGGTAGAAATCCCACCAAGTGCCGTGTGGACAGCGCTAGAGGTTAGCCCGACAGTAAACTGGTTGATGAACCACCTCCCCCGGTTGCTTGCAGAGGAATTGCTGGCACAGCAGGCCCACCTGGAGGAGATTGCCAGGAGGAGCGACGACAACAAATCCTGCAACGCTACGAGGAGAACAGCCGATGGGACACGGAGAGAGATGGCGCCAGGCCAGGAGGGAATTGAACTGTGAACTTCTTATTTTCAAATAAAAGTGTCATTGACACGAGTTGTACTTGAGCAGATGAATTAATAAAGACATGTTTTGATTTAAGAATTGAAAGTTATGGAGATGTGTGACAATTAATGCCAAACCTATTGAATAAAGATAGGAATAGAAAACCGGAAACGAACGAGTGGGAGGCCGCGCAGAGGGCTTTGATTTTGGAGCAGCAAGTAGAACGTAGACGAAGGCTGAGGCAACTTGCCGAAGGACGCCCTGTCGAAGGGGGACCCGAGGGGAACCAAGGAGGTGTCACGGAAGGTGCAGAGGCCGATGAAAATTTCTAGGCGTCGCCAGATCATCGTAGGACGCGGAGCCACGAAGAATTTTTAGAAGAAACAAGGTTACGGCGAAATCTAGTCGAGGAGACATGGGATCAGTTTAGGAACTTATCCCTCACGCCATAGAGTGAAGATCACCAACGGGAAGCAGGAGTAGGAGCGTGTCAAAACGAAGGGGAGGGCAATAGTACGAGTGTAGGTGCCACACGCGACCGGCAAAACACCGTACCTCCAGGACACACCACCAACACTACCGGAGGTAGCAGCGCAGGGCCACAGACACAGCCACAGACACAGACACAACCGCCTCCAGGAAGACAACCAGGGATGGCGAGCAAACAAAAATTACCAAAGTTCACAGGGGACGGCAAGGAAGACCCCTTACGGCACTGCCGTACATGTGAAACCATTTGGTCTGCCAACGGAGTAACAGACCAGGATGACTGGGTACAGCAGTTTCCAGCCACGTTACGTGGAGTCGCCATAGATTGGTACTCCGATGTAGATAAGCAAAAAGTGGCCACATGGGCTACCCTACAGAAGGAATTCACGGAGGAGTTTCGGTTGCTCCGTGATGACAACGAAATTGTAACAGAGATATACAGTACCAAGCAAGGTACTAAGGAGACAGTACGGGCATACAGTCGGAGGCTGAAAGAACTCTTGGGTAAAATGGAGAGCCAGCCGGCTGACGGCTTAAAAAAACGATGGTTTGTGGAAGGATTGAAATCCTCCCTACGAAAAAAAATGAAGATTGTACCCCCGACGTCATATGATGACGCCTATAACAGGGCGATGGATCTAGAAAGCGAATATAAAACATCAAGGAAGAAGAAAAGTAATAGATATTCATCTGACGATGATGAAGATTCTAACGGGGAGAGCAGTAGCGGTGGCGAATCGGGTAAAAAGGTACACGTGCTCCAGAAGGACATGGAACGAATGTTGAAAGAATTCAAAGCCATGAAAGGGAGTACAAGTAAGACGGAAGAAAATGAAGTGTGGTGTACAGACTATAGGAGTGACGGACACACAAGGGGTACTTGCCCGAAGAAGGCATTCTGTGAGATTTGCCAAGTGATGGGACACTCCACCAAGGAGTGCCCATACAATATGAAAACCCGAAGCACGAACTAGGTGTTGTTCACGGAGCAGGCGACAACATCCGCACCAGCGGGTACCGGCCAACATACTAACACAACGGTATCATTTGGAGGATACTGGGACAACAGACGCAGCGGCAGAAGGAATAGCAACAATAACAATAACGGAAGCCGTATCCAGTATGACGCCAAGGGCCGGCCAATTATCCAATGTAGGGCCTGTAATCAGTGGGGGCACTTCGCCCGTGATTGCACGAAGGAAGCCACCCCTCAGCACCTCTGTCGTTGGTGTGGGCCAGGCGACCATGAGGACGCAAATTGTCCGCAGGCAGGGGTTAATCTCCTCAACATTGAGAAGGCTGAGAAGACTGGTGAGAAAGAAGTACTGGTGATCACCTGCGCCCAGACGAAAAAAGCCACTTATCCCGACCCCCGTACGGAGAAGGAGAGATTACGGGAGGCAAAGGCCAATATTGAACGTGAGATGACGACCGAACGACGGGACAACGAGGTGGCGAGTACATCATCCCGGACGGAAGCGGAAAATAACATCATTGGGCAAATCTTGCAGATGGAGGTGCCGATAAAGGTAAAAGACCTTCTAGACTCTATGCCACAATTGAGGACTGCCATCCTCACCAATGTGCAAAGCACCGCAGCGTCGAGTGCACCACAGGTACGGGTTCCCGCCACCGCATCGTCGAGTGCACCACAGGTAGGGGTTCCCGCCACCGCTTCGAAGAGTACACCACAGGTGGACGTTTCCGTCAGCCCTTCGACTGACCCGATGTTACTAGCCTTGAGCAGTGGTAGACACCCAGCTATGGTAGAAATGGGTATCCGTGGGACCATTCTGAAGGACACCATTGTGGACGGTGGATCTGGGGTGAATGTACTACCAGAAGAAACATGGAAGCGGCTGGGGAAGCCCCACCCTGTGGCCACCCACATTCAACCTGGTGGGAGCGGACCAACACGGCATTAAGCCACTCGGCCTGTTGATGGCCCAGCAAGTGACGATTGGTACACAACCATTCTTGTTAGATTTCGTGGTTATTCCCTCGAAGAAGAAAGGCTATGACGCCATCCTGGGGAGAGCGTGGTTGATCAATGCGAGGGTAAACCACAACTGGAAGAAAATAACACTTTCCATGGAGAAGGGAGGGCGGAAATATACCATTGACCTACACACCCAAGATGTCGGCGAAGAGCTCGCCTCTTCAGACTCGGACTCAGAGGACTCTAATAAAAGGGAAGGGGGTCCCGATGAAAGCAAGGGCAAGAACGCGATGGAGGCGAACAGTGAAGGGGTGCTCGAATTGGAGGGATGTTCTGAAGATGAGGTATGCTCACTTAACGGGCTCTTCCACTGGCAAATGGAGGATTACGAAATGTTCCAAAGCTATAGGCTCGAAGTAGAGGAACCAGAGCAACCAGAGCAACCAATAGAGGTGTACCTGCCGGAATACAAAGAATATTGGAAGGGAGACGCCCCAAACCTTAGCAGCATAAATAATCCGAAGAGTGTCGGCAACGATTGGAACCCTGTATGGAAGACCGCAGTCTTCAAAATCTTTATTATCCTTCTTCTTCTTATGTATGGGAAGGAGGTCGTGGTCCCTATTAAGCTCTACCAACTTACAAGAATGATCGCCTGGAACATAGGAAGAGAATGAGCCACTACCCAGAATGAGCTGACGCTCGGATAGAGAGTTATGAACGAAAAGATGCTACAGCCACACCAAAACCAGCAACTTGAAAATCCACACACAACACTCCAGAATCAAAAAACTCGAACACACCCTAGCAATGAATCCATCCATTCTTCTGAGTGAAGAACAATCCCCAAACTCAACTAGTCGGTATCTTTCAAGCGAGAAGCTAAGCAAATAATCTAGGAGGTAAGCATTCCTCGAAGCATTCTAACAACATTTTGATAGCACTTCGTTATAAAATTCTTGGATACCAAAACAAGAGTCCAACACTCATATTTATAGCTTTTTGTGTCTCCAAATTCAAATTCACATTCCCTCCAAATGGACGCCAAAACCAAATGCACATTCACTTCATATTATTTTGAAATTTACATTTCATTTCTCCTTTTCCCCAAATCGACCTTCACTAAGAGGCAAATATACTTTATATCAATAAAGCATAATGTGGCGTCCAAAGGTGAGAAAGTGCATTATATTATAAAATCAACTTATTCCTCCTTAGGCGTCCAATATGAATAAGTGAAATATATTGCAAAATTAACTTATTTCAACCTCAGGCGTCCATTATGCCTTAGCTAATATTTCACTTAATAAAACATTTTTCCTCAACAAGGAATCACCCAACATACGTTGTTGTTTAGACATTTTTAAAGATTAAAATCTTTAATAAAATATTTTTAAGATGGACGCCCCCAAAAAGCAAAAAAAACTTAAGTCATTTAATTAATAAATGACTAGGTCCATTTGATCATATAATCAAGCCGAAGAAGATGAAGCCAATTTGCTTGCCAAAAATAGAATTGAATCTCTGGATCATCATGCCAAGCTGGATTGCCATAAATAGCCTGTGCTCCATTGACTCAACCCAAAACCTAAAAAATAGTAATTACTAAAAATAGTGTCTCCAAACTCCGTTAGGGCACAAACCGGGAAGCAACTGTCACTTACTAAAAATAGCATACAAATAAAAATAGTGTGTCCAAATGCAATTTAATCACATATTGAGCAGCTGTCACAACTTACTAAAAATAGTAAGTCTGTAAAAGTCTTCAGATTGATTTGCATGTTACACCATCGTGAAGCTCTCAGAAAACCCAGAAAAACCCAAAGAAATAAGCTGCCCTCGCCTCCACTTACTAAAAATAGTAAGTCTGCCAAACTCCACTACTTGCTATGCATGTACCATCATTGTGAAGATTTCTGGAAACCTAGAAGGAATCCAGAGCCAAAACTGACAAACTCCAACATGCAAGCCACCAAAAATGCTCAAACATCCTCCCAGAGGTAGGAAACCCTAATTTCTGCTTCCAACTAGCCTATGGGTCTTCGGAATAGGCTGATAGTGAACTGAGCTGATTACTGCTGAGAAGGGGACATTACAATTTTAGCCTCATTTGTTCTTTGAGTTTATTGAAGTCTTTGTTCGGTAACTCATATGGAACACGAGGATTGTCATGATCATATTGAAAGAATTTTGCATGGTTATATATGTCCAATTGATCAATGCATGCATCCTCGTAATACTTGGATGCACCTTCATATTCTTGGAGTTTCTTTTCTTCTCAAGTGCTGCAGCCACAACACATTTTGATTGATTGTGAGGCAAATAGCACACATCACACCAGAATAAATCTTGTTGGAGAGCCAAAATTCTTATTGCTTAGTTAAGAACTAACTCTCATCAACTCTCTTGTGAAAATCTTGATAGCTAGCTCTTGGGATAATTTATTTAGTGAGGGGATTGTTGCGAAGTTGGGGGCACTCATCATCACGTTGCATAGGAAAAGAGCTGAAATGCAAAAAATAGTTTGTGAGGCTGTCTGCACCATAGGCTATTTTTAGCCTTGTGGATGTTAAAATAATTTCATTCTTCTTTCTTTCCTACTTGCCTGCTTCATAGTTGGTAATCTTTGGACTTGCTTGACAACAACCTCAATGAGAGCCTGGATGTTTTCATTAGGGGGTTCTGCTCTCTTATACCATAGCCTCATTTGTTCTTTGAGTTTATTGAAGTTTTTGTTCGGTAACTCATATGGAACACGAGGATTGTCATGATCATATTGAAAGAAGTTTGCATCCTCATATATGTCCAATTGATCAACACATGCATCTTCATAATACTTGTGTGCACCTTCATATTCTTGGAGTTCCTTTTCTTCTCAAGTGCTTCGGCCGCAACACATTTTGATTGATTGTTGGGCAAATAGCACACATTAGCACACATCACACCAAATAAATCTTGCTGGAGATTCACTGGATCCTTCCTCAAGTTATTAGGGGTGTGTCTTTCTTGGTATCCTTGGTTTGTATTTCTCAGGACTACTTGTTTACCAGTTCACCTTGGTTTTTTAGACTAGTCATAATTTAAGGGTTTTTTAATTCAATCTCTGATCTATTGTGACGTTTTCACACATTACCCCATTGCAAATGGGGACCCCCACTTTTTCGCTTTATAGGGTAGATGTTTTGCAAGATTGGCTTGGTTTAGTAGTAGTTTCCTAGTTTTAGCCTTTGCTTATGAGAGGGTGTCATGTCAAAATGCAAAAGGGTGTTAAACTTGCAAGGAAATGATCGTAAGTGTCAAGTTGCCTTAACTTGTTGGTTTATTTTTCCCAAGTGTTGAGTTTCAATTTGCCTTAAAATTCGAGCGAAAATGGTGAAAATGTTGCTAACTGATGCAAATTTTGTGTGAAAATGCTAAAAGTCCCTATAGGAGTCGTTTATCCACTCCTAAGAGGTGAGATGAATCCAAAAATTCACAAAGTCCCAATATAAAATGTTTTTCCACTAAGCAGTTAAGGTAATGACAATTAGTCTCGATGGAGGTCGTTTTTCCCCTCCATTTTGAGCACCAAATTACCTTTTTTGAGTTTGGGGCATGTGTTTGGAGTGTTTAGTTCTGACGAGGGTTGTTTTTCCACTTGGAAAGAAAGTTTACAAGGCAAAAATTACATTAGTCCCGATAACCCATGTTTTTCCAATCTTGGGACTTAGTTAATATAGGAATGAAGATGTTCGGATGGAAAGTCTCGATGACCTTGGATTTTCCACTCAGGACAGAGCAATGAGTTCGTAAGGACAAAGAGTCACAATGGAGGTTGGATTTCCACTCCAGGGAATTATCTTACAAGGAGGTATAGTGAGTGGAATGTGGAGAGTCCTGATGACCAAGGAATATCCACCTTAAATGCAGAAAGTCCCTATGGACTTTGATTTTCCACTTCAAGCAATATTTTGTCCCACATGCATCACGATGTTGTAGAAAGTGGAGGAAAAGTGAATAAAGCTGCAAGTGGGTGAATGAGTGAAGATAATACAAGTATTGATTAGTCCCTATGACCACTGAATCTCCACTCAAGGACAAATCAAGCAGATTTTTACAAGGAATGAAGTGTCCCAATGGACCTCGATTTTCCACCAGGATGATATGATATTTATCCTACATTCATTGTGGAGTGGAACAAAATGAGGTAAGATTGAATAACATGCAAGTGGGTGAGCAAAAGTAATGTATGATTCAAGGATAAATTTGTCCTTATGCCTATTGATTTTCCTACCTTGCTGGTTTAATATTTTATTTGTCCCACATTCGCTGTGTGGTGAAAACGAGAGGTGAAATGCTGAATAAAAACACAGGCCAGCAAGCAATATAATATCAGTAAGTCGTTGATTCAAGGTTGGGCGAGCTGGAAAAGAGGACGATTAGGATCGCCTAAGGTGATAGGCCATATTGCACCACCATTAAAGAGGAGATTGTGCCACCATGAGAAACGTTTTGCAGCCCAGCTGCAGACACCATTGCTGGCTGAGAACAACATTACCAGCTATTATTTCAATGGGAAATCGCACCATTTCCAGCCAAGCGAACACAGATTACATCAGCAACATGAATCGCACAAGTGGAAGGATGACATTCAACTGATTTCTAAGACATTTTCAGACATATTTTCAGACTTTTTATACTCAGAAACTAGACTTGGACAGCGAACTGGGTTGTAACATTATTCAATTTTCTAAGTTGAGAGGGCATTTTCAGACTTACAAACTAAAATCAAACCTTTCTTAATTATGAAATCAGGTTTTTTTAAGGCGAAATTTCTAGATTTTGATCCAATCATTTGCATTTTCCAGAATTATGTTTCATGGCTTCAATTTTATGATTTTAAGCTAATAAGTTTGGAAATAATTTAAAAACCAGAACCTAAGTTGATTCTCAAAAATTAATTTTTCAAATTATCTATCACAAGCTGGGACAAAAGTTGGGAGCAAAAAGTCCCTATGAGGTTCGATTTTCCACTCAGGACTAACAATCAACTTACCCATTGGGAATGAGGACAAAGTAAGGAACATTGAGGTGTCCCGATGAGGTTCGATTTTTCACCCAAGGGTATGAAAAGCATTACAAGGTAAAATTTACTAAGGACTGATTTTGTCCCTATACCCATTGATTCTCAATTCCAAGGGTAAGACATCAAAATGAAGTGAAATTTGCTAAGAGCAAGGAGTCCGTATGACCTTCGAATTTCCATCATGAGAAAATGATCATGAAGACAGTGATAAATTTCAAGGACTGAATTAGTCCCTACAAGGATCGAATTTCCACCAAGATCAGTCCCTATACTGATCGATTTTCCTCTTAAGGAAGTGTGCTGAAAGAGAAAGTAGTTCATAGGGACTAGTTTGCTTCTATCCCGATTGAATTTCCACTAGGGCTTGTAGGGATGAAAACCGCAATAGCTAAGAAACATGGGATTGAATTTAAACCTTGACTCGCATACAACATATATTTCATGATTGTTTCTTTGATTGATAAAGTTTTCATTCAGGTTTTGTCTCTTTTGCAAGTGGATTGGAATGAAAAGGCGATGATCAAAACTTGATAATGCAAGGTTGAAGAAGAGGATCGCCCAAGGCAGGGAGGAGACTTGACAAAGATATATTTCAAGGAGGAAGATCAACATTTAAAGGACGGGAAGAGGATTTCAAGACAAGGATTTCAAAAAACAAAAGACGAGGACTAGCTCAAACATGAAAAAAGCTTCAGTATGATGGTGAACAAATGAGGGAAAGACAAATCTAGGACATGATCACAAGGAATTCCAAACATCATGAAGAATGTTCAAGGCAAATTGATCAAGTCTACAAGGTAGGTTGAGGTGGCATCCCAACCACCTTTCATTCAATCAAAGGGTACCAAGTCAGCATTCATTCAAGGATGGAACAAGTGACACGGGGCGCTACATCAAATATTATTTATCTTACCTATCCTCATCTCTCATTGGCCAATGTAATGGTGGTTGTAACAAAACCTAATTAGGGTTTCTATCTTTTGATCTTGGCCATTGATTGTGAATCAATCTGAGCCATTCATTGTAATGAGACTTCTATAAAATGGCTCACTTCTCTCATTTATGAGGGTTAATGTTAGAAGAGTAGAAGAATAGTTGACTTAGGGTAATGCATTTCATAGTAGTTTGAATATGAGACACTTAGGGAAGCGTGCACATAGGGATGATGCATATAGGAGAAATTCCACCTTTTGTGGTCTTATCTTGTTGTTACATTCCACCTTTGGTGGGTGATCCACCTCTTGTGAAATATTTTATTATTTCTCCTACCTACTCCTACCTACCCTCACCTACCCTTGTTTCTCATTGGGCCACATGTCATGTTCGTGTGCTCACATATCCATATGGCCTTGCCTTTATAAGAAGGCTCATCTTACATTGTATGTAATGATCCAGTTGATGGTATTTTGCATCTTGATTAGAATACAGTTTATTCTTATCAAATCTATTGTCTCTCTTTTGTGCTATTCATTGTGCTCTAGATCTTGGCTTTATTTGACAAATTCTTACAGAGGCAAAGATTGTTGCCAAGATCTTATTGCAAGAGACATATTGTTTTCTCATTGAAGTTATGGTGAATTGCGTATGTTGATTCAACAGGTTGCATGGTCTCTACTTCTCATTTGTTTTAATGCTGACTGATTGAATGAAAGATCTTGTATGATTAATGGTGAAATTCACATATCCATACTACTAGCAGTTTGCTGATTTTAAACTTGCCTTGCGTGGTCAATTGGAATCCTTACTCAAGCTTAATGTCTATTGCTATTCACACAACTGGCACCATAATTGCACCCAAGGGTTCTCTTGCTAGTCCTGTTTCTATTATCAGCTGAGTCATTTGATGTATATGGGTCAAAATCTCCTAATGCTTCTTTTGTACTTGAAGTACTTACCTATTCAGTATTTTGAAGATTACAACAAGTAGACATATCTAGACTCTTAGCTCTGCATTGTTCTTGTTGTCTTGTCACATCAGGAGGAATTATATCAGGCATTTGCTAACTTTTGGATTTTTGATCTCTTTCCATCTCACAACTGAATTCTAAGTCTTCCATTGATAAAGTCACCACTCTATAAATCAGGAGGGAGTGATCTTTTTATCAGCAAAACAATTTTTTTGGTAGCACCGTATTTAGTTTTACTGATTAGACTAGGCCTTCAAACTGAATTTTGCTTTTAAATTGATCTCTAACAATAGTTCCAATTTGTTGGTGATTTGAGTTGTGGACCCCAAATCCCTAATGTAGGATAATTTCCCAAGTGCTAGGAGTGTCAAACTTTGGAAGGGTACCATGAAACCTATTTTTCAGGTTGGGCAACTCAGGACCATTTATTGAGGTGGGTAAGACCTCCGTCACTTCTAGCCATGCAAGACCAAGGGGGTTTTCCCTAAGGTGTTAGCTTGATCAATAACCTAATAATTAAATTCTTGCCTTATTGCAAACTATACCCTTTATAGAATGTATCCCAATACTAGTGTCACAATATACCTATGTGTTAGTTTGACAAACAAGGCCACACACCTTCAACAACAGAGAAATTATCAAGCGCAGAGCTGAATGAAATGGATAAATCTATCCCTTACTGCTAGTTCACCTCTTGCACCAGAAAGTTAGAAAAACTTCCTAACAGTTATTGAAAGAGAAATATTTTTAGTGAATCATTCAGGTGTTGTGTGATGAGAAGTGAGTTTACTACAGATCAACATATATTCCAGTAAGGCAGCAGAGATATGAATTAACCCAAAACATATAAAAGGATTGAAATCCCAAAAGGGAATCTTATTGAAGGTTCTGTTGAAGATTACACTTCCTTGAATGCACAAACAAATCATGTTCTACATATGCATTCTATAAAATAACTTGATTCGCGGAATATTGGGAGAGTCAACTTAGTAATTCTTTGACAAATCTATATATTTTCTTCATTACCATGAATAGACACTAGCCAAATCTTTGCAAAGTTTTTACGGTCTTCTTGTTGATAAACTAATCATGCATAAATCCAATGGAGACACTCAAAACTGTAATATATACCCTTGATTCTTGCCCAAAATTTTCTCCTTTTCTGACTGAGTAATTTTGGTTAGGGAAGTGAATTTGTTTGGTATGTTAATGTGGAAAAAGATGCGCAATGGAGCTAAAGCCTGCACAAGAAATACTTGAATTCAATGGATCAAACAAGAATATTCACCATTATATCCTGCATTAGAGGGTCACATGTGGAATTTTCATAGTGTTTTTTCTGGTTTCTATAGACATAAATTATCCTTTTGGATGTTTTGCTCAGTTGATGTAAACTTCTTTGTTATTTTTATAATACAAGATGTGCTTTAGAAAAATGAAAAAAAAAGACAAGAAGATCCTATCTTCAAATGGGATTGGGTTTGCAAGCTCAACTGGGATGGTGTTGCAAGCATATTGGACACAATGATTATTGGTTAGGGAAGTGAATTTGTTTGGTATGTTTATGTGAAAAAAGATGTGCAATGGAGCTAAAGCCTGCATAGGAAATACTAGAACTCAATGGATCAAACAAGAATCTTCACCATTATCTCTTGCATTAGAGGATCACATGTGGAATATCATAGTGTCACATATAACAACTCTGTGGACCACTTAACTGGGAGGTAAGGAAGGTTGAGAAAGTGAAATTGGGAGGACAAATGGTTTGGGTAAAATGCGTCATGTTTTATTTTGATCAATAAAGGAGGTAGGATAATACAACCTTTAATTTAAAATTATATCTCTGTGCAGTGTAAGTATAGCGCTGCCAGGAAAGAGGAGGTCCTTGAACAAGCAATGTATTCAATTAATACCAGAGGGATCTTCATATCCTGATAAAAATGTCTCATAAGGGACTTAGTCTACCAACCCAAGATGTTGGAATCACCGATCCTTTATAAACCCTTTCTCAGAGATGTCGAATAGGAATTTTGCATCAAGCATCCCCATTTGTTGTATCAGTCCTTTCTCTATTCAGCTATGTTTCAGGTTCTGCCCTAGAAAGCCCTGTAGCTGCAACATACTATTTTGGTATTGGTAGTGCTTTGGCTACCTCTTGGGTACCTTGTGAGTTTGTCTAATAATTTGGGTCCCATTGACATGTTTTTTATGACAACGTCTAACACAAGATAAAGTTGCTCAACGGTCACTTTACTCTCCCTTGATCAAAGTTCAATCGTATGCTAAGATTGTAGTAAGTTCAAACGATCAACTCCGAGGTCCGGTTATGCAATGGATGTGACTTAGTAGGCTTGGTGTGATATGCTGGTAATCCAAGGGGACTTATGCACACTTGAAGAAGATTTAAACAAATTTGTAACTTTCAAGGAATTTGGTCTTGAATGATTTGCTAATGAGAAGCTCTTTTTTTGGATTTTTGACTTGTAAATGCTGAAAGCAAATAGGAGAGGGTTTAGGGAAACTATGCTAATTCTAAGAACAAAGAGACAATGATTGCTTGAGTGAAATCAACCACACTTTGCTTCGCTAACTTCATACAACTACACAAAGGCGGTGCAATCTTCAAAGGTTGTGCAAAATATTTTCATAACACCAATGAACACCATCAAAAAACAATGTCCACTCGATGATCGAAGTTAAGTTTCCTCATAAAAAGGCTCAGACTAATCTCGCACTATTAATAACAATCATCTATTAACAAAAGGTATGAGAAAAGATTTCACTACAAACAATATCATCAATCCCATTCATCTAAGTGCTGAAAAACAAATCTACTAAGTGAGGAAAGCAAGACAAGGCAAGCTACAAAACAGGACAAGTATACACCTTCAAAAGAATAATATATTAAGTTTACTGCTTCAATAGCTCTTCGCAACAATCTTAGACAATCTCTCCTCCTTTACAAATGAAGGGGTCACCCCCTTATATAGGCCTTCAACGTTTATTACATGCAAAACCGTAATTAGGGGTTGCCCTAAAAGATTCTCCACATATAATGCAACAAGGTGGGAATATTCATTAAATACCCATTAAATCGACTAACAATAAATTCCTACATGCCCAAAATGGTGTCCACTTGTGCATTAAATGCACCATTTTCATAAAATCTGCCCATTTCATCATAAATGCAATAAATATTCCTCCATGCAAAATCGCCCATGATGCTATAAATGTACCATCATCTCCTGAACGTGACGGCTACATGCAAAAATATACTCCACTACTTTGGCATGTGTTGGCCTAGTCGCCACTTGGTCAAATATTCTTGCCATGCATGCACCATTATGTCAAAAGATTCTCGTCCAAAAATGGACGGCCATTATCTCGCTCATTAATAGCATATGCAAAAAACTTGGCGACGACGACCTCTAATTCTCCTACGGAGACACTTGGCACGTTCTCCATCCTGAATTCCATCTAGGCAATTTCTTCCTCACACTTGAAGAAAAGTTTCTCCCAATCTGCTGCCAACTCTTGTGTCTTCCGCATGGTGCTGGAGAACAAAGAAACATTTTCCAAGTGTACTGTGGAAAATGAATTTACAAAGAAAAATTCATGCAATTTGTCCCTAGGGAAGTTCACCGTCAACTCTTCTTCAGCCACCCCTTTGGAAAATAGGGCCTCAATTGCCTTAAGGATTTCTCCTTGTATTTTCTTGATTGAGTCTCTCAAGGAAGCAAACTCCCTGCTGAATCTTTCAAAATATTCTTCTCCAGTGCAGATGGCGTAAAACCACCACGGGAAATCATAAACATCGTTCTCTTGGATGACTTTCCCATCAATCAATATTTGCCTTGGAATCTTCATTAGCTCTCAGAGTTGTGGAATAGTGAAGTCTTGATCAATGTGCACGTCCTCCCATGAATTATCCGCGACTTCCAACTTGTTTAGGATTGTATGACTTCTAGAATGAAGGTAAGCCAAGTTCTCAATGAATCCTCCTGCTGAAGTGAAAACACCTTCTACCCAATCCTCAGAGCATTGAGGTCTTTTCCTAACTTCTTCAGTGCCATCAATGGATTCCTTAGGAAGAGAGGAGGGAAGGACGAAGAACGTGTCTTCCTCTCTGAGTGGATGTTTGAAACTCCGCACATATTCACACAACATTCTGTTTTCATTCTTCAGCCTCTTGCACTTCTCTTTCATATTCTTCATTTTCTCCTTCATGGCCAAGGAAGATTCTTCAAAATCTTCCACTACTGGTGTTGT
This sequence comes from Cryptomeria japonica, assembly GCF_030272615.1. NCBI lineage: Eukaryota > Viridiplantae > Streptophyta > Pinopsida > Cupressales > Cupressaceae > Cryptomeria > Cryptomeria japonica. The sequence goes on along the minus strand of NC_081406.1, from coordinate 649,790,159 downwards.
GGATGCATGCCCCAAATCAACTTCTTTGATCACATATTCATCAAGCGTTATCTCATTTATGTCTTTGTCTACCGTAGGCTCGACCAAGTGCAACGTTCTGGATCCGGACTCGTCCCTTGTGATTTTGGAAAACGCAGCCTTCTTTTTTGTTGGTTTGACCATTCTTCTCAGAAGTTCTTCCAACTCCTATGTTGGATCCACTTCCTCTTTTGGCTCTCTTCTCAATCTATCCTTCAACCAATCTGGAGCAGCAGTTGACTAATCCTGAACCTCCATGTGTACATGCTCCTGTGAAACTTCCTCCATGTCCCCAAGAAGTGTTTCAATGAAACTATCCTGACGCTACTCTTCTGGATTAAGGGGGAGTTCTTTCCTTTGCATTTCTGGCTGAACTGGCCTATGAGAAGCACTCGTGCTAAGCATAGACTGCATGTGAACATTATCTGGAAAATTGTCTTAAGGCTAACGTCTTGGAACTTCTTGTGCAAACATTTCTACTCTCGGCACACTAGAGGAACTGGCCGGTGAATGTGCCTCTTCTACCTATGGCCTTTTCTGCTGAGGCTCTTTCGGTTGAACTTTTGGTTGGATTTCCGGTTGAACATCTGGATGGACTTCTGAACACCTGGTTGGACTTCCTTACTCTTCCTTGTTCGCGATTTCTTTGGAACATTCCCTTGCTTGGCGCTTTCCTGTTGGAATTCTCCTTCTTCTGTATGGGCTTGTGATGATCCTTCAGTGGCATCACTATGGGAGACCAAATTTCCTTTTAGTTGGTAAGTTAGGCGAACATTTCCATCCTTCAATGCCCTAATGTGCCATTGCACCCAATGTCAAGTGAATTTCATAACTAGCCAGGCTAGAATGTCCAAGTCATCAATTTTTGGTTTTGTCCAATCCAGGACCTGTATGGGTTTATCCTTCAACTTTTCAAATTCATGCTAAACCATGTCGTGATCTTCGTTTACCTGGTCTAGCACTTGAATAATTTCAGCCATTTTGATTAAGTCACGGGTCAATTTGGAATGCATAAGCTTCCTAACTTCAAGATCATCCTTGGCGTTGGCCCAGAAATCCTCCAGGTGAAATTTGTGTTTGAACTTTATTCCAGCGACCATCCTGATTTTGTTATATGGATCTAAGTATGATCTGGACGTGTGGAATGTCAAATGATAGAATGCCAGCTCGTCAATTGATTTTTCTGCCCCTGCCAAATTTGGACACAGTTCCATGTAGTCACCAAGGACAATAGGGAATTCAATAGACAACTTCTTTTTCTAAATTTGGTCATAGGCCGTCAATTGCCTAGTGAGTTCCAACAACACTAGTTTGTTTGACGGGTACCTGGGTAGTCTATGCGGCTAGAAGGGAAATCCTTAAGTCTGGATATATGTGAACTTTGGAAACTGAATGTACACTGCTCTAAATTTCTGTATCAATGCTCTAGCCTCTAGTGTCACTCTCGTGTGGATTACACCTTGCAATAACCTGGTTAAATACATTGTGAAATTGTCATTCACCAGTTTGAAAGAATTAGTGCCATGCAGGTGCAACTAGGGATAGCACTTGTGGACCTTCAGTTGTGCTGGCCCACATCCCATGGGCCCTTTTCTTGGTAAGACGTCGAAGCTACCCATCCTAGCTAGTGAGTAAATCACATATGAGCTCATGCAGAAAGATTGGGAACACATCTCCTTCAGATTTTTTAATTGTTCATGCACATAATGGCTGATCAATATTGCCCAATCCACTATCCCATTGGCGTTCATGACTTCACCAACGAAGAACATTCAGGTTTCAAAAGTAAAAGCATGCTGGCACCCCATAATCCTATTCAACATCATCACCAGATTTGTGTACTCTTGCTTGAAGTCAAGACTAGTCATTTGTTTAGGCATTTTGGAAATATGAGGTCTTGGCTTCTGCATCTAGGTTTTGTTGATCTTCTCAGCACATCTATCAGGACCTACATCATATACTGTCGTCGCTCTATCGTTAGTCCTGTAAGTCATGGAATAATAGGATGGAATTCCAAAGGTCTCCCCTATAGCCTTCGCTGTCAAGTTGGCAAGAAGCTTTCCATCAGATGTTAGAATTGCCCTTCTTTCTGGATTATAATGTTTTGCATATTCTAAAATCAATTTTAGACATTGAACGGCTGGAGGGAAACCGGTCGCCGAGACAATTCCACTTTTAACAATTTTGGCAGCGGTGGGCGATGGAACATGTCCAGCTGTTCCAAACTTCTTGAGTTGGAAAGCGCCCAGTTGGAAAATTGCCAGATTGGTGTCGCTGATTTCTCTCCACTTGGAAAAAATTTTGGACTCCGAAAGGAATCCCTTTGCCTCGTTCTTAAACTGTGCATGCCGGGAAGTAGTTGTAGCCTTGTTGGATTCCGCCATTCTTACAAAACAAAGTAAATTAACATTAAAAATCTGCATAAGGAATCAAATAAGATAGTGGAGAAGAAATTCCAGCCGGTAAATTCCTGATTAGGAATAAAATAAAATCTCCGCGTTCAAGAATTTCTTGAAAAGAAATAAAATTCTTTGCTTCTCACTCTTTATCACTTCTCTCCAACTTTTACTTTCTACTAAACTTGCACGTGAGAAATGAATTGTGTTTCCTCGTTTATATAGAATTTCTTCACCAAGTTTCTAAGTTGGCGAGAGACTAAACTTAGAAGTTGCATTAAGAATGCGTCATACTTTCCTTGCCAACTCGCCATGCAAATGGGTCTTGTCATTGTCATTGAGTTCAAAATGGAAATTTCCATTATTCCTTAAGTCATGGTGTCATAAATTTGGAATGTTCCTTTGCATGTTGCCAACTCGCCGATTTTTTGAAAATCTTTCCATTCTGAATTCAAGAGGATGTTTTTGAAAGATTTTCCTTAGAGGATTTTGGGCAATTCATTCGCTTGGGAAGAAATCATGATCCTCCGGATTTTGGAGAGAGAAAACCTTTGGATAGAGGAAATTTTATCCGGGAAGAATTTTCTTGAGTTTTTTGAATTTTTCTTGTTCTAGCGGAGATTTTTCATCAATTTGCCGCATTTCCTAATTTTTAGGATTTTTTCCGAATTTGAGTTCTGGAGCTCAAGAGAGAGAAGAATCTCTAACTTGACCAATTTTTTCTTTGCCTTGAAATTTCTTTAAATTTTGGGCGAATTTCCATGCTTGAGAAAGGGTTTTTGAATCTTTTCCTGAGGGGATTTTCTTTCTCCTTCTTGGGCACCAATTCTACCTTGCCTTGGAATTCAACTTCTTCCTTGGGTGTGGATTTTACCTTGTGGAGGAATTTGGGATAATTCATGCTTTCCTTCCTGACCTCATCTTGGCGCTCTGATGCACACTTGGGCAAAATTTATATATTGTGGAGAAATTTGGCCATGGATAAGAATTCCTTGATACCCCTTGTCTAGCGCTCTGTCTCTACCTTGGGCCCCAAAACACTAGCCTGTAGGAATTTTGGAGGTGGAGGAAAATTCCTCCACATCCCCATTCTGGTGCCCACCTCCTATACTTGAGCGCCAAAACCACATGGAATAGGAGTTTTAGGTGTGGAGGAAAATTCCTCCACAACCCAAATTTGGCGCTCTCCCTTGATGCCTGGGCGCTAATCACATGTGCTTTAGGAATTCGCCTTGAGGAGGAAAATTCCTCCATCAATCCTATTTAACGCCCTACCACAAGCTTGGGTGGAATAATGTTCATGGAGGAAAATTCCTCCATCCCCAATCTAGCGCCCTCTTCCATATTTGCTCGTTGCCTTGTCATGGTAAGGATTTTTATGATTTTCTCGCCCGACTTACCCATTTTTGCTCATTTCCGGATTGAGGTGCTATTTTTGGATTGAAGTGGATTCACTTTGCCTTAGGAAGATTTTCAATGCCTTTTCCACTTCTGGAATGAATTCTACACAACCATTTTTTGATTGGTAGCCTACTTTTTCAACTTTCCGGATTTAGCCAAATATTTAGGAATGCTCAGTCTTCAGTGTCGGGACCTCTGCCTATGAAGAACCTACCAAAAATGGACTTATTAAAAATAGCAAGTATTTCAAAATGTCAAAATTAGGGCAAAACAGGTCAGGATAACACTTACTAAAAATAGAAACTGCTAAAAATAGTATTTTTGATTTTGGCAAAATAAAGGCAATCCAAGAGGCAGTGAAATCCCTAAAAAATAGGAATTTTCTAAAACAAAATTCGCTCAAATTTCACTGGTAGGTTCTTTGAAGGGTCGTGATTCCAATGCAATGATCAGTTTTTCCAAAACCTTAAGTAAAAGACCTCAAATCTAAGTTTGAAGGGCAAAACCCTAAAATAGGTAGAAAAGGTTCCAGACTTAGCCAAATTCATTCAAATGGCTTGTAGACTGGATTAAATTCATCTCAAAACACTTGGAAACTGAGGAGACCAAAGAGACTGCCGCAAAAAGACCCAACAAACCAAAATCAAAAGACCAAGGGGACCTAAAAAGTAGAGGGGTCCCCATTTGGAATGTGGTGATGTGTGATTAGGTCACAACAGGTCTGACTGTCATAAAAATAATAATTAAAAAACATTACACGTCCAGGTAGGACATTTATAATATGAAGAAAAAGAATGATAAAAAATTAATAAGCATAATTTTGTTATTCATAATAGTTCTATGGTACTGTCTACTTGGTCTGCCTAAGGCTTTTGTCCATTTTATTTAAGTTTACCAAATGCTGTTAAAGAAAACCTCTTCTGCTATCAATCCTTCAGGCCCAGATGGATACCATTGTTTCCCAAAGTCCTACATTAACTGCACTAGGACACTAACAGGTCGTGACAAATGCTATGTATTTTCATATCTTTCCTGTTTTTGTCACTTGAGTTTACCAAACTTCCTATATTTCTGTCCATCTTCAATAATTTTTTTATAATTTTGAGTTGGTGAAGTTCAGGATTTAAATGCTAGCTCACATATATTAGGAAGTGCATGGTGCAAAGCATGGCTGAAGGAGGGTATATGCACTGGCCACTGTAGGCAGCCAATCCTGATGACCTGGGTGGGGATCAGACCTTATCACATGAGGAATCCTCTCAGCCCTGCAGATATTAAATTCAATAGCTTCACCCAAGCATATCTAACAAGGTGGTTTGCTCTGGCTGATTTGGCATTGGGCTTGATTTTTTATTTGACAAAATTTGATGTTATGATTTAAAAAATGTGACCACAAATCACAAATTATATTATGCCATCAGAAGGTTTCCAATGGTTTTGTGACAACATTTATAATTGTACCTGTAATAATTTGCCAACCATCTCAATAAGGTTCCACCACGACATTCAGGTCTTGAGGATTGCTAGACAATCTAACATCTTGAATGTATTGAATGTTATCTAATGTTGAGCCTCCAGCTTTGCGTGTTAAAAATTTATTAGAATGCCTTCAGCTCATATGCTGTCTGGGATTTATTAATGACAATCTTGATTCCCACCATGAATTGGCTATTCAAAAAATCCTGCAGAATGCTTTAACCATTAATCTCATATAATTAAGTCCACAACATGTCATTTTCACAATGAAGGTACTCCCAAGTGTTGTGATTTTATGCCTCGTGTCCTGTGATTTCAGTCACACATGGCTCAAATAATTCTTACACTATTCATCATTTAGTCAGTTGGCTTGTGTTGATTAATCTAGGAGTATATTGACATGCATATCAGAGACAAAAGTTCTAAATTTCCCACTTAGATTGCTGTGCTTTGTTACTGCTCCATGTAATATCCCCTGCCTTTGTATGACTGAAATGTGCAAGGAATATTAATAATCAATTGTCTGATAACCTGCTGTTCTAGTTTCAGACTGTATAACCTGCGTGTTATTGACACTGGACAACCTTTGCATAACCTGCGTGTTATGCAGTTTTACTTGGCATATGACTGATATTAAACTTCAGACTTGCTGGTATGAATTATCAGACTGATATCATTTCGTGTTATTGTCCCCAAAGCTCAACTAATGTTTGCAAAGGATCTAATCTAAAGCTCATTGCATAAATAACTTCTTTTAACCCTTCCTATGCATAAACATGGATTTCAAAGGTGAAATGTGCATTTACAGCCAACAGACATAAAGACAAACATTTGGCATGCGAACTACAAACCTTAAGAACATAGATATAAGTTATTAGAGAGCTACGACGCAATCCACTTAATTATATGCAACCTTCATTTACAAATGAACAAGAGGATGATCTGGACTTTTGTCATACATTTGGTGGTATGCTTCAGATTAATGGCATTACATCAACTACTCACATAAATGATCAATGCATGACTAATTCATAAAGAACCTGGTGGTAGCAAGTCGCCCTGTGCTGGAGATGAAGTAGCAAGCAATATCCACTGGATGGAGGTCTCTTATATGCCAAATAGACTCCCTCTCAAAATTGCCCCTGTTTCTGATTGGTTTCAGACTGAAACAAATAATCTGCAATTCCCACGAGCTCCCTCAAACACCAAATATCATCGCTGTCCTTCCCTAAAGTGAGCATTTTAATCAGAATATAAAATTGCTGCCTCTATATGCACAAATAAGTAATTCGTGGGTCTCCCTCAGCTGGTTACGTGGTCTGACAATGTCTGAGGTCAAAACTCAGAAACAAGAGAATGGTATCATCTTCTATCAGCAAAGATTGGTGAAGATTCGAATATCCAAAATGTCTCTAATAAGCCCAAATCGAACTCTAGCAAAATTCAGCCTTTGGCCACCAATGGGCACAAATGAGATGACTGAAGTATCACCTCCTCAAATGCAACCCTAAAAGAGATCTTTCACTCCCTCAGTTATGCTATCTATCATGGGAGTTTTCGTTCCCAAAGACAAAGATCTGCAGAAACCCTTGTCTCCACAAAACCCAATCAATACAAATATCAATTCCTGGCTGCCTTGAAGCTCAATTAGATCTCCCTTTATACTTTTTTTTCAGTCCATCTCTAGAAGCTTCTAGAAATAATATTATTTCACTTAGGTGACTTTATGATATAATATTAAATTAAGTCACTTTATTAAATTAAATAATATAAAGTCACCTTTTAATTTTAATTTATTTGATAACTTTATAAATAATTAACTTAATATTATTAATTAAAATAATTAATTAAGCTATTCTTAAGAAATATCAATAATTGGGACAACTTAATCAATTAAATTAATTAATTATTCTTCCTCCAAAAAAGGGGACATTACACTCCAAGTATATATATTTTTGTTTATAGTTATACCAATGCTTTCCAGTACAATCCTTAAACGTGCAGATATTCTGGTAACAATTCTAATTGTCCTGAAACATTAGGTTTTTAGCTGGATACATCTTTGAATACTATCATCTTAATTCATTAAAATTCCAATTTCACTTTTGGAAGAATACTATTGCATTTTCTTTACTTTGGATAAACTTGTTTTTTGATACAACAGTAATTTCTGGTTTAGGATTGGTTGCAATCTTCAAGGCCTAGAAATATTTGTTCCAAATGTGAGTCCAATGATACTGATGCTTGGAATTGTGTGGTCTCTGCTACAGATTAAGCAAATCTCATGTCCTAGTTATTGGAATCACAGGTGTGGTGGCAGAGGTATGTTAACATTTTGATTTAGTTAAGGCAGGATTTAAATTGTGACAGCAGTCACAAACTATAATCTTATTAATATGGAATTTCACTGTATTTGAATTTCAAGGTCTGTTGTTATAGTTCCTGTACATTGTTTCTCTTTGTTCTTGTTTTTAGTATTTTACCTCTGAATGAAAGTGATAATAGTTTCTATGCACAGAGTCAATGAATGGTCAGTTCATATTATGTTCAGTAGATGAAATTATAACTTTGGGAGATTATATCTGGATTGCTGCAACCTAATTAAGATGGGGAGTGGGTGTTAAGATGTATGATGATTTTTCTCAGAAAGAGGCCCTCTGCTGGTTTTGATTATGTTTTCTGATACTTACCTCAATTTTTAATGGCTTAGTTTTTAATTCCATTTCATGTTTTTGATAGTTCTCATTTTTTATGCCATTTGATGCTTTTGATGGTCGTCTTCACTTTTCAATGCCATTTCATGTAGGTGATTTGTAAGTAGTTAAGATGAGAAGGCAGAACTTCAAAAATTGTGTGAAATTAAGACAGGAATGACACAAAAACAATAGATGTGGAGCATTGATTAAGGCTGTCCAAACCCTTTCAAACAACTTTAAAATATTACATCATATATCAGCTTCAGTCCTGAGACTGAGGGTGATATATGAGAACACTCTGACAGCTTTAGAATGATAACAGTTAGAGAGTTTAGTCATGTTTCTACACATACTTTTAGGTTTTCCATTCTTTAACATTAAAATCCTAATAGAAGTTCTCTAATTAGAGTGTACATAGCCAAAACCTGGTAACAATAATATTCATTGAAGGAATTGGAGTAAAACAAAATTCATCTCCATACCTCTTGAAAGCGAAAATGAACAAGACAGCTTCCATAAGCAGTAGACATGAAATCTATTATTACACAACAGACATAACCACATACCAACAAGAGAGATATAGCATGTTGCTGGGTATCATCTCATCCTTATTCTCTTGAAATGCAGGAATCTAGAGCTTTGGAGTGTGGTGATACCAGCATTTCACCCATACACAAATGATCCTATTAAAAGGTAGAAGCTGCAAACATTCTATTTGCAGAAGAGATAACATCATCATCTTGGATATCATCTTTGTTTCTAGTTGCATGGGCTCACATCTTCTCCACCATCATTACAAGCTTCAACTCACAATCAGCATGATTGACACATTCATGGCCCCCCTTTGTGAAAATGATGTCATCCTTAGTGATTTATTCAGATGTCAGATCATACTCCAACTTCAAAGGGCTGGTTCTTGAGTTGTAGTGAAAACTCTCTCTTGTGGTGGAGGCATAGATTATAATGAACAAAAAAAGGGTCATTTAATCATTGCATTTACAACCTATTGAGCTTTTTGGAGTGTATGTGCTTAAAAATTGTGCACCCAACCTAAAGTATTGAATGGTTGGCTCAAAAGTTGGATAGCAATTCTATGAGGACTTAGCACCTTAGCGCCAGAGAGTTTCAATCAGGCATTCGTAATGATAAAATTAAACATACAAGCTTTACAAATACTAAAAATTTAACATTTTATATCAAAACTGAAATCTTTAAATTTTAGATCCATGTTTCAAAAATTGCAAATTTTACTTAGACTAGAAGTTCTACTTGATGACTTGCATCTGTATCAAGAAAAGAGATCTCCCTGTTTTTATTTATGGATATCTATCTCAGACATGATTTTCACCCTCGACTATGAATTCTGCTCAATAGCCTCTATGGTGGCATGGATACCTCCAATTACCTTCTCATCATCCTTGAAGCTCTCTAGAAATTGAAAAGGTGGATTTAGGATGTACACAAGAGCATGAGGTGCATGAAGTTGATTTTTTCAGTGTTGATCTAAATGAGCACATAGTTGTTCTTTACACTGGCATAGAAATGTCTAATATGCCTGAAATTGTTAATGAGGAGAAAATAAAATTTATAAACACTAGAAAAAGACAACTAAAAAACTTTTTAAGAGTTACATCAACAATCTCCTTTGTAGGAGTCCAAAATGCACCTTATCAAATACCAAATCCACCACACTGATCTCACAGTTGTTTTTTAGTAGGAAGACTTGCTCAACTGCTTTCTAAACATTCAATAGAAGGGAGATTTTGCTTATAGCAAATATTGCGATTGACAAATGTGGTTGCAAACCAAGTGACACTAGATCAGATATCTCCTTATTTTGGAACTCTCTCATCAAAGAGAGTACCCAAGTATGGTTGTAAATGTATTTGCAAATGTTTCATCCCCTTTTTCAGCATCAATTGACTTGAATGAGATAGTGCCATCAGAAGAAGATGCTTAAATTTTTAGCTGCATTTTATTTTTTACTAGTTCATCCATTTGACATGATAGTGCACCCCTTCTTCCTCTAGACAGTCATTTGCTTATCAATAATGGATTGTACATCAACTATCTTTTTTGTCAAAATTGGTCCCCAAAAGATACTGATAGTCAATAGAAATGACTTTGAACCCTTGACTAGATACTCGAATTTGCATCAACCATTGGTTGCCAATAAGGTGACTTAAAGCAACAAAAATAAAAAGAATCTTAATTATTTTTTGAAAAATATAAACCTTAAATAAAATTCTGAAAGTACAAACTGAGAAATTCAAATTATAATAAAAATGAGGACTAAATTAAAATGTTACTTCACAACATTGAAAGGAATGTTGCAAAACTACCAGAAATCACCAATTTCACTTCTTGCTGCTTTGTTGTTGTCCTTGTTCCAACTCAATGCTTTCCAAGGATGGTTGGGAACTAGGAGCACTGCATGGCACATCTTAACTCCCCAAATTTTTCTAAGGCCACAATGCTAGTATAACTTGTTTAACTTTTGGGCATCGAAGAGGAAGGAGATGCAATTATATGTGGTTTTTATCTTAGTCATTTTCTTTCTCTTCTGAAAGGATTTCAATTGTTGTCATCTCCCTCACAACCTCAAGCTGAACTTTTTCACAAATCACAATGTCACAACCAAGTATGTGGGTAAGGTTGTATTTGAGGTGTTTAATATTTTTTGATAGAAACTCCATAGAACAATGTTCGCAAAAAACTTGCCCATTCTTTGTCCCCAACCTATCATGCTTTGAAGAAGGGTCCTCCCTTTGTGGTTTTGAGATATCACATGGTGAGAAAAAGGGTAAAGAGTTATTAAGAGATGCAATCAACGAAGCTAAAAAATATTACAAGAAAGTTTTTTAAAAGTAAAAGAAATATACAGACCATCTTTCTTTAAAATAAATAAACAAACATAATTGTCTTTAAAATATATAGTCACCTTAAGAAAACTTAATTATTTATTTAATTACTTTTAGCCATCCCGTTGATTTGTTTTTTAGGACACCTCGAACATAGAATAAAATACTAGGTATTCTATCCTCTCTTGAAAAAAGACCTTTCGAATGCTAAGCTATGTGATCATACGAAATTACTCCAATTTTCCTATAGGTCTTGACTTTATTAATGGATAGTCTCAGTGTATATGATGTGATTTTGCTGGAATCACAAGGGGACTTACATTTTGCTTGAACTCTCTTGGAACATAGACTCTATACTAACTTGCTTGGAAAACAAAGACAAGAGATAAGGCTTAAGAGATTTAATCTACCCCTAAGAACAGTGATGACGATGGATGATAATTAGATAGACAAATTACCTCAAACCAAGTTTTACTCGTTATGATGACAATAACTACACAAACTTGATGCAGTCTTCTAAGGAAATGGAAGATTTTTATATTGCGAATACATCACTCAAATACCCAATGCTAGCACAATCCAAATGAAACATTCACAATCGAACTTAGCAACAAAAAGGTTTAGGCTAACTTTGCACTGCAGCTTACAATCAGCAAACTGCAAAAAGTATGAACCAAAGAATTCATCGCAATATCTTCATAAGCATCCACTATGATCAATGAACTCTAATTAATCTTGAGAAGTAACAAGAAACCATGCAAAATGTAGAAAAACAACACATACATCCACCATAACTTAATTGAAAGTATTGAATTGATTTCAACATAACTTGGCAACAATTACAAGCTTCCTCCTCCTACTCTACTCTATTTCTAACTATTCACTAGCTATTTATCCACTATTGACTAGCAACTATTGTTGAACTATTAACCTTTACAATGCAAGATTTGAGCCTTCTTTAATTTTGAAGGTCCAGATTGATTCTGAAATCAACAACCAAGATTTTACAATAAAACCCTAATTAGGGTTTGTTACAACAAACTCCTCCTTGGCCAATAAGAAAATTACATTGAATTGAACACATGTCCATCCTTGGATGCTGACCATTAGGAAAATATGTTAGGTACATTAAACTTTGTGCCTCCACTTGTGATTGTTGATGAGTCAGGTACATCGAAGACATATTGACTTGGAAATAATTTGTTTGGATTGACAATGATTGGATGCCACCTCAGCTTGCTTTGTAGGTCATCACAAAGTGTATGTGATTGAGAAATATCTCTTGATACTCAATGTTTCCAATCGTTCAATGTGATGTTGATAGTGGGACATATTCCCAAATTGCATCATCCAAGTGATCAAGCATTTTTCTAACTTTGCTTAACTCTTCTGAAACTATCTGTTTCCTTCATCACTTTCTCGTTCCAACCCTCTAATTGGGAATTTTAGCCTTGAGAGACACTCCATCTTTGTGTTACATTTCACCTTGCATTTCAATGCATAGATCCTTTCTTTAGACATAAATTCCTTGATATAGTTCATGACTTCATGATGTTTATGCTTGACCTTCTTCATTTTTTATTATCATCTTCCTTATACCTCAATTGCACTTGACCTTGACCCTTGGATTTTTGGAGGAAATTCAAGGTTGTTGTAGTTGTATCTTTCACTTGCACTATCTTTCTTCGTCATCACCTTAAGTATGTTGATCGTTGCACATGCATTGCTTGATGTCATGATGTCTCTCTCTTGCAAGGTTATAATATCTTTCATCCTTGGAATTCTTCTTACTGCTGGGGTATCCTTGACTTTGATTGCCTCATCCTTGCTGTGGTATATATGAATCCTTCACTTGTTGCCTTTTGATGTTGCTTGATCCACCCCTTTGCATTTGAACCTCTATCTTGGTGAAGTTTGATGTAGACTGAGTGATACCTATACTTGATGTGGAAGCCCCTTGATTTCCACCTTGTAGTGATAGTAACCTTGGATTTTTGAAGGAAATTCAAGGTAATTGTAATGATCATAATCCTTGAATGCTTGGTCTTCATCATCTTGGTGAATTTTTACCTTTAAGCACTCCTTTGAACATTTGAACCCTTGATGTTGACCCATTGATATTTGCAATGTTGATCATCCGATTGCATATGTAAATGTTGTTTTTGTCTAGCCTTTCTCCAAGTTGCATCTTTGAAATTGTGATGTTGTCCCTGACGAAATGAAGTGCATCTCCTCATGTTAAATGTAAAGATCCCTTGTCTTCCTTGCACTGATTTTCCAATGAACTCTGAGGATTTGCTGATTGTGTTTTGATTTGTTTTTTTGTGTTCCGTGACTTTTTTTGTGCTTTGAGGATATATGATAATAGAAAAGCAATGCACATAAACTTAAAATAAATTCTGAAATCTAGAAACTAATCTGATCATGCAAGATTATGGAGAAGAAACACTTTGGAATCTTTATTTGATTAATTCCCTATAACACAATAGTCATTATCATACCCGGAATGTATTCAGATTCTGATTTAATATCTTCCCAGCCAAAAAGCAACTTGGAATGATCCAAAATCTCTAAGTATTGCTGGAACTTGACCTTGCATGACATACAAGAGCCCTTCCTGCTGCTAGCTGCCTCCTTTGGCAAAACCGAAATTTTTATGCAACTCCTTGTCAAAATCGAACCCCCTCAATGGATACCCTCTTTGCTGCAGCTATGAACAACTGAAAATCAGATTGCTCCAGCCGGGAATGGGACCAAGAAATTCTTCCACACACTGCCTTACAAAGCTACAATGAAAATCTGAAATAAAACTGATAAAACCCTGCGATTCTGAATTTCAATATGCTCAACAATGACTCCTGGATGAAGCCATTCCTCTGAAGCCAAACTCACTGGGTCTTCCACCAATTCATAAGGCTGTTACACTGAAGATTTGCACCTTCTCCAATGCCAAAACTCTGAAATGTGCAAGGAACCCTCACCTTCTTTCTAGAGCTCAAGAACTTCATTCAATTCATCAAAATGTCAAATCAATAATGATCGATTTCCCTCAAGAAGCCTTTATATCCCCTCACCCAATTTCGATTTTCTCAAAAAGGCATTTAATTGGCATTAGAATGTTATAACTTGCAAATAATAATCATGTCGCCAAAACTTAGGGAAATGAGCTCTTAATTTAATTAATATTCGGTCCCCCTCTTCATGATGCTTAGACCCTCACTTTAAGTGATTTTATAAAGTTAATTTATAACTCTATAATTAATCATTTAATGATTTGATATTATTTTGGCCACAAAAATATTAATATCTCCCTAAATACACAACATTTTAACTTGCCATCTGAAGCTGGAGTCTCTCCTCATAATTCCCCATGTGACCAAATACACTCTCTAAAAATAGAAAGGGTCCATCTCTATTACTTTTGACTTACTATAAATAGTAAGTATGGCAAACGGAGTCCAAATGAAGTCGAACGAAGGCCAAATCCACAATACTCTGAGCACTGGAGATGAAACAATCCTCAGGAGACCCTCTTACCATCCTCATTAGCCTACGAGGGTCAGGAATGATAGGCTAATCATTCAAAAATCCATGTCTACAAAAAAGGGGACATTACATTAAATTGATTGTGCTTGTTGGTGAAGTCTTCCTCTTGTAGTCCTTCGAACACATGAACACTTGATGTTGTTATCGACCTGGTGAATTCCTTATGTCTATCAGACATCAAAAACTTCCACCCATCCATCCTTCTTCAAGGGCGCAAATGGGACCTTGCCTTGCACCTTGTTGACGTGTATTTTGTACACAATCATACACAGAATAAAATACCCAAAGGCATCTTATCCTCTCTTGAATAAAGTCGCTAACTGCTGAAGATTTCGCAAGAAGGATCAGTTAGGATGACTCCAATGTTCTTTTAGTAGGGTCTCTACGTGTGGATAAGCACCAGTGGTCGTTGTGATTGCTGTGTCATCAAGGGGCCTTACGTTGCCGAAGATTTTGCTAAACTAAACAAGCTTTTCAAAAAAATATCAAAAGGATAGGGTTTGCAAGAGGTCTAATCTAGTCTAACCGTAAGAATGACTTGATGTGGACTAGACTTGGTGAGATTCAACCAACTTCAATATTGCCATAAATTAACAACTCAATTGAAATTGATGCGATCTTCTAAGGTAACAAATGATTTTTCAATACATCAAAGATCAAGAACACTACCACGAAGGTACATATCCAAGATACAATAACGATTGAAGATTTAAGCGATTCAAATATCTCCAGTCGACCACGCAAGGCGTTCCTACAATCAGCAAGAAGCTAGTGGTTTGGAAAACGAATCCTACCAAAGATCAAGTCCAACACTTTGTCCTTCGAATTAACACACTACTTCGATTGAGAATGATTCAAGGAAAATGAACAACCATGAAGATAACCAAAAGAATTGCAACAAAACACCATAACTTCAATATTTCATTGATCTCAAAGCCATCATGTACAACAATTGCTTGAATTCCTTTCTCAAAGCTCAATCTTGCTACAAAAGTAAATTGCTTCTAAACTCTAATCTCTCTAATACATCAATAATTTCTAACTCTCTCTAATTTCTAGTTACAAAATGAAATGAAATGAGGGTATAAATAGCATCCTCAATTACAATGAACGGTCCAGATCAAAAACCAGATCAACGGTCAAGATCATGACACCTAAACCCTAATTAGGGTTTGTTACAAATAGCCTCCTTTTTACTGAACAATATTAAATGCATAACCAAATATTAAATTTGGCACAAAAACCTAGGAGACATAGACCAATGACAATTAAGATGCCATGTCATCTATAACAACCTTTCATCTAGAATCTTATTCCCTTTCCAATGCTCCTTTTTAGCATATGCAATGAATCTTGATACGATTCCTTCGATCTCAGCAATTGGAATCTCGGGAAGATTCTTCATTCTTTCTTCCAAGTGGATGACCTGATCAAATGCCTCGAGAAGAGCAGTGTCCCATCCAGGTTCAAGTTCCTTAGTCTTTTAATCAGGAGCATGGTAGCAAACATCTGGTCCTGTTGCTCATCTGTGATATTAGCATCCTTGCAAAAGATGACCTTGATTTTATCCTCCAATTCATGCAAATCCTTATCTGTCTCAACTTCGATCCTCCTGTCAAGAATAGTACTTAGTACCTCAAATACTTTGTCCTGGATTGGGTTGATCACCTCCTCAACATGGCTACATCTAGTACTGATGTCCTCGAAGAGAACTTCCTTCATCTGGAGTAAGGTTGACCACTGAAGTAAACTGTGAGGTCCTCCATCCATGATCTTTTCTTGCGCTAAGACCTTCCTTGATGTTTGTCTGATTACTCGCAAGACAGGGATGATAACATCTTTGGTATGAGCAAAAGCGGCTACTGTTATCATCAAGTTGTGGATGATCTCAAGAACCTGGATAGCCATATGAATGGTCTTCATCATCCTTGTTGCAAATTCTTTGGCAACTATATGAGATTTGTCCATCCAAGTACTCATACGCTGGACCATACTCCTGAATCTCTCTGCCTCACCAATTGATTGAAGGGGAAGTGCCTGCACGGGTGATCTTGCTGGATCCTGACGTCCCAAAGGCTGATTGAGATGGCTGAAATATGTTCTCCATGCACCAACTTCTCTCTCAAGCTTTCTATTTTTCTCCATTTCTTCCCTAAGCTTATCTTTCAACGCCTCAAACGAATCGGTGGCATCATCTAGTGTCTGCTCGGCTGTGAGTGGACCAAGCTCAAATGTCTCTACATCATATTCTTCTGCTAGGATCTCACCTTCATACTTGTCCACTGCCGGTGTAGCTATCTGTAACTTTCTGGATCCAGTCTCATCCCTAATCATCTTGGACATCTTGGTAGCCTTCTTCTTCTCTGTCACTTCCTGAGAATGTCCAACAAGGCTCTCTAAATCAATCACATTGTCTTCGTCCTCGATCACAATCACCTTCGTTAATCTTTCCTTCAATCAATCTGGGATAGCCGATCTTGTCTCTTTAACCTGTATCTCCTTATGCAATGCTTCTTCTTCTCTAGGAGGAGATGTTACCTCGTCATTGTTCTTGTCTTCATGTAACTCATAATCTTGGAGAGATCCACTTGGTGACCCTCGAGGTGCCTGTCCTTCTTTATCATTCTGTACCATTGACTCCATAGACTCTTCTACTTCAAGTGTCCTCTTCTCTTGTCGAGAAGATGTGCCGGATGAGCGATCTCGGTTGGCCCCTTGCTTCTTCTTGGAAGATTCTTTTTTCTCAGGTCTCTCTTTTCTCTTCGAGCCTCTTGGATGGAGATCGCCTTCACTTGCACTTCGAAGGTTGCCTTCACTTGCATTTCTGGGATTAGGATTACCTTCGCTCACACTAGCTCCACCCTCGGCTGGCTTCTCTTCCAAAGTGAAAGTCATAGCTATGCCTTGCTCTCTCAACTTCTGATGCTGCACATCAACCCATCTGCGAGTACAAGACAAGATTGGAGCCATCAAAGCATCTAGATCCATGACCTCGGGCTCATTCCAATCTAACCTTACTGATTTGCTTTCTCGGTCATAGGATGACTGGAGATGTCTGCCACTGTCCTGAGCTTGGTCGGCCACTCTGTAAATCTTGCATTTCTTGATGAAATCCAAAGGCAATCTAGAATGCATCTTTCTTTTCACTTCAAGATCGTCTAGGAGATTCATCATAAAATCTTCTATCTGAAACTCATGCTTAAACTTCCTACCGACTGTCTCCTCTATATATCCATGTGGATCAAAGCTTTCTCTCAAAGCAAAGAATGAAAAAGAATACAAAGCTAACTCCTTCTCTGCGTCATCCATGGCTAAAGCATTAGGACATACCTCAACTGAATTGCCTAAGATGATAGGTACAGGAACTCCATTTCCATGTCTGTGTCTGAATGCCTTCGCATAAGCTGCCAACTATCTTGTTACCTCAAGTAACACTATTCTGTCTGTCGGATATCTCGGCAACATGTATGGAGGTGAAGGGCATCCATGAACTTTGATATAAGTAAATTTCGGAAATTGGATAAACCAAGCACCGTACCTCTTTACTAGTTCCTGTGCATCCTGTGATAGCCTATTGTGAATCCCACCTTGCAACGTCCTTGTGATGTTCATCGTGAAGGTATCATTAACTAACTTGTAGTTACTTCCTGGCGGATGATGCAAGTGGACATAGGAATCACAAACCTTGACCTCGCCGGGTCCTCTTCCAATCACTCCTCTGTGAGGTAGTCCTGCGTACTCAAAGCTCCTGATTAAGGCATATATGACGTATGAACTCATGTGGAAGGACTTGGTAGCCTTGAGTCTCCTCAACTGTACGTCCAAGCAATGGCTAATCATCCTGGCCCAATGTATTGTTCCTTTTCCCTGAACTATCACCTGGATGAAGTAGAACATCCACTTCTCAAAATACAAGGCCTGAGGGGCTCCTGTGACTCGGTTGAGCATTGTAATCAAATCTCTATACTCCTCCTGGAAATCAATCCTATGCGGTGTGTTCAGTATCTTGCTCAGGCGAGGACGACTTTTAAGCAACCAGTTCTTGTTGATGATGCTTAGGCAAGCATCTGGATCATCTTCGTACATGGACCTGGCTCCTTCTATGCTCTTGTAGACCATATCCCTGTGCCCTGGAAGATGGAAAGCCTCACTTATAGCCTCTTCTAAAAGATAAGCTAAAGTGTTTCCCTCATTGGATACGATCGTTCTGGACTGTGGATCATAATGACGAGCGCACTCTATCATCAACTCATGGCATTGAACTGCTGGAGGGAAGCCGGCCGCCTTAATGATGCCACTTTCGATTATCCTCCTGGCGACAGGTGATGGCTTGCCAATATAGGGGACCTCTCGAAACTTCTTCGTACTGAAGTTACCCAAGTTGGTATCTCCAATGTTGCTCCACTTAGACACGATCTTGGTCTCCACTTCTTCGGTCTTTTGATCTTCCTTCATGAGAGTTGGACGATTTGGTGGATGCTCCCGCCTTCGGGGTTGCCATACCTACACAACATTTCATAATAAGAAACTAGATTTTGCAATGTATAACATAGATTAGATTAATTTTAGGAAACTTCATGATAAGTCCTTGAGTTATCATTTCCTAAAAAACGATTGAGCCACTGAAATTCAAAATTTCAAAATTCAAAATTTAAGGCAATGACGATCAAAATTCAAAATAAGGAATCACATCGCCATACCTTATTTGAGAGCTTACTCTAAAAATGCAAAATAAAGAGAATTGCCTAGGCAAAAATCAATGTTTGAAGCTTTTCCACGTGATCTCTCTTCAAATGAACGTCCACTTAGCACTTCGCCACCTTTGGAGTCTTTGAAGTAGTCTTTGACAAGTTCGCTTAACTCAAACTTGCACCACTTCCTTTGCTAAATTTGCTCCTTGCTTGGAATGGAAATTCGCTCCACTTTGAACACAATTCGCACCTCTCCAAATCGCATGTGAAGGATGTTTGAATAATGATTTGAAAATGAAATAAACACCCCCCTTTTATAGGCGCTTACCTCATGCATTACCTTAGGCCGACTTGGTAATTAAAAGATAATTAAAAGCAATTTTAATAAAAAACCAATGGCCGACTTTGTAAGAATTTAAATCCAAGCGCTTAATTTGATTTTTTATTTGAATTAATAATTAATTAATTAATGCCTTCATTTTTTATTAATTCGATTTTTTAATAGGCAAAAAATTAATTAATAAATGTCATGCGCTATTTTTAAATGCTATTTAATTGAATTTTTTAAATTTATCGATTTTTAGCATTTAATAAAATCCAAAAAATGTTTTAGCGCCAAAATTTGAAGTTGAGAAATACGAACCATATCGCTCTGGTCCCTGGGAGAGGGACAGGAGCGAATTGTCATTTTAACCTGGATTCTCGTCTTCGACGTTCAAAATCACCATCTCCACGTTGAAACTGGCATTTTCGCTAGGAACCTCAAGCTTGATCGACTTGATTTTGTGGATGAGTGCCTCCTAAGGCTGATATCGCCCTGGTCCCTTGGTGAGGGACAGGAGCGAACCTTATGTTTTCTCCTTGACCTTAGCTTCTTCGATCACCAATTTTCATCATGAGGAAGAAACAACGTTAGTCTTTCACTCCACGCTTGCTTCACTTGGCTTTTACGAGGCATATTTGAAGTTTGAAGGATTTTCGCCCTGGTCCCTTAGTGAGGGACAGGAGCGAACCTGGTGCTCTAGTCTAAATTTGCCATCTTTCAACCTTTGCTTCATGTTCATTGCCTTCCAAATGATATCTTCGACCTAATACAATCTTGCTTTGACATGATCTTCGAAGGAAAATGAGTGTTTTAATGAAAATCGCCCTGGTCCTTGCCTGAAGGGCAGGAGTGAACTTTAGTATTCTGGGCTCACCTTTGTTCTCATCAACTTGCAATTGCCTTCACAATGTAAAACGAGGTCCTTTGATCCTTATTGAACACTTGAAACGTGATCAACATTCAAAACTTAAGCCTTCATGAAGATTTCGCTCTGGTCCCTGACTGAGGGACAGGAGCGAACTTAAGCATATAGTGCAATTCCTTCATCTTTGGCGGTCTTTGATACTTCGTTCTTCGTCGAGACACCTCAAAATGTCCTTGCCACCTTATACTTTGACTTGGAATGACTTGAATTTGGGTGGAAGGCAAGATAGCTACCATTTCGCCCTGGTCCCTAGCTGAGGGACAGGAGCGAATTTTCACTTATAGGCTCCATCACACTTTGCTAACTTCCAAAATTATCTTCAATGGTCTTGTAGTACCCCCTTTCATTCATCTTTGCCTTGGAGTTCATTCTAACTTGGTGAGAAATTGACCTAAGGCAAAAATCGCCCTGGTCCCTTACTGAGGGACAGGAGCGCCTAGGCCAATATGGAGTTCACTTTGGTGTCTTGCACTCTTCAATTTGTCTTCAACAGGTTCGTTACGCCTTCTTTGTTTGCCTCAAACTCAAAACTTGCTTAATCTTTGCCCAAAACATGCCTCATGAGGAAATTTGCTCTGGTCCCTGGGAGAGGGACGAGAGCTACCACTGAATTTCACCCTGGTCCCTGGCTGAGGGACAGGAGCGATTTAGCTTCAAAGTCATGTTTTCCTCATGTTTGCGCTTCCAACCTATATTCAACTGATGAAACATATTTCCTTTGATCTTCTCAAATCGTCAAATTGTTCAAATCCTGCAAGGACAAGGCAATGTTTGATTTTGAGCTCCGGTCCTCCACTGAGGGACAGGAGCGATTTTTGCTCCTGGCACATTTCCATGCTTGTGAAATTCTTCAAATTATATTCAACGGAAAGATCATGCCTCCCTTTATCATTTCCAGTCAAAAATTTGTCTTGATCCTGCAGAGACAGTAAAATCTTGAGAAACAAGCTCCGGTCCTTCACTGAGGGACAGGAGCGATTTTGCTCCTACAGGCCAAAATATCAAGATTTTGGGAGTTTAATCACTTCACAAGGCAAAAACAAGTCATTTCCAATGCCCGGGATCAATTATCAAAATTTTCAAAATTTGGTCAAAATTACTCAATCGGACAAAAATCCAAAATCTCATCATTCACACTTAGACAAATTTGGACTCTGCATTCAAAATTCCGACTGAAACTAGACCAACTCACTTAGCCTCTGGCGAATTCACTTTATTCAAAATTGCATTCTATGGGAGGAAGCTCAAAAAGCTCTCAAGATTGACTGGACTCTGGCCTAAAAACGCAGTAACGGAAACCCTAAGGCTTGACCCTGGTCCAGACAACTTACAAACTAAACCAAAACCCTAAAAAGCAAAGCGAAAGGCGAGCAAAAACGAGCAAAAAGAGGGGGTCCCCATTTAAATGGGGCGATGTGTGAAATGGTCACAACACACCTTCATCCTCCTTGTTGTGCTCGCACACACACCCCTGCTTCAGGGCCCCCCCGTTTTGGTCTGGTCTTCCCTCACGCAAAGAGAGTGCCAAAATCTTGGAAACGTGGGAATCAAGTTTGGGTATTTTCTTTCAAATGCAGATACCATCTTTTTATCGGGCTTTCCAAAGCCAACCAACTGCATGGGTCCCATTTTCCCTTTGCAAAAGCCGTAAATACCCTGAGTTTTCAGAGCAAGCAGACTATATCTCAGCTCAGTGAGGAATCGTTTGTCGCAAGCCTTCAGAGACACGTGATCTCCAAACCCTTGCAATCATCTCATTTTTCCTGAAAATAATCTCGAACTCGCTAGTTGAAGGGCCGAGACAAAGAAAGTCGCACATCTTTCCTAAAATGCTCGGGTTTCGCGAAACGCAAAATCGTGCAGTTTGGTAATAATGGCGTCCAAAGTCGCATCTCACAAAAACCCTAGGTGCCTCGAAGTTTTCACAGGTGCGAAACCAAATCGCACAAGTGGACAAAAGCACGCGAATTTGGAAGCGATGAAAATTGCGAAAAAACAACAACATGAAATTGTGCGTAAAGCCCATATGGGCCGAAAATCTACAAAAGACCCCATCGAGCCGAAATTGGAGACAAGCAAAGTTCACACAAAATAGCCAAATGTGCCGAAAATGAAAGAAATGGTAAGAATCATACATTTTCACCTCTTGAGCCGAAAAACTTAAGAGTGTAATTTCGCGCAAAGTCACCCAAATTAGCCGAAAGGACTGAGTTCACGCGAGGACCTCATTTAGGCCGAAAAAGTTAAACTTTCAAAAGAGGTCATTTAGGCCGAGAATAAGAAAAGAAAAAAGAAAAAAAGAATCGCTCCCTTAATCCCAAATTGCTGAGTTCTGTCAAGGGTCGACCTTTTCATTCGTTTTGAGAGACACAAAATCGCACATTTCGGCTAAAATGCCCGAAATTTCAAGACTTAAGGCAAAATCGGAAAAAACATTAAAATCGCACGTTTCTTTTGAAATGATCAAATTTGTATAAGGGGGGGCATTTAAACAAAGAGGAAAGTCGAGCATTTCGGCTCATAAGCCCGAAATTCTAAAGGGGCGTTTTTAACGAATGTCTCTCAAAATAATCTAAATGCCCGAAATTAAAGGGGTGTCGAAGAGAACAAGAGACCAAATCGCGTCAAAGGAGCAAATGGCCTGAAATTAAGAGAGGCGATAAAAGTGTTAAATGAAATTTGCACAATACTTCTGAAGAAGCCAAGTTTTGTATCATAACAGGGGGGGGCGTTTAAAATTGTAAGTAAAACAAGAAAGTCAAGTCCAAAGTCGCACCTTTTGAGTTAAGGAGCCGAATTTTAACAAGGCCAAGTTAGGTGTTCGAAACTATGTAAAAATCGCACAATCCTTCCAATATAGCCGATTTCATGTCAAAGGATTAGATGTTTAAAACTAAGAAGGCGGACATTGCCAAAAAATTAATATTTTGTTAAATAAATTTATTTAATTTTTCAAAATGATTAATGCAAAGTCAAATTTATTGTTTTATAGATTGACGACATCGAGAGGGCTAGAGCGTCAACCTGAAGCACAAAGTGAAACCTTGATCGCGATCAACGCCGAAAGAGTAAATGAGGAACGTGTTGTAGAGCGCAAGACGAAGCACGGGGAAGCGTGCCATCACCAGACCACCAAAAAACGAGATTGAAGACAAAGAACACAGAGTGCTACAAAATGTGCATTCTCTGAAGAACATACAACTAGAAAATTCTAGAAATTCAGTTTAAAAAACTGAAATTGTTTTTTGTAAAAAGAGAGCCACCTGTGGGCCCCGTCTAATGAATTCAAAGTGAGGGGACATAGGTCAATTATCTCTAACTGCCAAATTGATTAAATTGAAGCCAAACAGTTGTAGGTAGTTGGAAAGGTGGTTGGGGGGGTAACTGAGAATTGAGTAGGCATGGGTAAAGGCTGCCAAGGTTCTAGAAGGCAGATTGCAGCTGTTGGATGCAGCCCATCCTAGCCTCTGATTTAGTATGTAAAATCTATAAAAGGCAAAGGCCTTTCTTTTGTAAAGGGTTAGAGTTTTAGGCAGTTAGAATAGGTTAGAGTTTTGTAGAAAGTTAGATTTTAGGAATAGCATAGAAATGCTACAGAAATTGTTGTAATAGCAGCTGAAATCAATATATGGACATTGATTTGGTGTTTATCATCTTGGTTTCATTTTGTTTGCATGGTTTCCTTCAGCAATTTAGATAGATCTTTTGGTGTGCAGGTGTCCGATGGATTCGGGCTCATACCATTGAGGATATGCTAATTGTGTATGGTTAGCCTGAGCGTTTAAATCGTGCTTAGTTCAATTGCAGGTTTCTGTCTGAGCTGTGCCAGAATTGGTTGCTTACCCATGCTCCTGCAGTCTGAAAATCTTCCAAGTCCCCTTGAAGATTGCACCATTCCTGTGAGGTTGTGAGTTATTCTAGCCAAGTAGGGATTGGTTATGTTGAATCCGTCTACCCGCATACCAGCTTGGTTAATTTTAGGTTTCCTAAACCCTTCTCTTTTGCTTTTATTTCCCAGTTTGAGAATCGCAGCAGACCAGCTTGTTGCAAAACGTAAGTCCCCTTGTGCTCCTAGCAAAACACATCGACCGTTGAGTTATCCCGCAGTCAAGAACTGACATTTGGAACCTTGAGGTTGTCCCCTTTGATCAATTAAAAGCAGTATTAGGGTTTCCTTATACAAGAGAGGATAGGATACTCGGCGAGAACATTCTATTCTGCGTTGGCCGGATAGAGTTGCAGCAATGCGATTTTAGCCACGTCAACGCTCCCTTATGCAGACCTAGGCCTAAGATCCGAGTGCTAACGCCTTCAAGTTATATTCATGCTCGCCTTAGTTCTGATCTTTTTTGTCTCAGGTTTGTTTTGATTGCTTTTTAAGGTCTGATTCATAAGCAGGATCTGAGTTTTGAGGTATGATTACTGAGTTGTTTGGAATCCTAATTGCTGTTCAAATGATGATGAGCAACCTTCTCTATATACATATCCAATGGCAAAGTCACACCCATTGGAAAACAAGCCGACCTTGTAAAGCCTCCTTCATGTGTTGATTGTAGGTTTGAATCCTTGACATTTGAGCTTTTGCCTTGATGTGATTTGCCCTTGAACGATTTGGTAGACTTAATGTTGCCTCTAGCATGGATGTGCTAGCTCCTTCATGAGTTTGATTGTTAGCCTAAAGTCATGATGCTTGAGTCTTCATCTTGATGTTGACTCTTGCAAGCCTTAGTAAACTTGATGTAGAGATATTCTCTACCGCGCTTCCTTGTATATCAGGATATTATTTCCAGCAAAATCACATTATATACATTGAGACTATCCATTTATAAAGTCAAGACCTGATTATAGGAAATGATCACATAGCCTATCATTCGAAAGGTCTTTATTCAAGAGAGGATAGAATACTTAGCATTTTATTTTGTGTTTGAGGTGTCCTAAAAAACACATCAACGCATCCCAAGGTTTTAGGAAAGTTGGTGATTTGCAAGGATGTTGGAAATGTGCAAGTGTGGAATGCTCCTTGAAAGATGGATTTACACTTAAAAAGAAAGCAATTGTATTCATCATGACCCTTGGAATACACTACCATTGTAAGAATATTGTTTCCATAAAATTGGCTCTCTCCAAGAATCTTGGAACTTTCCAAGAATGTTGGAATGGACCCAGAATGGGACATTAAATACACATTTATTTATTTATACGTATATTTCACAAGCACATACAATTAGTTTCTTTCTTTCCTTTTATTTTGAAACTTTGCCCTAAACCTAGCAAATGCAAAGGTTTTAGGCTTTATCTATGAAGGCTATTAGGCATTTCAATTCAAAATCAGCAACATGTAATCTGTATAGAGTACTTTATTTTTATTTTTCCCTTTAAATTCTTTTATTATTCTGATCGTAAGCCATGGGTGTAGGTGGCATGCCAAAACTATTCTTGTTATAAATCATAATTCCAACAGAAGGTTTGGTGTTCAATGGCAGAAAATCCTGCAGTCTCTGTTACCAATTGTAGTATGTCAAGCTCTTGAATGCATGAAATTAAGTGTAATATATTGAAGATTTGGGTAAAGATGTAATAATCTATATCTGAAAATTGACAATTCAGTTGATAGTGTGTCAGGAGTGAGTATAAATTTATTGCAAGGTACACAATTGTAAGGACATGTCTCTTACCATCTCATGTTCATAGATTTGGTGATTTGAATTTGTCCAG
Source organism: Cryptomeria japonica (assembly GCF_030272615.1). Taxonomy (NCBI): domain Eukaryota; kingdom Viridiplantae; phylum Streptophyta; class Pinopsida; order Cupressales; family Cupressaceae; genus Cryptomeria; species Cryptomeria japonica. Next base: position 649,764,109 of record NC_081406.1, on the reverse strand, counting down.
TGACATTCCTTTGGTTTAAAGAGCACATGGGAAAAATGTTTGGTTCTTTTGTTAGAGTGTTTATCTCAGGGAACAAAACTTCTAACTCGGAATTCTCGGAGTGATAAAAATCAAGTAAAGTGCTTCTTACTAGAGCTTAAAATGGGATTAAATAACGTATCAAATTGGAGGCAAATTTGGAAAAAATGCTCTTTTCTTAGGAAAATTACAGTGGATGTTGCAATCTTGATGATGATAAACTGCTTATTAATTGTGGAAAAACTCTACAAGTTATGTATATGGAGGATATGTGCTGTTGGGAAGTTGATTGGGAAACTGATAAAAAGACACAAGTATAGAATTTGGGATTGGGAGCTTTATGTAAACATTTCTTTTGTTTTAAAGCATGGCATTTTACCAGAGTGTCCAATCATACTTCAGAAGGAGCTTTTTTGACTCAAGACTTCCGTAAATGTTGAGAAAAAACTTTCTGCAAGATTTTCTAGTTTTCTCTGTTAAAAGAGATCCTGTCTAAATTTTTTCCATGGTAATTAAAAACTTACCTATTGTTTCTACTTACTTTCAGAATAATGTTATCCAAATAGTATAATAGAAGCATTTATGGCCCTGTTGAATGGCTGTTTGGTATTTAAAATGTTAATGAGATCCTTCTCTTTATGCAAGATTCTCTTATATGTTGATAACATTTAGTAAGTATATTGTTTTTAAGAGACTTTAGTATAGTAATCATTCTTGTTACTTTTCAGCTCTGCATGAACATGGTCTTTGCAGGCGTTGGTAGTTTGACGTTGAATATTGATAAAATTTAGTAAGTTTATTGATTTGGTAGTGTATAGTATAATAATCCTTCTTGTTACTTTTCAGCTGTGCAAAAATATTGTACTGGCAGGCGTTGGTAGTTTAACATTGATGGATGATAGTCCTATTACATCAGAAGATTTATCAGTGGGTTTCTTGATTCATGCGGGGGATTCTAAGTGTAATGGGAAATCAATTGCTGAAGTCTGTCAGGATTCTTTAAGGGATTTCAATCCTATGGTCCATGTTTCTGTTGAAAAAGGTAAGCATATATAAACTTGATATTGCCAAGATACTGGGATTCCTGACGCATCTTCACTGATATTTGATATTATTGATAGGGTATTTTTTCCTATAAATGAAAATGCGAGTAAAGAATTTCTGGTTACAATGTACTAGTTTTTTGTTGGGCTATTGCTTTGTTTTAGTTGGAAGTCTTGTGAGAGCTTTTTTTTAATATATTTTTTTGTTGGTAAATTCCCGTTATGGGTTGGCCTTTGGCTTAGATGCCACATCCAACTTGTTCAATGTGGCATTTTCCCTAGCTTCATTGCTTTAGCATGTCTTCTAATGATTTTAGTATTGTAGCTTGATGGTTTATTTTCGAATGATCTTTAATTGGCCTCGCTATTCTAATGTATAATTCACCAACACGGATACATGCATTTTCCTTATGTATTGTTTCTCAGATTCATTAGAATCAGCTATAAAACAACCTATTCCACCAAGTAGTACCAGTTTCTCTGATGGCTTCCATAGTCATGAGAATTCGGCCTTGACAGTATAACCAAAGCCCGAAGCCTATCCATCTCTATCAGGTCAGGAACTAGTGTCAGTAGATGGCAATCTCTTGACAAGGGAGGTAGAGGATCCAAATTAATTAACTGATGTAGGTAGTTGAAAAAAATTCTGATTTTTCAAAAAACAGACTGAAAACTGAAATACAGCAGAGTTTAGAAGAAACCCTCGGTCACCAGCACCCAAATGTGTAGACTTGCGGCCTGAAACAGAGACCCCAATTGCCTTTTCATGGGCAGAAAATTGGAAATAAACCCTCGTGTGAGCAGAAAATACAGAGAATCCTGTCGCTAGGAACAAACACGAAGCACAGAATACTCAGATCTGAAATCGTGAACAGAGAGTCGACGCAGAATCACACACGAACGTGTAAAAAATCAGGTGATGGAGGTTGTGCGAAAACAAGAACAAAAACTTCTGCCATCAATTTTGTCAGATCCGTTGCAGGAAAAGCAGGAACCCTTGTTGCGTGGTCTGTCGATGATTAAGATCACGCGACAGAAGCAGGAGACTGTGCAGCAGAAACACAAGGAGGGCGCATGGCAAAATCACAGAAAACGGCCACTTGTTTTTCGAGATCGATGAAAAAATGCCCAGATCATGCCAAAAAATCTTTTGAATGTTTACAGTCAAACCCATGAATTTTTCAAACACTTCCTGGGATTTTTCTTCAAGAAAAAATCCATCGAAATTTTCAGAAAAGAAATTTAGAAAAACTCACGAATTTAAAAAAAAAAAAAAACTTGCCAAAAAAACAATACTGCTCTGATACCATGTAATGGTAATTGCATGATTGATTGATTGAATAATGAAGTACATATAGGCAATTAGAAGACAATGTTTCCTTAAGAAACCATCGTAAACAGAAGTAGAAATAGAAACATTTTATTCTAACTAAAGTACACTTAATAAATGACCATTAACTAATAAATAAATACTTAAGAGTTGAACAATAGGCTGTCAAGGAGTTGTAAGAATTTATACTATTGAAAGAACAATTCAAGGCTGCAAAGTGATGTTACTGCAACTCTATTTCTTCTAGCTACATCTTATATTCATCATGCAATTGTGTACATGCTCACATACAAGCTTACATTCATCGCATATCTATTCCATATTAGATTTAGTCTTCTGCTAACATGTGACCCATTTTTTTCCACAAGATAATATTTTGACAAAGAGTGTATGTGGATATTTTAACTTACGTAGAGTTGAATTTGACTTCTATCTGTTGTTATGAACAAGTAGTCTATTGTAATCAGTTGAATATATCGATTAGTTACCTTTTTAAGTGTTTTAATGGAATTACGCCTCAAAAAGTTAAAAACCATATCTTTTAATTTTACGCGTTAGTAGACGAGGCTGCAATGTAGTGACAGTTTAGCATGTATTCCTTAAAATATAAACATATCGATTGTTTTTGGTTGACCAGTAGGTTATGAGACACAAGAGAGTTTTAGGCTTTTAGCCTTTTGAACTCATTGCCTAAGCCATAATTGATGTTGAGAGCTTGAGTCCAGCATCATAAGGACATAATCAAGTCTGCAATGCACTTTCAGTTGGAGCATTAATATGAACCTCAGGAATCTTTTTGTCCGCTGCCATGTTCTATTGTTAAAAGGATTGGAACATAGAGGTCTCCCAAAGCTTTGTATTCCTGGCTTGTTCTAGTCATCATAAGGATCAGGTTTCCTCAATTTATTTTACAGTTCTAGCCTCATTCACCTGAACATCACATGGTCATTGTTTCCATTTATGCAACCAGTTATTTGATTATTTTTCTTGTACTCACTGTTTTCTAATGGCAATATTCAGTACTGGATCTACTCTGAAGGATACTCTTAGCTTATTGCACCGTAGACAATACTATTTCAAACCTAGATTTTTCTTTATGTGTTGATTGCCATGATTTATAGAAGGAGCTAAATGCAGTAATATATCGATGATAAGAAAGTTAGCCTAGTTAATACTACAAATGACATCGTGTATCATGTTTAGCTTTAACTCATGTACAACATAAGGAACCTCGTTTAGTGACTGTCCAACAACCTCATGCACGTGAAATTAAGATTCCTTATTACAAATATACCAAGTCCAGTCCCTCAATTTTAGTAATGATCAAGGGATTTTATATGACTCTACACAGTCTGTTGGTAAAAGCCAAAGAAGGGGATTGAGTGAAAATGATGCACATTGTAAGGTTGAAAGTTTTGCGTTATATTATTAAACATATGCTAAAAGCCTAAAAATAGAAAGTATAGTCTTAAAATAGGCATTACTTACAACAATCTAACTACAACTAGTTGTTACAGACAAGTGCACACATACACTTCATTATAATATTAATCTAATATTCTAATATCCCCTCGTAATGAATAAACCAAAAAGTAAAAACAACACCAAGCTTGTCCTTGAACTTGAGAAAATAAATAGGACTGAGATGTTTAGTCTTTAAATCGAGTGCTGTTCCTGAGAAGTGAAAAAATGAAGAGAAATGTTTTCACTATCCACCAATTGTTGAATGTAGTGACAATGAATCTTGATGTGTTTGGTTCAAGCATGATACATTGGATCCTTCACTAAACTCATTGCTTCTTGATTAATGGAGAAAAGTGGAGTAGGAGTATTGTTGTGACCTTTTCACACATCGCCCCATTGCAAAGAGGGACCCCCTCTTTCTTGCTTTCCACTTTTGTTAGTTTAGGGTTTTTGGCAGTCAGGTGGCAATGTTGAGCTTTCATGCCTGAGTCTCATTTTTGAGGTGATCATGCCCAAAGGTCTTCAATGTGCGAGCAATGTTTAAATTTTGAGTTTTGTAGTCAATAGGATCAAATGTTTAAAAAATGTTAAAATGTCAAGGTGATCCTAAATTTGTCGGTTGCAACTTGCTATAAATGTGAGCATAATGTGTCTTAAATGTTGCAAATTGGTGTGAATGTTGTGCTAGAGCATCAAAAGTCCCTATAGGAGTCGTTTTTCCACTCCTAGGAGGTAGATCGAGTCAGAAGTGCACAAAGTCCTGATGGAATCCTTTTTTCTACCTCTCAAATCTAGGTAAAATGTTAAAAATCTTGATGGAAATAGAATTTTCATCGAATAAAATATGATAAGTTTGGGCCTTTACAGTGTGAAAATTATCATAGTCCCGATGGAAGATGTTTTTCCCCCATGAAATCAAGGCATAAAAATGAGCCGTTTCCATTGAGTAATAAAGGTGAAAATGGATTTTGTCCTGATGGAGCATGATTTTCCACTCCATTTTTGAGTAAAAAGAGTTGTTTCAATGATGAAAATTGTCTCAGTCCCGATGAGGTGCGTTTTTCCCCTCATGGATTGAACTTGCAAGTATTTTTGGGGAAAATCTCGATGCATCTGGAATCTCCATTGAGGTTGTCCCGATGGAGGTCGTTTCTCCACTAGGCCTTCAAGAGTGAAAATGTACAAGCAAAGTGTGTCCCAATGACCCATCTTTTTCCACTAGGAGGTAAGTGACTAAGTTTGAGTGAATCTGTGAGTCCAGATGAGGTTCGAATCTCCACCAGAGGGAAAATGATTGAAATGAATTGAAGTAAGGATGAATTTGTGTGTCCCGATGGAGGTCGATTCTCCATTGGGGGCAAAAGGAAGGAAAATGACAAGTTTTATGTGTTCTGATGGAGTTCGGTTTTCCCTTGGAGAGTGTTTTGATAGATTTTGATAGAATTTTGATGAGAATGTGAGTCCAGATGAGGTTCAAATTTTCATCAAGGGATATTCTTGCATGAAATGATCAAATTTGTTTGTCCAGATGGCTATCGATTTTCCCTTGGAGTGGATTTGTGGGTGAAAATGAATTAAGTGATGAAAATAACTTGTCTAGATAAGGGTCGATTTTCCCCTAAAGGCCATAATTTGCAAGTTGGGGTAAAAATTAAAATTAAGCGAAAAATATGTGTCCAGATGGAGTTCGAATTTCCCCAAGTGGCTGGTGATTAAATTCAAGTGAAGTTTTAAAGGCAAGTGTGTCCCAATTGATATTGATTTTCCCCTACCACATATATTTAATGATCAAACAAGGTAAAATGTGCCAAATGTTGGAATCCCAATGCATATTGATTTTCCACTTGGCTGGTAAAAGACAAGTTTTATCCCACATTGGCTGTTTGGTGAAGTTACAAGGTGAAAACATGAATAAAACATACAATCCAGCGCCTATATTATATTATATTGTGATTGATTTGACAGTTAATGAGCTGGAAGAAGACAAAGGAAGGTTCGCTACAGCTGGAGTAAAGGCGATTTTGTCCAAAACCTCTTGTGGCACCATTGTTGGGAGATAGTTTAAGCATTTAGAGGTGGTGCCATTGCTGGTTGAAGACATCTTTCCAGCTGTGACAACATTCCCAGCCACCATTGATTCACAATGTATTGTTCCCAGCCCTTGTTCGCTGTTCCAAATCATTGTCCCAGTCATTGTTTGTGCCCAGGCGTGTTCATTTCCAGCTGATTGGGACAAAATCGCACCGAGTGTATGTGGCGCCATGATTATTGAGTGATCCCAGCCATCAAAGTTGCAGTTACAGAGGTGTTTCAGACCTCCAAACTCAGAAAATCAGAGCTGATAAGAACATTTTGACATCAAAATACCCCATTTTCTGCGTGTTGGAAGGTGTCTTCAGACTTAGTTATTGCGATCAGACTTGTTTTGGGTCTGAAAGTCAGGTTTTATGAGAGGTGATATGCCTAATTAGATCAAAATTCTAACATTTTTTCAGAATTCGTAGTTCACATTGTTTAAATTTCTGATTTCGAGCTCATAAATGTAAAAAAAATCTGTCAAATCAGAACTTAGGTAAATTCTGAAAATGAATTGTTAAAATTAGATTTTGTCACGATATTAACTACCAGTTTCATACAAGTGCCATGTCTAAAGGAGGGATATCAGCGAGGAAGAATCAATTGAAGATTGTGCAAGAAGCTACTATCCGGAGTCGTAGTAACATCCCGATGAAAGAAGATCGAAGATACCAACATGGAGTATCTAGACATGAAGAGGCTGAGGTGAAGAATGTTTGGAATGAAGAATCATCTTCCATCCACTTTGCGCCTCAAGGAGCGCTACTTGAGACAGGGATGTATTATTTTATTGAAGAGATAGCGGGAGGAACAATCATGATCAACTAGGCAAAGATTATAAGTGACAACCTAGACATCCAGTTGAGAGGTTTGGAAAAGACAAAGACATTCTACATGACTTCCTACCTAGTCTACATGCTTGCAAGACATATTGTATAAAAACGATTGATGTGCAAGGGCGGAGTTGGGAACAGGCGAGGACAATACAGAGTGTACGAGTGCTATCCACAACTCCACTTGCATGAGATTGAGCATTATAGAAGGGTGAACAATGCTTTCACCATGTACATCACAAGGTCGCTGCAAGGTGTAATACATAAACGATTTGTCTAAGGAGGCAATGGCACTTATTGAGAAGTACAGATTGTGGTATATCCAGTTTCGTACCTCACGGACCTAAGGATTCAGGGATTCACGTCAGAACCATACAAGCTTCCTAGGTATCTGACAGATAAAATGGTGTTACTTGAGGTAGTGAGACAGCTCTTAGAGTATGATTTCCTCCAAAAGGCAAAGCACAAGTAGGGGATTACTTTTCCTATCATACTTGGGAAATGATGGAGGTATGCCCCACTGCAGCAGCAACAAAGACAGTTAATGAGGAATTGGAATTCTATCGTCTTGGAATCTATAGAGGTAGGGATCGATTTGATCCATTTTAGAGAATTGTAATGATTAAGGGAGGGAAGTTTATACACAGGATTGACATCGAAGACTATTTGGCCAATCTCATGGATGAGTTCACAGTTAGAAGGAAGATGTGGTCTCGGATGTTAGTGGACTTCTTGAGGAAGTGTAACTTCTTCTCCATTTTGGATCATGTGCAAGATGATGGGGATCACATCCACCTGTAGTACGCAAAGGAGAAAGACAAGCCTATCATGTTGCCTAGTTGGATGCAACCTGAGTTGGTAGATTTGAATATTGTGATGAGAGATGTAAATGATTGCTCCAAGGCATGGGTAGACAAGTACATTACTGAGTTGAGAAAACTAAAGGTCATCCTAACCTATGATAAGATGAGAAATGAGGAGTCCTCTCTAAATGATTATGAGAGAACAATAAGCAATGTTAGAACACGCAATGATGAGGAAAGTCAATCTCCCAAAAGAAGGAAAGGTATGCCTGGAGGATCACAAGTGAAAGGCAAGGAGATTGTTAGCCAAGAGTCAAGGCATAAGAAATATAAGTCTAATGCTCCTCAATCTACCATGAGTTCCTCATCCGTGAAGGAGAATAATATGACATAAAAAGACAATGAGTCCGAATAGGGTTCCGACATAGAAATCCTACAAGGATTTACATGCTACAACACAATCGGCACCACATGAAGATGATGAAGAGCAGCTAGGATCTCCCACAATTCAACTTGAGGTCGATTTGGGCAACAACATGGTGGATTTGACTAAGTATAAAGATGATGATGATGTTATTTCAGCCTTGAGAGGACTTGATCAGGATCTACACCTCAAAGATGGGATGGAATTCTCAACCATTCCTGATTGGTTGCTGAGAAGCATGGAGAAGAAGAAAGTGATAGAGGCGCAACCCACAAAGGATATTGATGACTTCCTAGCTAGGGTTGGCAAGGAAAAGGAAAAGAAGAAAGCAAAGATGTTCTCTAAGATCATTAGAGATGATACAGGAGCACACATTGCACAAGTGGCTGTCCCAACTGGTGATAAGACTAGAGATGTGGTCACTCCTATGGACTATTAGGTTACCACATTTAACTTGGACCTACTAATTCCAGGAGTTAGATGATACGGTCAAGGCAATTGAGGCACAATTAGACAAGACTATTGAAAAGAAAGAGATGTTTGAGAGTGAGAACAGGAGACTCAAAGAATATATGGAAGGGATGAATTCCCTAAGGCGTGAAGATCCTACCTTTGTCTCACCCATTGCTATTGCTCATGGATCCCCTTTTGATCATGAGGCAATGAGGAATACATATCAAGAGGTTGGAAAATGTTAGAGGATGTTTCAAGACAAGCGGATGATTTCCTAGCTCAGTTTGTCCAAGCATTTGATAACATAGTGATGCTCATATTCAAGATGCAGTACTTGGAAGGAGTATGGGAAGATTTCCAACCAATGTAGAAAAGACTATGGGTGTTGAAGCGAATTCCTATGTCCACATTCATCCAGGAGGGAGTTGTTCATGATTTTCATGGTTGGTATTGTTCTTTGGCAATGAGGAAGTTAGTGTATGATCATGCAAAGCAGGAGTGCATGGAGATGGAAGGATCGATCCAAGAGATACAATCCAAGATCCTTACATCTATTGGAGAATTATTAGGACAAGATGTCCACTCCTCTAGTAGTTTGGACTTGGAAGAGTTGAAGGAGAAGATAAAGTTCATTGACTTCAAATAGTTGGAATCTATAAGGAAGAATCAGCTAGATGACTTGGTTTCATTAATTTAAAATAGGAATAAAAAATTGACAATAGTCAAATCTAAAAAATTGTAGAAGTCAAGCATTTTTTGAGAGGTTTGGAGTTTGAAGTATGTTATAAGTGCTCAAACTATTTAAAATAGCAAATCCCCATGAAGGTCTGTGTGGTTTCAAAGGTTGCCCCTCAACCCTATTGGGGGCATTGTGTAATGTCCCCTTCTTGCACCTACCTTAGTACAAGTTTTCCATTAGCTTATTCTCGGGCTCTTGTAGGCTAAGTGAATATGGGTAGGGGACTTAGTGTCCTGAGCCAAGTTCTAGTAGTGATTTTCGAAGTTTTTTGGCAAACTTTCTATTTTTGGCATATTGCTATTTAAGTTCTATTTTTATCACTTCGTCTTGGTCTCTACCCCTTTTCAATTCAGTGTAGTGGTTTCCAGTTTTGACTTTGGTGAGTTTTGATGTTTTCAAAGAGATTTGATTTTTATCATCAAGTCTATTATAAAGTTGCTTTATGACTTAAAGTAGGGGTGATGGGTTCATAAAGTGTACCCCTTGTTCAATGCCTATTGAAGTGAAAGCTTAAGCCCCCTTTTTAAAAAGGGGCTAGTTAGACATCCTATTGTGATGCCAAGAATGGGGGGAGGTGATATTTTATAAGTTTATTATTTTTGCATCCCTAAGGTGATGCCAAAATTTGAGTAGGGAATAAAGCAAAGTTAGAATGTTATTTTTGAGAGCTCCAAAAGGTTTGACCTTTTTTGGGTTATTTTATTGTGATTTAAAAAGAGGTTTTGGAGGGAAATGAATTTAACTTGAAGAAAAGATGCCCTAACTCTTTTCCTCTCTCTTTATATTCTCATTTGAGCTCTCATTTGATTATGCTTGCTTTGACAACTTATTGTTATGCTGCTGAATTGATTTCTGGAGTTCTTTGGCTGGATAGAGGATGAAATCCCTCATCTGGGTTGTTGGTTTTGGTGGTGAAACATCCACCCTAGCTGGTTGGTACTTTGGGTTGAAGATATTCAATGATTTTTGGCTTGTTGGTAGATTTTGGCTTGAGAAAGATAAAGATATTTTCAGTATTTTGATATGGGTTTGATGATTTTCATGTGGTGTGTGGATTTCTGGAGTGTGGTTTGAATTTTAGTTTTGTTAGAAGCTTTTTCTGAGTGCTGGTGTAATTTTTTTGAGCTTTGGAGTGCTTTTTCTGAGTAGCTGGGATTCGAAGTTTGGCTCATATTTAAGTGAGAAGACCAGCTATTATTCTGGGTATTATTTCTGAGTATTCCTCTATGCTGGGTAATGCATTTTGAGTGGTCATTTGTTGGTCAAGAACTGAAATAATTATGCCAAATTGCCCCTAGAACTGGGCGCTATGTACATACACACACGTATGTACATACATACATACATAGTTTAGGCACAATGAAAGTCAGACGAATGTCCATCTTAATTCAAAATAGAGTTTAATAACCGTCTTAATCAAGATTAAACACATAATTTCAAATCAGATTAAGTTTGAATCTCTTTTAATCTTAAAGTTCATGTCTCAGGCTTTTAATCAAGTACTCCAAGAAGGTTGCTGGGCTTCAGTCTGTGACATATTTGTGCATTGATGTAGTCACTTGCACCAGGAAGAAAGGAGGATAAAACTCTCTTGTATGCAAATAAGACTATAGATGTCAAGGCTGAAAGTGAAACTTTTCCTTTGTTTAAGTATTTTTTATTTAAATATTGCTCAAACTATATACAAGCTATAGAGAGTCAATCTGTTGGTTAGAACTATTTTTTCTTTTTCTTTTTACAGTTGTGATATCAGAGTTCAGCATTATTTGTTTGAATTTTGTTCATTTAATGAAAGATGGCTTGTGTATTTGAGCCCACATATTTTTGTAGTGTTGGACATTTTTTGATTTACAACTTTGTGTATCGTTGATTAGAATGTAGAATCACATGCATCCCTTTCAGATCAAGTTATTTGCCATATGTTTTGTTCCTCATGGGATGTTATGTGAGATGCTACAGTATAGGGCCCAGGCTCTGTTTTTTTAACATTTTTTGGCATTTATATGCATATGTTGTCAATAATTCTGATAATGAAATTGTGTTGATGTTATTAGCGGCGGGAGTTATCTCCTAAGTTTGAAATCATCTATAACTATTGAAGCCGACTCTATATTTATGCAGACTCAGTCCAAAAGTCACCTCACTTTGAAAGAGGTCGACTCTTCATGAAGAGTCACCATAACGGGTATATATATAAGTTAATTTCCTCCTCCTTGGGGTAGAGTGTAGAAGACAAGCAGGTCAATGCATAGGCAGATCGAATATACAGTTAATCTGCATTATCCAGAAAAGTAGTGCTCGGGGGAGACGATAGCAATATATCGTCTATGGTTTGGAGGGCAACAATGATCTATGTCATTGCCTGTGGTTAAACGAGCACACCCTTTAACATGGTATCAGAGCAGACATGATAATAGGGTTTGAAGAAGATTTTGTGCCTATTAGTGTTACAGATTGCAGCGGCAAATTTGTTGGCAGCTTCTGAGTTCTTGGACTCCATCATTAAAGTCTGAGATAAAGGAGGAAAGGCAACGATAGTTGTTGTTAGAAGTTCTCATTGCCAATTTGCATAAGGCATTCCCTTCATTACAACAGATTACATCTCTTTCTCCTTCGTGGCAGATTACCATCGCTAACAGTCTTGTTTCTGTTTGGAGAAATTGTGACAGTCATGAAATAAAAGCAAATATGTGTTGAGAAGGGTACTCGGTCATAGTGAATTTGGCATTACCTATCTGAATATTGTTAGAATCGTCTGAAGCAATGACATCCGAGGCTCCGTCATTCACTGGCCCATGCCAAATCTAATGATTTCTTGGCTCGTGTTATTTTACCCAGTCATGTAAGAAGTGTGTTGATCGGGCCGCAATATCCTGGATTGGTGTATTATGGTATTATGGGGTGGAATTGAAGCGCCCGACCGACGGTGAGCCTCATAACTTTGTGACACTCTTGTGCGTAGGGTCTTGGAGGAGTTTCTTTTTCATCTAGATGAATTTGCAAATGAATGTGGCTATCACTATTTACAGGCTGCTCTATCGTGATGACTAAGTGAAATAGCTGATGCCTGAGAAAGCTGCACATCCCTCGAAGAGGAAGAACCCATACAGATTGTCATTACGATCAGTTTCTTCGAAGAGGAGGAAATAACATTCAGAGGGAGTCTGACAAACCAATAGAGGCAACCTTGGATGAGGAGGTCAAGAGCTTGATGCAAGTACTTGAGCTTTATAGGGAGTCACATTATCATTTGTTAATGCATTTTTCTCCGAGACAGAGAAATTTGAGGTGAAAGCCCTTGTTAATGCATCTTTCTTTGAGACGGAGAAATTTGAGGTGAAAGCCCTTGTCCATCTTTGAGACAGAGAAATTTGAGGTGAAAGCCCTTGTCCATCTCTGAGACGGAGATGCGGTTCTTTCCACCCTTTGGGAGTAGCCATCGTGGATGTCATACATCACGTTGAGAGACTCCGTGATGATTCTCTTGTACTTGTGTTTATCCACCCTCTGGGAGTAGCCATGGTGGATGTCATGTTGAGAGACTCCATGACGACATCACGTTGAGTGACTCCTTGATGGGCACTTGTGCACTTGTTCCCTTCCACACATGGGAGTAGCCATGGTGGACATCGCGTTGAGTGACTCCGTGATGAACTCTTTGTATTTGCGTTTCTTTCCACATATGGGAGTAGCCATGGTGGATGTCATGTTGAGAGACTCCATGACGTTATCACGTTGAGAGACTCTATGATAAACTCTTTTCCATAGTTGGGTGTAGCCATTGTGGGTGTCATGTTGAGAGACTCCATGACATGGATATTTGGAAAGATACCTCCCTAGCTAAGAGGGAGTGTTGATGTTAGTAGCGGCGAGAGTTATCTCCTAAGTTCGAAATCATCTATAACTATTGAAGCTGATTCTATATTTATGCCGACACAATCCAAAAGTCACCTCACTTTGAAAGCGGCCGACTCTTCATGAAGAGTCATCGTAACGGGTATATATATAAGTTAATTTCCTCCTCATTGGGGTAGAGTGTAGAAGACAAGCAGGTCAATACATAGGCAGATGGAATATACAGTTAATCTGCATTATCTAAAAAAGTAGTGCTCGGGGGAGACGATAGCAGTATATCATCTATGGTTGGGAGGGCAACAATGATCTATGCCATTGCCTGTGGTTAAACGAGCACACCCTTTAACAATTTGGACGTATATTCAAGTTAAGCCAACAAGAGTATAATGGTTTTCACATTAGGAAACTATAAGATTCCATTTTCTAGTAGGTGATAGGACATTTCTTTCATGAACCTATAGCCGTTTGCTGTCAATTAATCACAAATAAATGAGAATAAGGAGTATTGTTTCTGACAGGCCCTGTGCTTGGTCATTGTGATTTTACTACTATATCTGGAACATGTCCTTTAGTTTAGTCAAATTCTTTCTTGCTTTTTTTAGTTGCTGCCCTATTCTTTTTTGTCTGCTGCTCTGCTGTATCGCAAGATTTTAAGGGGTTTTCCCCATTTGCTTCTCTACACAATGCAGAGATTGTAATGTTTACATATTTGAATTATTTACATGTTTGTGGGGAAAAATAGTTAAATTGTACTCACTGTCTGCATTTTAACAGGTAGTCTGGTTGAGATAGCTGCTGATTTTCTGGACAACTTCGATGCTGTAGTTCTTGGGCGCGCATCAATTGCTACAAAAGTATGATTTGTATTTCATCTCAACGATATGTTAAGACATGTATTTTCAGTCCTGCATCTCCCTAGCCATTGAAATTTTTGTTTGTTTGCAGGCTTATATGTGTCTATTTTGTACTGTGTTTAGTAAACCTTATTATTATCTTAAGTTGTGAAAATGACATTCAACTTTTGCTAGTTATCCTGGTACTTTGAAAATTTGAAATAAACATATGGTTTTAACATGTACCATATATGGATTAACAGACAAATCGAGAAGCATACCTTTATGTTCAAACAACTTTTTTCCCATTGGTCTTCTTTCTTACTATACTGTTCAGCCATGGGAAAATTCTCTGTCATAAGTCCGTTTACCTGGTTTCTGTTACCACACTTCATAAATCAACACGATGTTTCACCAAAACTGCGATCATCAATCTCTGGTCCAAGAAACTGAGAATAGATGTTGAAATATCATTCAAAAGATATCACACAGAAGCAAGTTACGATAGGTTTCCTGGTCTTATATGTATCCTTTTAAATTAAATCTCATTGGATCTATTACAGAAGAAAATGTTTGTAAATATATTCGAATATATCTATGTTAAGTTGATGGCCAAAGCTCTAAAGCAGTTGCTTTGGCACAAAAGTGGGACGGGTTTTGGACCATGAAAGGTTCTAATTAATATTTAACATGGATGTAAAATGGTGCAAATACTACAATCAGAATTGTTGACGTGGCTAAAGTTGTGCTCCGACTCTTTCCGGTCAACACATAATAGAATGCTGAGTATCCTATCCTCTCTTGAATAAGGAAATCCCTAATGCCGTTTTAGATGATCAAAAGAGACAACCTCAAGGTTACAAATGTCAGGTCTTGACTGTGGGATAGCTCAACGGTTTGATGTGTTTTGTTGGTAAACACAAGGGGGCTTACGTTTACAACAAGCTGGCCTGCATCTGACGATGCTGCGATTCTCAGACTAGGAAATAAACAACAAAAGAGAAGGGTTTAGGAGACTTAAGTACAGTGATAGAAATGGTTAACGCAGTGGGTAGACAGATTTCCATAACTAATCCTTGTTTTGTGAGAAATACCCTCACAACTCAACAAGAACAGTGCAAGCTCCTAGGAAATTAAAGGTTTTCAGACTATGAATATTCTTCCAGGCACCCAATTGTGGCGCAGCCTGAAGCAAATACCCATAGTTGAACTAAGCACAGTTCTGGGTTCAAACTAACCATGCACAGTGACCTACAATCAGCAGGCCCCCAATGTTATGAACCGGAAACGTCATCAAATACCCCCCACATTTCATCATTAAAACCACTGAACTTTATTTAATTAGCTGAAGGGAAACCATGAAAACAAGAGAAAACCAAAATAACAAACACCATATTTCAATGTTCATATATTGATTTCAATTGCCATTACAACAATTTCTTCTAGTAGTCTTATTCTATCCTACTCCTAATTTGCAAACTACATCTAACTATTCTAACCTCTAACTCCTAAAAAATCTAACAAATTCTAACAGTCTAACCTTTTACAATGAGATAAGCCACTACCTTTTATTGATTTTACAATTTGAATCAGGGGCTAGGATTGACTACATCCAATGGCTGCAGTCTGCCTTCTAGAAGCTTGGCAGCTTTAACCCATGCTTAGTAACTTTCAGTTGTCCTCCCAACTGCCACTTTCAACTACCTTCTCAATTGCTAGCCAATGTTCTACATCAATTTGGTCAATCAGGTAGTTGAGGAATAACTGACCTATGTACCCACTTGTTTTAAATGCATTAATGGAGCCCATAGGTAGCTATTTACATTAAAACAGTTCATTTTTTTTTACAAACTGATTTTCTGGAATTTCTTGCTGTGGATTTCTGAATTTGCGTATTTCTTGTAGGATTTTGAGTTTGTTTACCAGCCTTCAATCTTGCTGGTGGACTTCAACTTGTGGTCCACTGGTGGTGCGTATCTTTGTGCTTTGCCTTTTGCTTTGTAGTGCACTCTTCATTGGCAGCTTTCTGTGATCACCGTTTTGATCCTGCACGCTCCATCATCCTCACCACCGCGCTCAATCGCGATCATATCTTCAATTGGTGCTTTAGGCTGCCACCTTAGCTCTTTCCAATAGCATCAATTTGCAAATGCAAATTCAATTTGAATTAATCACCTTGAAAAATTTAAGTAATTTCAACAAAAATTAAATGTTGTCAAGGCAACGCTGGGCTTCGTTTGGACGAAAAAGAGGGGAAAATGAAAGATGTTTGCTTTCAAAACAATTCGAACCTCCCTTCATTTCATTTTTGACTTTAAATTGCGCCACTTAAAGGGAAAAGTTAGGCGATTTAGAAAAAAAGTGCCAAAAAGTTCCCTTTATGATTTCACTTGATATTTTCTTTTTAGGGAAAACTTAGGCATTTTGAAGGCAGAGTGCCAAAAAGTTCCCTTTATTTTAAAATTTCACATTTTGCCATTTAAGGGGAAACTTCGACAATTGGAGGCCAATTTGAAGAAACGCTGTTCTTCCTTGGTCCTTTAATTTGTTATTTTGCCAACTTTAGGAAAACGTTAGGCGATTTCATGTAAAAATGCAAGTGTCTTTTCCCCTTTTCGGCACTTAGGGATTTTATTGGCGATTGTTGGGCTTTTGGTGGACTTTTGAAGGCATGGCAATAGTAAAAATAATGATTTTTGTTTGAATGAAACTCCCAAGCTTTCCTTCATTTCGGTATTTTTCGGCCTTTTAAGGCCCGATAGCTAGGCAATGTCCTCATTTATAGGGGCAAATGCCCAAACTTTTCACCTTCAATGATTCCCTTCTTTGGCATGCATTCTCAACACTCACCTTCGGGATTTTCGTTGGGTTTTTCTGACGCATTTGGAAATGAAAAGGATTCAAACTTAGCATTTTCTTGCCCTAAATGTGCGATTTTCGTGTTTGTCTCGGCTCTGGCAAGATGATTTCGACGGGATTTCTTTAGGCCTAGCAGGCCGACATTGTAAACAAACTTCACTACACATTGCAAAAGCCTGAACTTTTTCCGCTATTCCCTTACACGCTTCGACCCTCGACATTCTCATCGAGCTTTATTGACATTTTGACGGGGTTTGCAGAGAGCGATAAGCTCATGAAAGGTTTGAACTTTTCCTTTGGCCCTCTCTCTCATTCTCGGGTAGACTACAAAAAAAAACGGGGGTCCCCTGTGAAGTAGGGGTGTTGTTGATGGTGTTTTGATGCACTATCGAACATAGAATAAAGTACCAATGGCATTCTATCCTCTCTTGATAAAAAGACTCAAATGCTGAAGATTTGTGAAGGATCACTTGAGATGACTCTAAGGTTCTCTTATGATAGGTCTTAACGTGTCGGATAGCTCCAATGGTATTGATGTGATTTGTTGTACCTGCGAGGGGACTTACGTACTTTCCTGCTTCAACTTCAATGGTTATGATGTTCTTCAAATGATTTTACAATATCGTTCTTTTCCTATCTCTACCGATGGTTGATAAAAAAAGTGAAAAACGGAGTAGGGTTTAGAAATGCTATGCTAAACTAAGAATGTAAGGCAATGGCGATCTTAAGCGAGCTCAACTAAGCTTTGCTTCGACATCTTTGAGCATCTTTACAACACTAGTGCAATCTTCTAAGGAGCACTTGATGGTTTTCAAATCACTAACTTCAAACATAAACACCTTCAAGATGAAGCATATTAATGATGAAATAGCAATCGAAGTTAAGTATAGACTTAATAATTCCAGTTGACCACGCAAGGCAAGTATGCAATCAACACATTGCTAGTAGTATGGATAATGGAGCTTCACTTTCAGTCACACATACGTCTTTCACTCATCTAAAACTAAAGCAAATTCTATTCTAATTTTTTGGTCTTTTCAATAATAAGCTCTCACAAAAGATATGAAGAACCAACCAAATGCTTCAAAATTGAAAAGTCACCAATGCTTCAATGATTTTATTAATTCTGAAAACATGGAACAACAATTCTTCAAAAGTCTCTTGATTGATCTCCTAATGCTGAAATTCTGCTCTCTATTCTCAAATCTCTAATCTCTCCAAATTTCTAATGATGCAAATGAAATGAGCTTGGGCTTATATAGAGCTCCTTATTACAATGGATGGCCAAGATTAAAACAGAATCAAGGGCCATGATCTTGCCACCTTAACCCTAATTAGGGTTTGCTATTACAAAATACCTAATTTATTGCAAAGCATTAAATGACTAACAAATGGGAATGTGACATCTATTTGGTACAAAATATGAGGATAAATCCTCCAATAGGAAAATTAATGCGACCTAGGATCATACCAAACTTTTTCTAGAATCAAGTTGCCCTTATATTTTTCTCTTCTTGCAAATTCAATGAATTTGGATGTTACTGATTCTATCTCCGTAATAGGTGCTGCTTGTAGATTTTCCAATTGATGCCCCATGTAATTGATCTCGTTGAGGTTGGAGGCGAAGGCAGTATCCCATTCCCGCTTGCGATCTTTCGTCTTGCTAACAAGTAATGCAAATGAAAAGATGGAGTCCAGCTGCTGCTCTGAAGGTGGCCCAAAAAAAACAACTCTTAGTTTCTCCATCAACTCCTCAAGTACAATGTCAACTCCCTCATTCTTCTTTTCTTCAAGAATAATCTTTGCTACTAATAGGATCTTGTCATGTATAGCATTGATAGCTTGATCCACTTGTGCACATCTTGTATTGATGACCTCAAATATGAGTCTCCTCGTGTGAAGCAAGTTACACCACATTTGAAAATTAGGTGTCTGCGCCTCTTCATGTACTACATGTATCAATGTTTGCTTCGGTGTAGCCATCATTACTTGCAATATAGGAATGGTGAAGTCTCTTGTGTAAATAAAATCATCATATGCTACCTTGAGTCGCTGCATCTTTTCAAGGATTTCCATCACTTTGTCAAATGTTCTTACTAATTCTCTAATGAGTGCCTTGGCCTTCCTGTATGTCTTGGTGATCCATGCGTCCATCAATTGTGCGGATGCCTTTATTCTCTCAAAAATATTCATTTGCATTTGGTGGTGGTAACAAAGAAGTGGATGAATCTCGTTCCCTTAATGGAACTCTGAGTTGCTTAAGGTGTTCTCTTAATATGCTGTTCTCTTTCTCCAACCTATTGCTCTTCTTAACCTCCAGCTTGAGCATATCGTTAACTGTTTTGACTGTGTCATTCATATCCTCTAAATCTTGATCGGTGGTGGGAGGACCTAAATTGATGGTGTGCACATCAAATTCCTCCTCTGGGATTTCATTTTCTGGCTTGTCAACTCTTGGAATAGCAACCTGCATGACTCTGGATCCTTATTCATTTCGTGTTATCTTTGACATCCTGGTAGCGTTTCTTACTTCATGTTCTTCACTCCTATCCAAGTAGCTTCCTAGATCGAATGGATCTTGCTCTTCTACAATCACCTTCTTAGAAAGTTTCTCTCTCAACCAAACAGGTATAGTTGATCGCTCCTCTTCAACCTGTATTTCTTCCATTTGTTGTTCCTCTCGCGGAGGAGATGTCTCTTCTTGTTCATCATCATCTTTAATGTACACGTACGTGTCACTACCTGCTTTGTCATTGACTGGCTAGGTGACGCTACTTTATCTTGTGCAACCTATTGTTTCCCTTTGTCTGTGATGGCCTGATTTGTCTCCATCTGATGCACGAATGAAGTACTAGAAGAAGGTCTTGGTGCTAAGCTTGACTTATGCTTCTTCTTTGGTTGCTCTTTTGCAACAATTCTCTTTTGCCTTGATTCTTTGGAATGAGGTGATTGGGCTGCATTTTCAGTTTGACTTTCATCTTCTACATCGTCATCAGTTGATTCCTCCCATCATTTGAAATGTCGATTGTTTGCCACCATTCTGCAACATACATATCTGTCCTTCCACCCATCGCTTGGTATGGAGTATTACGGTCTCATGAGATCCCTCAAATCCGTGACTTCAATTTGTGACCAATTGACTTTTATTTCCTTGTTTTTCTCCTTTGCATAGGATGGCAAGAGATGTCCATTACTTCCTTGCGTTTGATCGGGAAGATCAAAGACCTGAGTGGCTCTGATAATTTCAACTAATAGTAGTGAATGCATCTTCACTGTTATTTCAGAATCATTTGTTGCATTCATAAAATGATGCTCTAGCTGCGAGCAATGTGCATGCTTGCTTCCACTTGTCTTTCAGATATTGGCATAAGGGTCAAAGCTGTCTCTCATAATGTAGGGCTGAAGGTGGAATGTCATCAATTCTTCATCTATCTTCTTAGTTGCTTGCAAGGACTGGAACACTTCTAGAGAATTTCCCAATGTGAGAGGAAAAGGGATCTTTGTCTTCATCTTATTCTTTTGCGCTTTGTCGTATGTCATCAACTGTCTCAACAATTCAAGTAGCACTAACTTATTTGCAGGATACCTCGGCAGCATGAGAGGTGGGCATGAGCAACCTTGAACTCTTTTGTAGGTGAACTTAGGGAATTGTATGAACCATGCGCCAAACTTCTTGATCAATGCTTGTGCGTCTTGAGATATTCTCTGATGAATGCCGCCCTACAAAGTCCTCGTGACGTGCATGGTAAATGTGTCATTCACTCTCCTGTAGTGTGTTTGATTGAGGTAATACAACTGGGGGTACGAATCGCATGCTCTGAACTGCCCTGGCTGAGTGCCAACTAGTCCTCTGTACATGAGTCCTACGTACTGATAAGCCCAAGCAAGTGAATATATGATGTATGAGCTCATATAGAATGTCTTCGTGTCTTCAAGTTTTCTGAGCTGCGAATCAATGTTGTTGCTAATGATCGTTGCCCAATCAATTCTTTCTTTTCCTAGTGACATGATGTCCATGAAGTAGAACATCCAAGATTCAAATTGAAAAGCCTACGAGATGCCGAAGATGCGACTAAGGAGTGTGAGCAAATTGCCAAATTCTTCCTTGAAGTTGATCCTGTGAAGCTTTGGGAGCCTGGATATGCCTTGCCTGCTCTTTGATAACCAATACTTGTTGACTATCCCAAGGCATCTATCTCGATTGCTGTCGTGCTTTTACGACTCTGGTATACCATGTTGGCAAACTGAGGTATGTGGAATGCTTCGCGAATTGCCTCCTCAGAGAGATAAGCTATCTCTCTCCCATCTGGCATGGTAATCACTCCTATTAGGATCATAGTGTCTCGCGCACTCGACAATGAGCTAGTTGCACCGCACTGCTAAAGGGAAGTCGACTGCCTTGATGATGTCGCTTTCAATCATTGCCTCTGCGGGTCCTGTTGGCTTGGTGGTGTAGAGCGTGCCTTGAAATTCTTCATGTCGATGCGCCCAAGGTTCGTGACACCTACGCTGCCCCAATATGATGTGATCTTCGACTCGACGATGACGCTCTTCGAGTCCTCCTTGATAAGCGCCTGCCGCGAACCTGCCATTATGTGCCTGTGAGAATTGACTAAGTTAGCATCATGATATGAAATTTACTTGCAAATACGAAATCGATCACCTTGGCATAAAACCTCAATAAAATCTTATAATCCTAGGTTATGCCTATAATCATTGATTATGAATTTGACCTCATATTAAACCAAACCCTTCTAATGTAATGAAACGAAGACAAAACCCTCATAATGTAATTAAATCTATCGTAACATAGGGTTTGAATTGTCTCAGATCTGTGATGTAAATTGATCCAAAATATGAAAATCATCAATGATTGACCATTGAAACCTTCAAAACCTTCAAAATTCTGTCGATAGGCTGGCCTGTGGAGATGACTTGAATCTGATATGTCACTGCCAAAATAATGATGAAAATCAGTCTAATTCGCTGACATAAGCCTTTAGTAACATCATATTCGACAGTGAAATCAACTTCAGAAAATAACATGGTTATAAATTGTTGATGCGATTTACCACTTTCAGTGCAGAAACGTTCTAAGGAGGAATACTTTGACCGTATTTGATAGTCACTGAGACAATCAAGTCTTAGATCTAAACCTTGGATCACTGCTCCTTGAGTCAAACTCGCTATGTGGAGACAAACTCACTGTTTTTAATATAATTTCTGATTAAAATTCAAAATCGTGGTCTTCTGCGACTGAATTTGAAGCAAAATCCTTTGACCAGATTTCACTGAGTGATAACAGATAGCCTTTAGGGTGATCTTTGATGACTATAATGCCCTGGTGAAATCGCTGACCTGCACTCAAGTTCATTCGCTGATAATGGAAGCAATATAATTCAAGTTCGTTGATGCCATTTGGTGAAGTCGCCCAGGTGTGGAATTGCTATCAGCTGATAACAGGTTAACAAGAGTAAATCGCTTCACAAATTGATCAACAAAGTGATCAATTTGCAAATAAAAAGCTATCAATACCACATCATGATTGTCCAACGACTTTCATTAAATGAATGACCTTTTGACAAAGTCGATTTTAAATGTAAGGCGTCAATCATTAGATTTGATATATCAAGGATCGAATTCTGCACCTAGATTTGAATGACTGCATGCGTTTTAAAAGCGATCCAATGATAATTTGGGGTAAGGCATCGATCTCACCAGCCGAACTATGTAAGGCAATCGATATTTGTAAAGTGCAGACCCTATCGAGTTTTGAACTTTGATCGCCTTCATTTAATACTTCTTCATCGATATTGATCACTATGGTCAGCGGCTAAATATGGCAGTGTTGCTCTAAAGTCAATCAAGATGATTGATTTCATGTCTTAGTTGTGAGCAATGCCTGTAAATGAAGTGCAATTATTTCATATCGAACTGGAAATATCGGCTGGCTGCCACGTTAAAATTTATTGCCACCAATCACTGTTACTTCATTCCATTGTTGCCACTTGCTTTGTGTGCCTAAATCACAGTCAATTAATACCGATCATAGTAAAATGGGTCATCGTATTGGATAATGGTTGTGTGAGCTGTTATCCAGATTCCATAGTGCATATACACAGTTGATACATGGCGCCACCTCCTTTAATTTCTCTTGTCAGCAACCCATAATGGTTGGCATCCTTCATTCAATACGCTCCAAAACAATACCCAGCTAATGTCGCATAATCACTCTACCTTAAGGTGCATTGAACTAGGCATTATTGCCTTGATCAAATCCATTGGCTTCACCATTTTAAATATCTTCCTATCATTCAGCGACTCACCTTGGGATATGATATCTTTATTGCCTCTGTCGGCCTCAAACCTTACATCAAAAGAAATTACTACGTGAAAATGGGCACCCCATACTAAGTGTTGTAATGGTCCTTGACAAGTATTATCGGGCTTCATTGTAAATGGCATTGTTGGCAACTTTAGATTCAATGAGCTTCGTCGATCCCTTTTCATGCCACCGATAGGGTTCACCTTCGTAAAATGCATCCCATTAAATGCCTTCAATCATCATTTGGGTCATTGGTTATACTCATATTGATCATGCAACACAACTTAGTTTGTGTACATATTGCGTCGTGGAAAGCCCTCTTGGTGAAGTTCGATACGCCAAATACAATATTTGCCACCTTCATTAAATAGAGAATAGTGAGTTGGCCGCTTCAATGATTTTGAATCGTCGCAATGAACGCGACATGAAAGATACGTCATGCAATGCAAGGGTGGCGGCGATGTTCGTAAAGCACTTGTGATGCGTTGATTTGGTAACCTTATCGTGTGACACACCTTCCTTGTTCCTCATTCGCTGCGGACCTCTTCGTTTGTTAATTCTTCAATGCGTGACGCGTACGAGGCTCGACAAGTGCAATGCTATTGCGTAAGCGCAAAGGCATCGTGCGATGTATGTAAAAATCCATGATATGTACGAGAGCAATGCGCGACGAGCGCATGACAGCGATGCACAAGGGTAATGCGCGATGACTAAGCGTAGTGAGCAATGCGATGCGCAAAAGTGACGCGTGATAGTGATGTGCGACGGCAACGTGAAGGCGAAGCGTGATGACAACACGCGGCGGCAATGTGTGACGGCAACATGAAGGTGAAGTACGACAGCAACGCGAAGGCGATGCGTGACGACAACAACATTGCGTGACGGCAGCGCGAAGGCGAAGCGCGACAGCAACGCGCGACGGCGATGCGCGACGCATGCGTTTCCATGCCTTAGCCAAATTTTCATGATTTTCAACGTTTTGATTTTTTGAAATTTTTAATTTTTTTTTTGTATTTTTGAATTTGAAGAGACACAAACTTTAAACTACACTAAACTAAGACACCTATTTACGACAACTAAGCTAAGAAAAGAGGGTTCCCCATTAAAATGGGGTGATGTGTGATTTGGTCACAACAGGTGTGTGTGCAAAACGCACAACAAGAATTAGTTTAAGCTACAACATGTTGTTGGAAGGATGCGTATCTAAGAAGTTTAGCTACCATTCAAAATAAGTGTGTAAAATATTTATTTGGAAAGTTCTCTATCATTGCATTTGCCAATTATTAGTTGTATATTTGTGTGCTTTTATTCATTGTAGTAGTTCAAATGTACATGAGTCTTGAGCAAGAACTTTAATTTTGCCATTATTGGTTAATGTGCCAGTTTTGAGGAAGAACTAAAAATTTAGTTATGAGGATATGAAAAAAAATATTGCATGTTGTAGTCCATGATATGAAAATTGGCTCAAATAGCTGGACAAGTGGGTCAGGGATAACATGTTCATTCGACATTCTTATCAACGCATCTCAGAAGCGTGTGATTGTCGAAGATCAGTGTGGTACAGATCAAAGGAGGCCGTGGTTATGTTAGAGGAGTGTTTGAGGTGATCTAGCGCATTTCAGGAGGTCTTCAAAACAAGTGTCAATTTTCAAATCTAATTAGCAAGCCCATAATGATGCTTTACAGTTTGCAAAAATACTGTCAACTGCAGTGAATTTGTTTATATCATGACAAAAATATTTTTGCATCTTTGGCAGAAGCAACGATTTTGTCACTGTGCAGATGTTAGGATAGTGGAATCTTAAGTGTTTTGTCCAGTGAGTTCAATTTTCGGACATTTCTTCATCCATTTGGGTGCCATGGAAGGGTAGATGAATGGATAATATTGGTTGTCCACAGAGTGGGAAGGGTTGGCTCTCAAGAAGTTCTTCACTTCCATGTTCATTAATGCATTGAAGTATCAAGACATGGGTTTCTAGGTTGAAGAGACACATTTCAGGTGTGAGGATTATATTCCAAATATTATTATGGCTTCATGTTGCCCTTCAGATGTTGTCACAAGTGTTACAAGACTCATACTCGGATTGGAGTTGCTTGACTGAACTTTAATTTTGATTCAGTGGTCAAACTCAGAGTTATTACTCACACAGGAAGGGCATCATTTCTACTCACAGGCAAAAACTGCAGAAGCAAGTTTTTAGGTTTTTTGTTTTCTAAATTCAGGGTGACCAGTTGCAAAGGCAGTGGAGTGTTTGCTGAATCTGAGTTTTGTAAGTATGGTTGTATGTTGTAACATATCTATACTTGACTCTGATGGTGGAGTGAGGAGTGTTTTCCTGTTGCTTGGTGGAGTTCTCATCCGTTGTGTGTTTCCCCATAGTATATCATTTGTTGCAGTTGTATGTTTTCTTTGAATGTTTTATCTCTGTTTTCATGTTGACATGTTAAATGAATTTGTATGACTGTAAACACATCGGTTTGAGGTGATTTACAAGTATGACTTAAAATAATAGAAAATAATGATTAAATAAACATAAAAATAAAAAAATAACTCCCAAGTAATATTATTTTAAGTTTATATTATTTAATATATTCTAATAATGTTCCAGTTTTATTTACTTTTGATTGTTCTACTTAGAATTTAAAGTTTTACTTACTAAATTATAAACTAAAATTAAAAGTACTTTAAAATAAAAATTTTGCAAAATGTAAAATTTAATCAGTAAAAGAAAAATAATATTAAAATCAATTGTAAAATTTTGTTTCATGTCAGGCTGGTGGTAGTGATAGCTGAAAAGTGCTTAATCAATCACTGTTCCTTAGCCTGGTTTGGGCTGATTTGGAAGCACATTGTCAAATAGGTAGTCTGAGCTGAAAGTACATTGTTGAACACGAACACACGCACACACATACACATACGCGCGCACGCGCACACACACACACACATATTTGTGTGTGTATGTAATGCCCCCTATATATAGGCTGTCAATTCCCAAAGGCAAACTTACATTACTACCTACCATGATACATTAATTACGAATTAATGACTAGGGCTGCTCATAGTACAGTTAGGCATTGTCGTTATTCGGGCCTAATCTTAATCCCCTTCTAATTTCTAATCCTGGATGGGGGATTTGCTTGTCTAGGGCGTGATGATACATTCTCCCTAATGCAGCCCAGATTACCGGAACCTCAGTCCATTCACCCTTGGGAACCGCAGCCCAGATTTCAGGATCATGAGTTCTTTCACCCTTGGGGCTCATCTATCATGAGATAGTTTTACTCCATCTCTCCGTAACAGCATCACACCACTCCTCAGGAAAAAGGAATTAGAACTGGTTAAGAGCTTGGGACTGTAAATATGTCAATATCTTGTACTATGAATGCATATGAAATTAAGTATGACTGTCGTACATATTGCAGTCTATATTAATATTACTATTAAATCATGCATAAGAAGATTATCAGGCTTCATATTTTAAGCATACATATTAAGCACATCCCCATGCATACCACCAAGAAGAAGGATGTTACTGCCTGTAAATAACAGTTCTAATCTGATCTGATCCATGGTGATGTCACTGGATGCTTTTGATTCCTTTCCTTTATATCTCTTAATGTGAGGGAGAGGTCACACCTGTACATCATGTATGCCGTTTGGCAAGAGACACACCCTTTCACCATTAACACCCTTTGAAAGAGTGCAACTCTTCATTATTACTGCCCTTTGAAAGGCACACAACCTTTCACAATTAGATCTGCACTTCTGATTCCCAAATCATCCCCCCTTCAAATGAGTTTTCCTCTCCCTTTCATACCTCATATTTGGGGGAGTCACAACTTATCATTTCATGCCTTTTGACCATTCATTAACTTTAATCAAATTTTAATTATATTTAATTATATTCTTTTATATTTAAATTTAATTTTTATTTTTATTCTTTTGTATTTTATTTTTATTTTTATTTTTATTATTATTCATTATTAAATTATATTTCAAAGTGGGGACATTACAGTGTATGTGTATGCACATACATACATAGATACATACATACATACATAGACACATACATACATACAAAATTATATAGGCAATTTTTATCCGATTTTTTTTTTTGAATTTTTCCCTTGTCGAATTTCATCTGAATTCCATGGCTGTCGAATTCGAATTCGAATTCGAACCTTGTGACTTAGTATACACTACACGCATAGTTCGCAGACTCAGACTCAGAGAGTACTCGACAAGTCCAACTTTTTTGGCATGGCAAATACTAGGAAATAACTCAACAAAAACTGAGCAATAACTTGACAAAAACTCGGCAACTAGAAAGTACATACATACATACACACGCATAGTTCATAGACTCAGACTTAGAGAGAACTCGGCAAGTCCAATTTTTTTGACGTGGCAAAAACTTGGCAAATGCTTGGAAATAACTCAACAAAAACTCAGCAATAACTTGACAAAAACTCGGCAACTTAGAAAGTACTTAAACTGAAAATTTCTTAAAAAACAATTTTTTTTTGCAAAATTCAATTACAAAATGTATTAAATTAAAAATTGACATCTCAAAAGGGAAAATGCATAGTTTTATAGCATAAAATATGTGTGAAAAACGCGTTTTAACCAACATTTTGTGGAGCAAAAACAATAGAGTACTTGGCAACTCAGAGAGTACTCGCAAAGTTAACTATTTATGTATGTATGTATATGTATATTTACATATATGTATATGTGTGTGTGTGTCATGAACCATGCCTAATCTATGTATAATAAAGCCAAATGTAATAGAAATCATAATTTGTGAATACAATGGTTTAAATTCTAATCCATAAATCTTTTGTGTACCTTTATATTGATGTATTATATTTTGGTGTATTATTTTGATTTAATATATTGATGAATTATTAATTTGATTATCCTAATACATTTAAATTGATTTATTATTTGCTAATTAATAATCAGTAATTGATTGTATGATACACCAATTAAAAAATAATAATAATAATAATAATAAAATAAATAATAATGATGTTCCTATGTTAAATCAACAAAGAGATAATAACATAACAAATAATATTAAATACCAAAAGTATCGGATCTTAATTTTAATGCAAGAGAGGGACGTGACCTTTATTAAAGCCACGTCTCTCCCCAAGGGGCATCGGACCCATTAGTATAAGACCTGGGTTGCACACGAAAGGAGGAGGGAAGAAATAAAAAAAAGGAAAAAGCCACGGGAGATGAGAAAGAAGGATACAGACAGACAAAGGGAGAAGGAAACATCATCAGTGGCAGCCCAGTTTGTTACAAGACAATCCAACAGCAGTCGATAGGAGGTAAGTACAGTTTGAATGTTCTTTTTATTATTAATATTTAAGTTTCACGTATAGCTCACAAAACATGTTGTAAATTATTAAGTATGAAGTGTATTTTGTTTTACAATTTAAGAAAGAGAGATTTAAGAAAATAACCAGTCAGCACATATAATATGTAGACCAGAAATATGGTCTGCTGCTAATATAGTTTTAGAATTGTTAATTCAATCAGTAACTCGGATAAAACTTAATGTCATTAATGCAATTCAATATAATTAATACTAATAATTTAAATTAATATGGCCATTACAACTAAAGTATTCAGGATAGTTTAATACATTAATAAAAAACATTCATACAAATTTATTCTATCAATAATATCAATAATGGTAATAATTAAGCAATGCAAATTTACCAAATGTAATGATAACATAATATGTGGACAAATCACTAAATAATTAATTGACAATGTAATTTAAATAAGCCATATTAAATTTAATTACTTAACCTATAGATGGCAGTGAACTTATTCTGCGTCTTTCTCTAATACTTGCAAAGATAGGGAGTGTGTGGGGGAAAGGCAGAGTAAATCAGTCACATGGCGAAAATGTCCCAAGACGGGTAGTAATCCCTGAGGGAGCCGCATGTAGACCGTGTCATGCGCCCTTGGCATAGTAAATCTTCCATCTGGTAAGGATTAGCAGAATAGGGAAGAAGAGGCTCATGCAATCTATGGGGTGTAAATCATACAACACAAATTTACAATCCTTTAACTTATTGGAAATACTTTAGCATTTCATTATGAGCATAAGTAAATGATTGATAGGTATGCATAGTATTAGCTATGGTTGGATAATATGGGAAAAGACCAATTTTGTATAAAGGATGAGCTCCTATTCCTAGATCCTAAAATTATTGCTTTATTTATGTTTTAGGGTGATTTTAAGAAGGGGACATCATAGTGTGTGTGTCTCACACCTGCATCTTAACAAAAAATGGCAAAGTTTGCAGAATGTAGCCATGAATCAGTCATAGTTTGAAGTAGCATGGAGAATTTGTGTATATGTTGGTGTTTAGCTCATATTTTGAGCACAACAAATTTGTGACAAATGCAAACACAAAAGTTAAAAACTTGATACCCTAAAAGTTTAAAACAGTATGTGATGTGTTTTAACTTAAAAACATCAAATGCTGTTTTTCTTTGGCTAGATAAAAGTGGTTTTGGGGACCTGTTGTGACCTTTTCACACATCGCCCCATTGCTAACGGGGACCCCCTCTTTGTCGGCTTTCTGCGTTGTTAGGTTAGGGTTTTGGCTGCTTAGTGGACAATTTTGTGTTTCCCGTGCTTGAGTCTCGGACTTTTGATCATGCCTAGTGCCATCTAGGGTTTTTGAAATTATAGGATCAAGTTGTAAAACGTTGATATTTTAAGGATCCTAAGTTTTGTCCAAGTGTTCGACCATTTGAGCGTTAACGTGTTTTTAAACACGCGCATCAGTGATTTTGAAGTGCCAAGGTATTCACCGACCTTTTGGAGTTGTTTTCTCGCTCCTAAGGTATTATTTAAGTCGATTTTGCACTTTATTCCAATATTTTCCTAGCATTTCGCTCATATTTTTGGAAAATTAGCCTAGGTCCAGTCAAATTTAAAGTTTCTAAGTGATTTTGAGTGGTTAAAATGATAAAATCCTAAAGGAAATTCATATTCCAAGGGTTAAAGGGTCAAATTCCATGGTAGAGGTGCTTTTCCCCTCACATTCTAGACTACCCAACCCATTCCCCCACTCAAAATCCATACTACACATGGGTTTCCCCTGAAATCCATACTGGCTACTATTTTCCCCCACTGTTTATCCATACTTGGGTCGAATTTCCCCTGGAAGTGCTAAAATTTGGCTAAGTGTCAGGATTTATCCAGACTGCCATCGATTTTCCACCAGGATTTTTGTGACAACTAAGTGAGTTTGGAGTGCGAATTTTTGTCCGGATTTCCATCCAGACAGAGATCGATTTTCCCCTGAGAGCATTTGTAAGGATTTTTGTCCGGATTTTCATTCAGACAGGGATCGATTTTCCACAGGGAATATTTTGAAGAGTTTTGAGTCCGGATTTTCATCCAGACTGAGGTCAAAATTCCACCAAGGAGGTTTTTTCCAAGTTGAGTGAGTTTTGAGTGTGGATTTTTATCCAGACTAATATTGAATTTCCCTTGGGGGTGATTTTTTTGCAAATAGAGTGGATTTTTGTCCAAACTCACATCGATTTTCCCCTGGGAGGTTTTTGTGTGCATTTTGATGAAGTTATGCATGGATTTTTGTCCAAGCATGGGTCGAATTTCCCTTGTGGGTTAAATTTTGACACTTAAATGATTTTTGAAGGGATTTTTTAATCCCAACCTATATCGATTTTCCCCTGGAGGCTTATTTTGGATTTAATTTGCAATATTTTAATAGGTAAGCCCCATTTTTAATTGCTTTTAAATGATTATTAATGATTATTTAAAATTTAAAAGCAAAATTTAATAACTTGCAAATAATCATTTAATATTTGAACCTTCTAGAAGCAAGTTAGGTTTTCACCAAGCAAGTATTTATACAAGTGTTTTATCCCACATTGCTTGTGTGGTGAAAGTGAGAGGTGAAAGCAAGTATATGAGAGGAGACTTAGCATTATTTTATTATTAAATCTACCAGGTGTCTCCATGAAAGCGATTTTTCTTTAAGTTGGGCGAATTTTTAGCAAGGCGTTTTTGTGAAGTGTGGGATTGAGGATTTATTTTCCTCCATTTTTTTCCAGCTTGCTGATCTATTCCCCTTGGCTACCATTAAAGACCAGTTTCAGAATTTCGATTTTGCTAAGTTTGGCGATTTTTTCAAATTTTAGCATTTTTTGGTGAAAATTGGCAATTTCATGTTTGGAGACTTATGCGATTTTTCCTCCATCATTTTGCTTGCTGTTCAGACCTTCATTGCTGCAGATCAAAGCTGCCATTAACAACATTTTTCAAAATTCTGAAAATTTCGATTTTTGCTAAGGTAGGCAAATTTTTGTGTTTGGGGTATCCAATCCCAACTTGGGCGATTTTTCCAGATTGCTGCCATCCTTGCTACTGCAGATCTAAGCTGCCATTGACATCATTTTCAGATTTCCATTTTGGCGCCATACTTGGGAAAAATTCTTTTTTGCTTGGGGGGTGATTTGGTGCCATATTTTGGTGATTTTTATTCATTCTTGGTGGCTGCCATCATTTCCAGCTTGCTGATTCGCTTCAGATCTGAGGTTTGCTTTAGATTTTGTCATAACCCCACATTTTTGTAATTATAAAAGATAACATTTATACCTTCCATTATTTAATCGAAAATGACTCCTTGTTTTATATTAATATAATAATGATGTTTAATTATTAACTCTTGATTTAACTTTACCATAAAATGTTGTTAATTGAATATATATTTATTGATGCATATAATGTGTTACTAAATAAATATAAACTATAAATATACAATTTAATGCATTGTTAATTGAATATATAATTATTGATGCATATAATATAAATAAATATAAACTATATAAAAACTTAATGCATTATAAACATTATTATTAAAGAAATGAGATTTTATAACCTTACGATAATATTAAAATGAATCCCATATTAATATGCAAAACATTTTATACTGATCGATACCCAATTAAAATAAGCGATAAACCTTAAAAGATTATCGAGGGTATCGCACCTAGCAATCACAGTATGTGTGATGCGGTGCGTCCAGTTTCAAGGTGTCGAAAAGGAGTCGGGTGGGCCAGGGAACGGTGACTCCAACAGTCACCCCGCTCACTCCTCCCTCAGCAGTCACGACCCCTGGTTGGGTCCGCCTCAATCCCCCCGTTGGTATTAAAAGCCTAACTCGTGGACAAGAGGGGAAAAGAAGAAAGGCACACGAAAGATAAGATAAGGGAAGAAAAACACATAGGAGATAGTGATCGGGTGAAGATAGAGACGAGCGAAAAGGTTACAGGTAAGTCACTTATTTTCAATATTTTATTCTGCAGTAAGGTTGCATAAATTAGTAGGGTTACACATCAAAGGGTAGAAAATCATTAAGAACATCAAGACATAAATATATGTAGGTTTTTAATTCAGTACATAGTAGACTCAAAGATGTGACTGGAATGTAATGGTATGAAAATAGAGATTAATTTAATAAAAATAAATATAATAATTTAATAGAAATCAATATATATATATATATACGATATGAATGAACATCCATGTGCTAAGTTAACTAATGAACAGTTTGCAACTACAAAATGAGAATAAACAGTATTATTCAATTAAAAACTATTAGGAATGGGTTCAAATATTACCATGTTAATGAATGAGGCAATTGCATATCCAAACCCAGTGAGATAGATGAGGAATTAGGCAACAGGGATAGTAGGAACTAGGCCTCTGTCAGGTAGGCCACCCACTGCAGTTGACTAAGGGCTACTGGCAGTTGGGCCAAGGGGGAGTGTACCGCCCTTGGGCCTGATAAGCGCTACGGGCATCCTATGGTAGCTAGTCCTCTCAATCCCACTAGGAACTAAATATGGGAATTGACTTATTGATAACAAATGATCTCAAGTGAATTTGGCTAATTATACTCTAGATAAATTATTTATACCCGAAAATCAATTGTTGAAATTCATTGTTTATATGTTTTCTTTAGATTGCGGAGTTGGGGACATTACAGATTTTGACCTCCATTAATGGCTGCCATTAATTTTCAGACTTAAGTTTTTATTGCCTAGCCAATTCCAACTTAAACATTTAGCATTTGGAGGTGTTTTATGGAGTTTTTTGTGCATTTTTTAGACCATTTAATCACTATTGCAGGTCTGAAACTCCATTGTTAGGCGGTTGTCCTAAAAAATTTTCATTTCCAGCCACCTTATCAGTTTTGGCGAATTTGCTTGGGGCTGTTTCCTTGGCCATTTTTCATCATTTTCAGGGATTTAAACCACTTTGCAAGGTGCCGGTAAGTCTGAAGTATCCAATTTTTCAGACTTGTCCTCAGAAAACTAAATTTTACCAGCCATACTTACATTCTAGAAAATGATTGTTTTGATCATTAGAACTGATTTTTATCAAGATTATGCACATTTCGAAGATTGCAACGTGTTTTAAAAGTCTAATTTTCAGGTTGTCTTCAAAATTGTTGACCTCCATTATTGACCGCGGAAGGTGTCTTCAGACATTCATTGTGTGAAAACACAAACCTTTCACACCTTTCCTTAGTCATCATTTATCCGGTATACTCCTTTGCATTTTAGCTTGCATATTTTCTAAGCATAAGGAGGTATTAAATGAATTTTATGGAAGGCTTCCATGCCTTAGTGTTGTCACACTTTGAACTTAATTGCTAAAATTTACCAAGTGTATGGATTATTTTCCTAACTCCATGCTCTGAATTAGCTAAATCTTTAGAAAGTTAGGAATTTTATTACGAATATTATTTTCCTAAGTCTAACTTCGAGCTTCGTACAGGTGCGATGTCAAAGTCGGGATATAAGGAAAGAAAAGGACTATTGAAGACGCTGGAGACTGGATTTTATCCAGAGTTTAAGATTTCATTCAGATGGAAGGAGATCGCTGATACAAACATGCATTTCCTAGACTTCAACCAGATGCAGCGTTGGATGTTCGGAGTCAGAGATCAAGTTCCTTCCTCAGCATATGCGAATATTATGAAGAGTGGCATCTTCCATGCCGCTGGATTCCCACAATCCATACAGTGCAGTGAGTTGATCCTGGAGTGTGCACGATGTTACGATCCACTTACAAGAATGATCAAGAGTCCTAAGGGCATTGTCATCGCCTATCTTGCTGAGGATGCCATTGCTGAGGTGTTTGGAATTCCACGCGGAACAGACATGAAGGATGTGACCAAGGAGGATTATGCAGAAAGATACACGAAGAAGATGGGTGTATGCAAGAATTTAATTACAAAAAGTGGATGATTGAGCCTAGGTCTCATCATTCCAAGGCTCCCAAGACACTCGTGTGCATAGATTTTAAGGAGGAATATAGTGATTTGATATTCCTACTCAATAGAGTGATGGGAATGCCGCAGGGAGCAATATTTGATGGATGGATGTTCTACTTCATCCAGGATTGTCTTAGAGGAACACTAGTGAATTGGTCCAAGATTATAATAAGTGACAATCTGGATTTTCAGCTGAGGAATGCAGAGCGGTCCAAGTCATTCGCCATGACTTCTTACCTGGTGTAGCTGCTTGCATGATTTGTTTCATATAGAGGATTAATATGCAAAGGTGAAGTCGGGAATGGGCAAGGACAATTCAAGAGTTATGAATGCTACCCCCAGCTAGGCATGCATAGAATTGAAGACTATAAGAGAGTGAATGATGCATTCACTATGTACATCACACGGATGCTGCAAGGAGGAATCCACAGAAGACTGTCCAAGGAGGCAACAGAGTTAATAGAAAAATATGGATCGTGGTATATACAGTTTCCCACTTTCACATACCTCAGGATTCATGGGTTTCAATCTGAACCCTCCAGACTTCCTAGGTATCCAATCGACAAAATGATATTGTTGGAAGTGGTGAGACAACTTCTAGAGTTCGATGTTATCCAGAGATAGAAGCACAGGACATGAATGACATTCCCTATTTCAGTTGGGAAGACGTCAGAGGTTTGCCAATCCGCCATAGCCGCCAACACTTGGAGTGAGGAGCTTGCATTCTACCGATTTGCTACCTATAAGAAGAGAGAAAGATTCGATCTAGACAAGAAGGTCGGAAGGATCAGAGGAGAGAAGTTCACTCATAAGATTGACATAGAAGATTATTGGGCTAACCTGATGGACGAGCAAGCAGTGAAGAGAAGAATGTGGTCCAGAATGTCGGTGGATTTCATGAGGAAGTGTGGACTTTTCCTCATTCCTGATCAGGTATTAGATGATAGAGATCATACACATCCACAGTATGAGAGTGAAATGAAGAAGGCAATCCTATTGCCAAATTGGTCAGAGTCAGAAGAGATTGACTTGAATACATTGATGAGAGAGGTCTTGAATTTCTCCCGCCTATGGTTGGATATACAAATGAATAAGTTAGTTGACATGGGTGTTCCCTTCACCTATGAAAAGATGAAGCCGGAAGAGTCTACTTCTGAGGATGATCAGAGGACTGTCAGTGATGTTAGGATTCATGCAGACGAAGAGAGTCAAGCTCCCAAGAGAAGGAAGAACACGTCAGGAGAAGTCAAGGCCAAAGGGAAGAAGATTGAAGATACGAAGAAGAAACAGAAGACTATCATTCCTCCACTTATCATTCCTTCACCCCCTCCCAGTGTCTCATCAATCGAAGTGATTGAAGTAACAGATAAGAATAAGGAGACTCAGTAGTGTTCCAACATAGTGATACTACCAGAAAATATTCAGGAGTTCCATGCCACAGCGACATCTGCACCTCCTGATGAGAATAATGACCAGCCGGGATCCCCTACTGTCCTTTTGGAAGTTAGCTTGGGAAATGAGGTATATGATTGGACCAGGGATAATCCTGATGATAATGAGGATGTTATCTCGGCATTGAAAGGACTTGATCAAGAAATATGTCTCGATGATGGTATGGAGATGGCCACTATTCCTGAATGGCTGATGAGAAGTATGGAAAAAGTTAAACAGATGATAGAGGTACAACCTATTGATGTTATTGATGACTACCTAGCTAGGAGTGCTAAGGAGAAGGAGCCCAAGAGAGCGGAGATTTTATCGCACATAGCTAGAGATGAGACAGGACTGCGGATTGCGCAGATTGTTGTTCCTATTGCAGGCGTGACAGCAAACATTGCTACTCCTATGGATTTCCAGATTACTTCAGTTGCCCTTGGTTGTACATCCAATAAACAAGAATTCCAGGAGATTGGTGAAAACCTCTAGGCAATCAATGCAAGGTTAGACAGAGTGGTTGCGGAGAATGAAAGGTAGAGAGAATAAAATATTAGACTCAGAGAGTATATTGCAGGGACAAGGCGTGGAGATCCCACCCTTATTTCCCCTATTGCAGTTGACCATGGAATACATTCACACTGCGAGGTAGCGAGAGGTACACACTCAGAGGTGGAAAAGTGGATTGAAAGCACAAGAAAGCAAGTAGATGATTTCCTTACTCAGTTTGTTCATGCATATGATAGGACAACAGGGCTTATATTCAAAATCCAGTATTTGGAGGGAGTTTGGGAAGAATTTTGGCCTATTCATGACAAGACTATTCCACGCCTCCAGGCATTGAAGAAGATTCCTAATTCCACCTTGGTCAGCGAAAACATTGTGCACAGTGGAGACAAATATGATTTCCATGGCTGGTATTGTTCCCTAGCCGTGAAGAAATCAACTTATGAGAGCGCCCAATCGAGTTGTATGGAGATGGAAGGATTAATTCAGGACATTCAGATGAAGATCCTTGCCTCGATTGAGGAATTATTGGGTGTTGATGTTAGTAATGCTAGTGGTTTACACTTACCCGAATTAAGAGACAAGATGAAATTTATGTATTTTTGCCAATTAGACTCTTTGAAGAAGAGTCAGATAGATGACTTGGTCTCTTTGTTGATTCATGTTCATAGTTTGCAGAAGCTCATGCCAGAATGGGAGAACACTTTGAATGCTTGCTCAGATTCACTGGACGTGATTGATTTACAGCAGGATACCTTGCCTAGCATTTCCATGGAGGAGTTAGATTCAGTATTGGCTAGATTCTTGGAGTATGCTAGGAGAGAGAGAGATGCAGGGAGGAATCTTCTAGAAGAGTCCCTATTTGATGACTAGGTATCTTTTCATTGGGCCA
This sequence comes from Cryptomeria japonica, assembly GCF_030272615.1. Classification (NCBI taxonomy): domain Eukaryota; kingdom Viridiplantae; phylum Streptophyta; class Pinopsida; order Cupressales; family Cupressaceae; genus Cryptomeria; species Cryptomeria japonica. Next base: position 649,726,875 of record NC_081406.1, on the reverse strand, counting down.
TATGTTGGTGGCGCCATTTTTGATGTAACCCTAATTAGGGTAATTCTAGGGTTTTGTTGGCATGATCTCAACCGTTGATCTTAGATCAATCTGGGCCATCCATTTTGTAAGAGACTCTATATATGCCCCCTTGTCTCTCATTTGTAAGGGAGAGTTTTTGTAGAATTGTTGGTATATGCTACAACTATTTGAATCCTAATCATTGTTCAATTGTTGGTGATTTTGCTCTTCAAGTGTTGTATTTGCATTCATAGTTCTCAATTCCTCCAAGTTAGATTAGAATTTATTTTCATGTATGTTAGATTGAGAGGAAGATTTGTTGAGTATATTTGTGTGGAATCCTTAATCCATACCACTAGCCTCTTGCCGCTGGTAAGTGCGCCTTGTGTGGTCAACTGGAATTTGAGTAAGCATAACTTCAACTATTACGCGTCCGTTGACAAGCATCAACTTGGATGGTGTCTACGTTTGATGGTGATAGCCTGAAAATCTTTAAGTATACCTTAGACGATTGCACTAAGCTTGTGTCAATATTTGATTGTGAGACCTTGCCTGGTTTGATTCCACTAGATCCATTCATCATTTCCTACATTCCTAGGCTTAGAAAAGATTTCCTGAACCCTATTCTTTTTCCCCCTTTTTTAGTATGAAGTAAATCCAGAGCCATATTGATAAATCTTAAGTTGTCAGCACACCTATTCCGCATCATTCATGATAATCCAAACATTTGCGTAAGTTCCCAAGTGAAACACAACAATTCACATCAAACACTGAATTTACCCACTCGTCAAGACCTGACATGTAGAAACCTTGGAATCATTTTAGTTGATCTCATTCTTAGCATCTAAGGTGATTTTGTTCAAGAGAGGATAAATTACTTTGGTAATTTATTCTGTATTGTTATGTGCATAAAAAACACATCAACAGGACCACACTTTATAATAAAAACTAGTAAATATATAGAATTAAGGCTGCTCCTTCATGAAGGGCCAGCATGTCAAGAACCCACTAGTATGGTAAGTTTAGAATCCACTAGGGGAATGCTGCTTGGTCTGTTATGCTGTAATTAACACACACACACACACACACACACATATATGTATATGTGTATATATACATATATATAATAATATATATATATGTACACACACACACACACACACACATATATACATGTATGTATGTATGTATTTTGATTCGTGATATAATGTTTCGAGTGGATGCAAAAGAAGAGCTCCTAATTGACATCACTTTTCTAACTTGTAACCAATTAAGGTTTTGAGCTCAACAAAGGTACATGCTTCCATTGAAGAACCTTTTTTCCGAACAATATAATCTTCTGCCCACTGTCCTAATCCACAGGGTAAAGAGTTCAGATTGAACTGTTTAGTGGTAAGGTCCTTAGTTTTGTTAGCCATTATCATATACTTTTCAAAAGCAATATTATATTCATGAAATTTTCCCAAATTTTAATATACTTTTCAAAAGCAATATTATATTCATGAAATTTTCCCAAATTTTAAAGCTTCATGGATAGAAGTATTTTTTGTGCTACTAGAGGAAGATTTCTCCCGTCTCCACAATATAAGTTGATAATCAGGAATTTGAATTGTTGGAAATCAATTGTAAATATTTCATTTTTGCCCATATCAATCTGTTTGATCATGACCTGCTTTTCATCTATCTCTGTTGTAGGACCATCATTTGGTAAGTTATTCCACCGTTGTCTTAGTTTTCCTGAGAGCAATCTTATTGCATACATGACCTTTTCTATTTCTATCCATTGATTGCCTTTAGTATCAAAGAAATTTTCTTAAGTATCAGGCCATGTATAGATAGTATCATATGGGTCCACAATTTTGTCAATATTGAGAATATATCCTGATGTTGTTTATGGCCTAAGTTGCTCAGGTTTTGAATTTTCCGTAATGGCATCTTTCATCTCAAAATCATATTCTATAGCTACTTTATTGAAGGTGGTTCCTAGTCTTGTAAAGACATTCTGAAAAATCTAAATTCAACTCATCCTCTGGATTATCTTAAAGACTATATACAAAATGAGCATCATCAGACTCAGAATCAACTATCATTTGAACCATAGTTACAAGACTCAGACTCGGCTCAAACTCGGCAAGCTGATTTTTGACTCGGACTCGGACTCGGACTCGACACCCGGACTTGACAAAGGCTCAGCAAATTGAAAAACCCAAGAAATTCAAAGATTTTTAATGATGTTAAACTTCTTTTATGTATTTTATAATAAATAAACCTCAAAAACACAATAATCTTATCAAATAGAAACTACTTGGAACACAAACACAAGTTTACATTCATCTCATAAGTATAAATGCAAATTTTAGGCTCGAGCTGAAGGAAATAAGCTAAACTAAATAGCACATTATAAATATAAATAGTGTCAAATGTCTACAAAATTCATGGAATATGAAATCCATGGCATCAAAAGGTCAAAACATATATCAACATAAAAGCTAGAGCCTAGAAGTCTAAGGCTTAGAGGAGCCAATACATTCTATTTTAATTTTTAAAGTTACAATGCTCCTCTAAGCCTTAGACTTCAAAGGAGCATTGTAAGTAGAGAATCCTAGAAGTCTAAGGCTCTAAGGAGCATTGTAAGTAGAGGAGCCTAGAAGTCTAAGGCTCAAAGGAGCATTGTCACTAGAGAACTCATTATCATCTCAAGTACATGTAGAATGTATGGTCATTGCACGAGCATGTTTTGTTTATTTAAATTTACACATACCACTTCGTTATTTTCCAGTGTGTTGTATATGAATCTGGGTAGAAAGAATTAGTTGTTTAACCAGATGAACTAATCTTAGATTCCTTAAATAGGTGGTTTACCATGGTGCAATCACTGGAAACAATGTGTGTGGTTCATTCTTGGTAGTGGCTTAAGCGTCTCCACAGGTGAAGAAATCATTGTGCAAGTAGTTCATGATGCAGTTAGTATCCAATACTGTGTGAGAAGGAATGTCCCTGGAAGTGAAGAATGTTGCAGACAAATCAGCAGTGCAGATCTTAATTTGTTCGTAAAACCAGAAATAATTGCTTTATGATGTTATATGGAGCCTAATTAGACTCGGAGGTTAAATTTTCCCCCCTTTTATAGACGCAGTTTCCCCCCAAATAATTCAACGGGGGTTTGGGGGCAATGCCCCTAAGACGGGGTGAAGGGGCAGCACCCCTTGTGGGGTCCAGGGGCAACACCCCTGGCACGCCCCCTGTCGCGATACAGGGTGAGGTCGAGGGGTAGCACCCCCGAAAGCTCAAACAACTTTTATTATTTTATAAAGGCATCGGGATTTAATTTTTCTATTGGACCACATATTCTAACCCTATTTTTTGTAAACTATAAAGTATAAACTATAATTTTTTTTTTGGCTTTTTTTAACCTTGTTGGGTGGCAGAGTCTTGGGCTAGAGACTCAGCGAGTCTATGCAGACCCGGCCAGACTTGGCTGAGTCTGAGTTCAGGCTCCTCTGGCCTCGACAGCGACATAGGTGACCCGCCTCAACACTCGTCGAGTCTGGGCCAGACTTTGCGAGTCTTGTAACTATGATTTCAACTGAATTTTCTTCCCAATCAGATGCTCTTGTTGCACAACCAGGTTCATACATGTACATTTGTTCAAAGTTTTCAGTATCAACATTCAATTCTTCTAACCAATCCCTCTCTTGTTCCTACATAGCTAAATTATGTTCCTTAACCTTTGGCATTGTTATTACAGGAGCTTTTAAGGCAGATGTAGAAGAGATTAGTTTTTCTTTTCCATATGAGAATATGCCTTTTCTTCTTTGAACTATTGACCTTTTGGGGTTTGGTGGTTCTATTAATATTTTTCCTTTCTTTTTCTTGTCTTCTTCAGAGGAGCTATCATAACCGACTTGAGTTGTCCTGATTTTCTTAGTTATCATTCTGATTTTATCAAGTTTTTTTGAGACTAAGTTACTAACTCAATCATGGACTTTGTGCTTTCAACATCTTGCTTTTTGTCTCGTTTGTGGTCAAGTTGGTTGTCATATGATTTGTGTATTTAGCTTTCTCGTCTGGTTTGGCTAGTTTACATGGTTTGAACTATTTGCTGAATATTTCACACTTGAAATGTCAAACTAGAAGTATCATTCATTATTGAAGAAGACTGTTGTTCTAATTTTGCGATTGAAGAGTCTATTTTCAAAGCAAGTTGATTTACTTATGCTACTTTCGCATAACTACTACTGACAATATTTACAGAATTTTTATAGTTTACTGCCATATCATCTAAGTTTTCTTGTGCAGAGATCATCCACTGGGCCATCCAATTTTGTTGGGCCTTAGAATTCTTTTGTGTTTTCTCAATTGCAGTATGAAGTCTTGCTTCATATCTGCTGTAATGTCCCCTTCTCCATAGTGATTAGTTCAGTGGTCCATTGGCCTATTCTGGAGACCCGTAGGCTATTTGGAAAGGAGAATTAGGGTTTCCAACTTTTGTGGAGTTCTGCTCAAGCTTTTTAGGGTTTACCAGATGGGAATTCTTTCGTTCTGTCTATGGTTTCCTTCTGGGTTTTTCATGAGCTCCAGGGTGGCATAACATGCATTTGATTCTTTGGTAAGTGAGAACTTACTATTTTTAGTAAGTTAGGGTTTGCCTGTTTGGATGATGTTGTCTTACTGAGCTTTCCAAGCTCTTTCTCCGGGTGCGAAGATCATGTTTTTTGGAGGAGTATTCCATGACTTACTATTTTTAGTAAGTGGCAATATTGAGCAATTCTATTTTTAGCAGTTTGGACAGGGTCTTGTTCCTGTAGTAGTTCAGTGGTCTTCATTGCTCAACTTCATTCTAGATTTTGTTGATAATCAGTATTGGAGTCATAAGTGATTTAATTAAATATTATTTCCTTATCCTAAGGTTTAATATTTAATTATTCTATTATTGATTAATGATATATTGGGCGACTTAGGAAAAGACATATTTATATCTAATATCAATGTTATATTTCCCTAAGTTAGGCGTTGAAATTTGCAGAATGCATTAAGTTATTGTTCAAGACTTAGGCAAGTTCGAACTTGTTTAATTATTGGTTAAAATGCAACTTGGGCGCCCACCTTAGGAAATGGAATGAAATGTCATTTGGACGCCATATGTTAGTGAAATGAAATGAAATTTGGAGAGGTGAATTTGTGAGCATTTACATTTGAATTTTTGAGGGAAAAAACTATAAATATAGGTGCTTGGCCTCCCATTTGGATATCTTATGAAATTGCATTGTTATGCTGCTGGTTTGGTGATTGAAAATTTGAGCTTCGAAGTGTGGATTCCTAGCTAAGTCTCAGTTTCGTACTTGGAAGACAGTTTCTAGCTGTGTTTCTGTAATTCCAGTGTTGTCCGTGAGGGTTTTGCAAATTGTGGAGAATTTTGTGTGGATTTTGGAGTGTTTCCTTGTTGCTGGTCGCGGAGTTGCTGAAACCATATTATGCTCATACCTCTTGACCAAGTGATTGCATCGTTCTGGGTATCGGCTCTTTGGAAGCGTATTGGGAAGACTATCATTCTCCTATCTTGTCGTGGATTTTGGTGTTCATCACAATTTTTGGTTGCAAATCAAAGTTTTCTTCTCTAGTGCCATTTTCAGACTTGCCTTGGGATGTGTGCAACACATTCGGAGCTTCCAAGTTGCGAGTTTGAGGTATTGGATTGGTTGCCTATGTTATATTAGTCATTTTCATTTTATTTGGTGTGATTCCGGTTAATCTTGAGAATGTTATGAGTGTTTTGGTGTTTCCGGTCGTGGCTGGATAGTGTGTTTTCTAGCTTGCAGAATTAGAACAGCAGTACTGTTCAAGTGTGGTGTGATTTTGATAGTGGATTGTTTGAGATCAGCATTAAGCTTCTTATCTCATCTCTTATCTCTATTTTGTAAGATTGTTTTAGTAGTATTGATCAATCATTCTTGTTGTTCTTATTTGTAATTCCCACTACATTCCCACTACATAAGTGGAAGAGGCTGGCTTAGCCGCCTTCTTGCTTTGTAATTCAGTTTATGTACTCAGTCCTCCCACTGAATAAGTGGCCGAGTGATAAGTTTTATGCAATTGTCCTCCCGCTGAAAAATGTGTGTCATGTCCCCTCGATAGATATATATGAAGCAATTATTATTTATTAATTAATATAATATAATATATATCTATCAATGAATGATTATTTGAATTTATTAAATCTTTATTTTTTATTAATTTTATCAATAATAATCTTCTTGAAATATTTAAATTAATATTATATTACATAAATTATAAACAAATATGGTGATGTTGATTATTTACTTAATATATTTGGTATAGTAGTTGATTAATTATTTATTCAATTTTATTATTTATTTTATGCAGCGATCAAGCGATTAAGATCATTAAAAAGGCAATGATAATATGCTCTAAAGTGCAGTGATTAAGAAGAGACTAAATGAATGCTGTAGGTATGAAAGTGGCATCCAAGTCTGCACTGTCCATATAAAGAAATTGATGAACAACTACTATGCATATATTAAGAGTTACAGTTTGTTTAATAACAAGGATTAAGAATGTTAGCCGACTAATATTATTTTGAGTGCTAAGTAAATCGATTTGCTTGTCAAGAAAGGTCAGTGATCATATAGCAAGTTAGCAAAGCCTGATAATGTTTTATGCAGAATAACAGTATAGAGTCTAGACTGCAATACATATGACAGTCATATTTAATATAGTGGCAGACCATGTCAGATCTGTCTGCCTTTATAGCCAAAGTTATACTACCAACTTATGTTTTTAAACAGTGGTGATATCAATGATTTATATAAAAAGGTAATTAGAAAATACATTAGTAATTGGTAATATAATTTTATATATATATATATATATATATAAGATGTCATAATCGGAAAATAATATTAGATTGAAAAGACCAGAAAGAACTCTTAAGCTAATAGTCAATAAGAGGAATAATATATGGGAGTTTATTACAGACAAGAAGGGATCAGCAAGAGCTTCTGTCACAACCACGTAAGAGTGGAGGTATTCACCATTTTACAAGGTATAGGCATACACACATATATGTTTATAATAGATCTGTCATAGGTGATAGATCACGAATCTCTTTGATAGAGTTATAGTCTTATAATTATATTGTCTCATGTATATGTACCAATATATAAATGTATGTATGCAGGATATATGTATGTTTGTAGGATCAATAATGGGAATTAAGGAATATGTAAATTTAGGCATAAATTATGGATTGAAAGATGATAATGAATTGTAGAATGTTATATGAATAATGTGGCTATATGATGGAGGCTATTGGGAGGAAATTCCCTTAGCCTAATTCAGGGATTATGATAATCCCTGGTAGGCAGTATATACTGAGTATTTATATGCATATATGTTATGGCTTGGGTGTTAAAAGCTCACCCAAGAAGAGACAGATCTGGCCGGTCCTCTCTGGTAGACTTGGATGATGAGAATCATGAGATGCATCATCCAAGGCAAGGAACTGATCATATATGATGGTCTTCCTTGGTAAGCTTGGATGTAAGATGTTGCATCCAAGACAGGAATCGGATTATCCATCGATTTCTTGGTATGGCTTGGAACCAAGATGGGTTCCAAGAAGGCGAGCATCACAACCACCTAAGGACATGTCCCAGTATTGCACTCGTATCCTTTCTATTAAATAAGAATTGAGATTAGTTTTCAATTAAGTAATTGAAGTTTAATTGCAAATTAGATTATATATATATATATATGCAGTCTGTTTTGCAGGATAGTGATCCCTAACTAGTAGGGACATTACAATGCGGTAGAGTGATTGAGTTTCAGTTTCTTGTTATTTCCGTTGGCTGGTTTACCGCCAAGAGTTCAGTTTCTATCCTGCTATAAAAGGGGCTAACTTGCCACCCGTGCATTGTAATTTCAGTTTGATTTATGGTGCTAACGATCCCTGGAAGACCGTATGCTCTCACCCTCCTAGATTGGGCTCTCTGTGAACAAAAGGTGGAAGAGTTCCCTTTCAGCAGTTTGGTTTATTTCTCTAACCTTAACGGGTTATGGTGTTTGCTTGTAACTCTTCTTGCTAAAAACAAAAACAAAATAAAGGGGAATATTACATCTACCCACAGATTTTTATCAGTATTTATTACTGTAAAGGTTTCTGGAGTTGGTCATCTACCTGGTTTATAACCAATAATCTCTTTTTCCTTCTTATCCTCAATTGTATACTTGATTTTCTTTTCTGTACCAGCTCTTGGAAGATGTTGGATGTCTAGTGTAAGGCAATGCCAGTCTGGGGCATGGGAATGCGTCCATGTATAATGCAGTATATAAAGTTATAAACCTTCAGGGGAAAGTGTCATATCGCCTTCTAACTGTTGCACTATTGTTGGGGTGCTTAGTGACTGTTTTTGCAGATTACTTGCTGACAAGTACCAGTTTTCATAATGCTTCCAGTTTGGGTTTTTTTTGTTTGTTTGAAGACTTGACTCAATGTGGCATTTTGTCTCTAATTGAGAGCTAGAAGTACTTTTAATCCAAATAAATGGATTTTTTAAATATGCTTCCCAAGCACAAAGATATTTTATATGTTTACCATAGCTGTCTAGCAATTAATTCTTGATGATTAATGGTTAATTAGGTTTATATGTCTATTTTCTTTTTAGTTGTTGATTTTAGATGTTTCTTGTGCTATTCGTCTGCTTTATGTATGCTGATCACAATGATTGAAGTTGTAATTGTTTGTTTTTTGTTTTGTAGAAGAAAGTGAATGAATTGTGCCGCAAGAGGCCTCAAAGAGTTGCATTTTATTCAGTTGACTGCAGAGGTTCTTGTGGAGAAATATTTGTTGATTTACAAAATCACACATACAATCAGGTATTTTCATATTCATCCATTCAGTAACTTGCGGTAGCCTATAAGTATCCTCCTTTTAAGTTTTTAGTATCACTAATGCAAGATGAAATTAAAGTACAAAGTAACTAGGAGTCTTTAAAGACTTTATTTGTCCTTTTTATTTATATAGATAATTGTCATTTTTTATTTAAAAGATGTATAACTTGATTTCCAAAATTTTACTTGGGTGTATCTTCCAGAAAAAATAATATTTTAAAATTTTTATTATGTTATGAATGATTATTAATAGTTATACATAAAACAAAATCATCCGCAAGTGTTTTGAGTGGAAATTCAATGAATGTTTCTCTAGTGGTTCAAGAAATGTATAAAAAAATAAGCATATATATACAAAAATATATAAATACTTTAGGCTCTTAGGATATCTTAAAATATGGTAGTGGGAGGTGGTCCTAGTCAAGGCCTTTTTTAGAAAGTCCACTTGCTGTACTTTTACTTGATTCTAAGCTGAGTGTGGAAGTGGTTTTTAGAATGGAAAAGGGTTAGTAAGAGACTTAGATCTATATGGGAATGCAGTGGCAAAGATGGGTAACCAAATCAGAGCTTGTGGGTAGATCTTTTGAAGAAAAATAGCAGTAGCTTGGGTGGGGTGGACCCTTAAAAACGGAATGGCAGTGACTCAGACTAGTCTATGACAATCGAACATAGAAATAAAATCAAAGGATTTTCATTTAAAATACCAAATGTAGCTGTGGATGGAGCTGCTAGGAAGATGGAGAGTTGGTTGGTGGCTAAGTTTTTGGGCCCTAGGCGAAACATTGATGTTGTCAAATCTTGAGCAGCAAAGAAATGACATGTTAGAGGGCATATGGAGATCTCTGTTATGGCCTTGGTAAGTCTTTTTGATTTCTTTATCTTGCCAGGAAGATGTAAGCAACACATTGATTGCAGACCCATGCTTCCTACAGAGAAATGGTTTGCTCCCTAGTAAGTGCTCCCCTTGATTTGATTCATCAAAGGAGAATGTTAACATTGCACCTATTTGGGTTAGTTTGCTAGGGCTCCCTATGGAATATTTTTTAGAGGAGTTTCTTCGTGGTATGGCCACCTCTTTGGGAAATTAATGGTGATATATTAGGTAACTTGATCTATAAAATGTTTGTTTTGCTAGAATTTGCATGAACAAACTATTTGGGCTTTCTTCTCCATTCAAAAATCTCTGAGTTCTAAGTTTGTAGAGTCATGCTAATCAATTGTCTTTGAAAACTCTTACTTTGCTTGTATTTTGAGCACTAGCCTAGTCATCTTGTAAGGAATTGTCTCTTGAGAAAGGTTGGGGTTAGAGATAAGGATTTTTTGAGGCCCATTTCTTAGTTGTTGAGCTTCCTACTATGGGGTTTCAGTCTTTGGTTAGAGACCCTTCCATGTGTAGAATAGGGAGAATTGATACCACTATGTTAAGTTGTGATGCAGTTTTTGTGTGTTCCCTCATCTGGTTCTCCTTTTGACTTGGTGAATGGAAGTGGGGGATGTATGATGCCCAAGAATGGTGTTGTTGTTTGTTTCATTTTTGAGGCCTCTCTAACTCTTAAAGGGTTTAAGTTGGTGGATCAAGTGTCCCCTTGACTCTTGGTTTGAGTGCGGTAGCATTGTTGGATTCTAGTAGCAGTCCTATTGGAAATTGTTCTCCTTTGAAGGTTGTTGAGAAGGAAGTATCAACATTTAATTTTTTGGAGAGGGATAGGCAAGGATGTGGAGTTCGTGAGACTCCTTGGGGAGTTGGTGTTGAGTGTGTCGTTGTGATGGCTTCCCCTGCTATAAGTGGGTTTAGGAATGAGGATCCTTCATCATCTTTGCGTGTTGGTTCAAATGTTGTTGTCTTGCTACAATCGTTAGGATGCATGGAGGGTGCCTTTTTGCTTTGGTCTAAAGTTTATTGATAATTCAGCTGCTTTTTTAATTTGGAAGAAGGCTAGGTGGAAGGTCGAGACTGTTAAAAAGTTGCCTCTGATTTCTTCAAGATTGATGAAAATAGGAATTCCAAGAAGCATGTGGGTATTGGTTCTGATGCAAAAATAGTTCAGACCAGTCTCAAAGATATTCAAGACAGGGAAATGTTGAGGTGTAGCATATGGAAGCTGTAATGTCCCCTTTCTAGCTAGTCATCAGATGATATGTCGTTAGCTCGTTTTTCTATGGTCTCGAGGGCTAACTAGGACATAGAAGGGATCTAGGAGGATTTTGGCCTAGGCAATTTCAGTTTCAGTTCAAACCGAGCTCGTTTGATGGATTTTTGGAGGGACCTACTATTTATAGTAAGTCATTAGTTGGCTCAGTGAGTCCAAATTTTTCATTATTGGATTCGGAGCGTGTCGGCGAGACCTTTCCGAAGAGCTATTGCACATGGTATTTTGAGTTTGATTGATAATATATTTTAATGCCTGAAGTTTATTCAATAAAGTGACTTTAAAATTAAAAAAAAAATATAATATAAGTTATAAAGTTATAAAGTCACTGTATATTATGTTGAAAAATGGTCTCCCTAGGCTGAGTCAACCTAATGAGGGGACATGGGACTCAAGTAATTAAAAATTTTAAAATATGGAGCTTGTTTAGTCCCACATTGCCGGTAAGATGTAAAGGCCTCTTGGTGAAAAGGATAAATAGAGGCAGTGAGTGTTTGCTAAGCATGCTTGGTTGATTTATATTTCTATTCTATTGGATTTTCGCTGGAGAATCTGATTGAAGGGCTTGGAGGTCGAAATCCCTCTTTGCTAGCAATTCCTACTCTGTTGGGAAACACAGTCTGGTAATTTAATGGAAACAATAAGGTAAAATCAGAAGTTTTGCATTGAAGTTTCATGGTTGCATTGCCTGGAAGGTTCGATTTGTGTATTGAGGTTTGGTTTCCAAGTGCGTTTGCTGTTGGACACTCCTTATAGCTGGCTGTACTCATCACTCATGGGTTGCACAACCTCTTGGTTGAGCCGTACACACCTGTAGAGGCGGATTTACATGTGCTGAAAGTAGTGGCAAGCTGGGCGTAGAGATTTGGAGAGAATCGGCAGGGTTTCTGGGCTCATATTATCTACTGCACACTATAGCCGTACCAGTCCATTATACTGGAACAGCACCTGGGGCGTCTCAACACACAGTTGCTGATGTATTGGTTGGGAAACTTACTTTCCAGTGTGGCCATTAAGGATTTGGAGTTTTTAGAGACATAAATATCATTTCCAGAATTTGCACTTGACATCTTGGATGCCTAGTTGGTGCTGGTCTGATTTTCTGAGTGTTATTCTTCATGGTGGGAGACTATTCCAAGTCTGCAAATTAAATTAGTCTAATTTTCAGAAAATTGTTCATTGATATCTGATTTGTAATTCTTGAGAAAGTTCTATGAGGTTTTAAAAGTTTGTGTTGTCAGCCCTTAATTTTCTATGATATGTTGCAAGTATCATGCCTATGTTTAGCATACTATTTTGATTGCAAATCTGAAAGTATCAATCAACAAAAACAAAAAAAGAAACAAACACAGAAAACAGTCGTAATGCTGAATGCATGCCAAGTGTTTGACGAAAGGTCAAACCACACAAACTGAGGTTTGAAGTGCAGAAAGGACAAGGACCGTTTTAGTGGTATCAAAGCTAAAGTTCCTGCCAGCCTTTGGGTGATTGAGGAAGCTGGATATCAGTTCGAAGCATGGCAACAGAAGATAGGAAACCTTTGGCAAGTTCACTGTATGAAGTAGGTAGCAAGCTTAGTAATCAATTCCAATCAAGGGATGAGATCTTGAACACACTTAAAAAGGTAGAGGAATGTTTGCTCCTTGTTGAGCAGTCACCTTGTGAAGTGATACAGATAGCTCTAACTCCTATAGTGACATCCCTGAATCAACACAAGTGGTGGAGACATCCAGATGATGAGATTAAGTTGGTGGTTACTTCTTGCTTATCTGAGATCATGAGGATTATAACTCCTCTAGTACCTTATGATGATGATACAATGAAAGAGGTAATGCAACTGATTGTGGAGAGTTTACATGGGTTACATGATGCCAGAGCCCCTACGTTTGGTAAGAGGGTTAAAATTTTAGAAATTGTGGCAAGGACTAGATCATTTGTCCTTATGTTGGATCTCCAATGTGATAAGTTGATTCTTCAAATGTTTCATTGTTTTATTGCTGTAATTGGGAAATGCCATCTAGACAAGGCGAAGACAGATATGTTCAACATCCTGTCCATGATCCTAGATGAAAATGATGGTGTTTGTAAGTAGTTGCGGTTTGATTTGTAAGACATTTGTAGAAGAGAGCTGCATGTTTCAGCTGCTAACTATGATCTCTCAAGAAGTTTGGTTGAGCTGAAGATTGATAAGTTTAGGGGACAACTTACTACTAGAAAATTGATCTCTTTGGGCTTACAGGTTTCACCTTCTCTTCAGGGAAGAATCGATTTAGATGTTGAGAAGAAAGTCACAACTAAAAACACATCCATTTCTATGCCTGATGAAAGTAAAAAAGAGAATGACTTCCATTTAGTTAAAGAGGATATTAGGGAGGTAGAGTCAATCAATGCAGGTGAGAGGTATTCAAAACTCATCATTGGTGAATTGCAGATTATCATTGATAAAAAGGGAGAATAGAAAAACTTCCTTGATGAGTTTTCTTATGTTCACAATATTGCTCCAGTAGAACTACATGACGAGAGCATGCCACCTTCCAGTGAATCAGCTAAGTGGGATGATGAGGGCATGGAGCAAACTGAACCCTCTTGTATTGAGACACTTAATCAGGGCATTGAGGATATTTCTATAGGTGGAATTAGTGCTGATCTAATTCCAGTGCATAACATGTGCATATGAGACGTTGCAAAAGAAGTATGTCAGTCACAATCAAATGCTTCTTCATGTCAAGCAAAAATTATTCATACCCCCTATAGTCCGCAACGTTTGTGGAATCAATTGACGATGAATGAGGACGGGATAGTGGCAGCTTTATCTCATCATGATCAAATGCATAAGCTGGTTGAAAACTTCCTTTGGACGATTCAGTTAAAGAGAAGACAAAAGTGAATTGGAGTGGAGTCTTCTCTTGATGGTTTGCAGAAGATCAAAGAGGGACTAGGAACAATGAAGACAAACTATTTACATCTTCTTTCAGATCGTGATCACCTTCTCAACCTAGTTGAGATCTATTCAAATGCATTGAGAAGGAAAGAGGAAGAAATCAATAAACTTTGCTTACAATTGAGCATGGCCTACTTTTCCCCACACAAAGTGGGAAATTCTATTGCAGGTCCATCGGTGGTCCATGAGTATGATGCAAGAACATTGGAGGCCAAACAAATCATTGAGGGGATTGATGAAATCCTTAAGTTTGAGAGGTTGCAATATGACTTCAGCACTCTCCCATTTGATCTCAGTTTACAGTTTGGAGAGGAGCATGTTGGCTATAGTTTTCTAGCACCTTCCTCATGGGTTTTACCTCCTATTTCATTGATTGATGGCTGTCCTATATTGCTGATCAGAATTCTATTAGGTTACACTTTGAGGGCAGCTACTATGGATATGAATAGGGGAGATTGGGATTGTCACTTTGGAGTTGGTGAATGGAGGAATGATGAGTTCTCACCCTCCTTGGGCAGTAGAGACACTTTGCATGTTATCATGGATTTGGTTTACTGGTTACATGGTGCTGTTCTGATCTATGCTAGCAATTTGATAGGAGTTGGTATTTGTTTTTATGCACCTATGTTGGGCATCATTCATATCTGCAGGAAACCACTTTGGGTGGATTGGATTGGCGATGACTCAGACACATTGGATGTGGTTGCAGGCTTAGGCATCCTCGAAGAATTGTGTACAAGGTCTCACATGGGTTCTGTTGAGATTATCATTGGGCAATCTGGTCAGGAGGTAATGATACCTTTCGAGTCTTGCACGTTGGACTTTAGTACTGTTCCAACCACTATCCAGGCAATGGATTGTACTCATGATGGTAATGTTGATGCAGTTGTTCTTCCTGCGTTGAGTTGCGAGTCATCTTTTGTTGTTGCTAGCATGGAGTGGAATACAGATGACCACTCTAATTTTCCATTAGTGTAGGTAGGAGCGTTTCACCTCAATTGCATATTGAGGTGTGCTCATAAGTTTACCTTTAGCCCATCTACACAGGGTTTGACTATGTCATTGATGGCACGGAAAGGTGAATTAGGTAAGGAGTGTTCGAGTTCGCTCTGTTATGACATATTACTAATGACAGGTGACGAGCCCAAGTTTTGCAGGTCTCTCACTTTGTTCTCACGAGCAGGTGTTTGGGATTTGGTTCGATTGGATTGTAGAGATTGATAGTGTAGTGCAGAGTTAGTGTGGTGGACTTATACCTTGTATCAGGGAATCACGGTGTGGTAAAATTTTTGCCACTACCCCCTATTTCAGAATATATAGGAGACCATTACAATTGTTGTAGGTGGATTGTGATGTCCCCATCTAAACCATCAAAACATGATAATGCTTGCTCTAAAATAGAATTTAATAATAAATAATAATACCAAATAAATGAATAGAATGAACTAAATAAAATCTTAATAATAATAATAAACAAGATTTAATATATAATTTATATTTATTAAATACTAATATTAATTTCATATTTATCAAATATCAGTAGCAATCTGTGTAATGTCCCCATTTTTTTTGCTTTTTATGAAGTTTTAGCCTTTTGGCTAAGTGGAGAAATAAGGAGAAATTAATTAATTAATTTCTTATAAAGTCATGAAATAAATTAAAAATTAAAAAGGTTGACTTTATATTTGATTAATTAATTAATTAATTAGTGACTTAAAATAAAATAATTAATTATAAAGTCACTAAAATGAAATAATATTATTTCTAGAATCCTCTAGAAGTTTATGAGACGTATGGAGAAAAAAGATAAATAGAGGATGAGCCTCATTGTAAGATCATGGGAGATTTGGATTATGGATTTGATGAACTGACTGATGCTTTGCATTAGTTGAATCTCTGAGGACGCAAACCTTCAGCAGATTGATAGAAGGGCTGGACGAAACCCTAGTTCTTTATCTTGGGAGTGGGTTCGTGACGAAATTTACATCAGTGCCTAATTTGTGAAGTCTTCTTTCGAAGACAAATTTGCAGCTGAGAGAGGAAGACATTTCAGTCTTTCTCATTTGTGCTACATTGGTGGCCAAGGGCCAATTTCTACTTGGGATCTTATTGGAGATATTTGTGGCATCAAGTGTCTTCAACAGTGTTGCCATTGTGGAGCTGATTGTACTACACTTTTTCTGAGCTATTGTCACAGTAATTTTCAGACTTCATAATTGTGAAGAGGTGCCACGATTTTGTCAAAATAACCTATATTGGTGCATCGATTCTTATTAGGCATGATAGGTGATTTCTTTGAAGACCTATTGAAGGATATTTTGAATTGACATTGCGAGTTTACTGTAACAAATTCCAGGTCTGAAGCAAGTTCGTGTTTCCCTCACCTTGTCCACGATTTTGATCATATCTTGTCAAAAAGCCATCAAATCGTCCCACTAAGGTCATCGATAAATTGGGAGGAAATTGGTGATTCCTTTTGAGTCAATTTGAGGGTGAATCGTGGAGGAATCAGGGACATTTCAGTCAGAAACCAAATCGTAGCAGTCAGCATCTTTCCTTCCATTCTGCTCACAACTCCTTCATTTGGCTTCGAATCACTTTAATAAGGACAGCGCTATCTTGGTAGAGGACAGGCGAAGATGTTGGGAAGGAGATTATGGACTATCAGCTGAACATTTAGCCTACAGTCTGACCTCCATGAGCAGCAGGGGCGATTCTGAAAACACCTCATTATTGATGTTGGAGATGGCTCAACAAACTGGATATTGATGGCTTCTTCATCCTTGCATCAAGGCGCCACAACCAGGTTCTTTTGCTGTTCACTCAAATGAATGTTTGATGGTATTTATGTATGAGTTCATGGCTATCTTGTACTCGGAAAACTATGAGCTAATAGTAGGTTGAGTCTGGTTCATAATATTTTTTTTGTAAGAACCTATTGGGTACATCTTTTTGGATAGAAAGGAAAGAATGAGCTGCTTCTCTATACATGTTCTTTTCTGAGGATGTATTGTTTGACATAATGACACTTAGCTGAAAGTGCCCATTTATGAGTCTAAATTGTATAGATCATTGTAAATCAGTTGTCTGTTGCATATTGGGATATCATACCTTCATTGCAGCCACTTGTAGTTGTCCACTGTGAGGAATATGTGATTGTTCAGTCTCCAAACCAAACTGAAATTTCCGAGACATCATACCAGCAAGACATAAATTTATAACAGCAGGTTGGATAGACAATTGTTTGTAAATATTCCTTGTATTTTCAGTCATACCAGTAAAGGGGATATTACAATTTGCATAAAGAATTGCATAGCAATGAAAGGGAGTAATAAAGGCAAACACATATGGAACCTAAATGAAGACATATGGCCAGCCACGTAAGCAATATCCAAAAGTAAATTAGGCCAGATGGAAGATTATAATCCCTGCACCCATAGTCAAATTCCGCACAAAGAAACAAATGCAGATCGGTGGAGTATCGAAAAGTATTGGAAAGTAAAAGTCTACTGAATAATAAAGATAAGATGTAATGTATCCATATACGATTATCATACAAGAATATCATCGACCAAGGCAAGAATAATAGACGATGCTAGGTATAAGGAACACGATAATAACCAGCCAAACATCAGAAATAAATATATCCACTGCTAAATGACGACGATCAGAATACACAACAACTCTTGTTTGCAATATCGGTTGAAAAGAGAAGACCATCTATCTTTGAGGGATACATGATATTGTCAAAACATAAATTATATTCATCGATAAGTGGACCAGTTATATTAATCACCGGTTAGTAGGAAGATTAATTATATCTGAATGATTAACACAAGATGGATACAGCGGATAGCATTAATTATGAAAGGTTGCAATGAAGGAAGGCGATCACCATGATAATGAGTCACGTCTCATCCACTGTGATGTCCCCTTCCTGTTGACATCAGATATTCTGTGGGATTAGCCTATTACTGACCCTTCCAGTGGTCAGAGTTTTGTAGGTTTGGCTTCCGTTTGGCTTCTTTCGGACTCCATATGTTCAACTTACTATTTATAGTAAGTCAGGATTTGATAGAGAGCGACCCTTACTAATTTTAGTAAGGCGTTTGGTCATGTGCAACTTCATCTGCTTAGTCCCTGTTTCAGATAGTGTTCAGAAATGTGGAATAATATTGAAGATATTAAATAAACATTAATGATTAAAAGTTTATATTATAAAGTTATAATATAACTTTATGTTATAACTTAATGAAGGGTCATTTCATCATGCGTGGGGGCCATATTATTTAATTACTTGTGGCACATAAACCAAAGTTGTGCATTTAATGATGAGTTTAAAAGATTATTTCATTTAAAGTCATTAAACGACATTTAATGCCTTATTGCCGAAAATCGAACCTTCATGGGGAAAATATATATAGCTTTTGAAAAGAAAAGAGAAGGCATTGATTATTGTGTTTTTTGAACTTGTTGAATTCGATGACAAGAAGAAACCAGGGTTTCAACCTTCAGCCATTGGGAAGCCAATAATTCTTCATTGAGCAACCATTTGAGGGAGTGAAATATCTCCTGAATTTGGTCTTCAGGGAGGGCTTCATTCTAAAGTTCTAATTGTGCAAATTGGTGAATGATTTATTTGCTTTTTGAGCCAAACAATCGAATTAGACTGTAAGGACAGAATTCTGCTATAGAGGAGGGATTTGATAATTTATAACAACCAACAATTGGGCCGTACATTTTCCTACAACCGTTGTACACCTGCAAGCTGGCTGTACATCATCAAGTGGTGCAATTTTGTGGAGGACAGCAAATTACCGCTGTCATACAACAGTTGGCGAATCTTGGAAGGCAGAATCGTGAGCAGGAAGATAATAGGAGTGCGGTTGGTACTCCCAGGGCTAATAGAACTCCTACATGCACAGTTGATCAGCCTACTAGGCCAACTTTCTTGAGAGATGAGGAAGGAGGTGTAGGAGAGGATGATGATGCCTTGTTTGTGGACAACGTCATGACAGTGCATGATGAATGGAGCTTATTACCTCCTGATGTCAGAGAACATATGAACTTTGATCAATATATGAGGCAAAAGAGAGAGGCTGCTAGAGTTAGGAAAGACAGAAGGCTACAAAATCAGAATAGGGATTTGGAATATGCCACTAGCAAGTTGACTCTACCAGTGTTCGATGGAAGTGGGAAGGTCACAGCTCGGTCTTGGATATATAAATTGGACACATAGTTCCATTTGCAGCCTATGACTGAGCGAGATGCAATCAAATTTGCTACATTGCATCTTGATGGAGTAGCGAATGATTGGTGGCATAATGTAATGATCACCCTACTGTATAATCTTATCACCTCATATCAGGAGTTCTTTGATCGGTTGGTTGAGCGTTTTGACATGAAGGATCTGGAATCGTATTTCAGGGAGCTTGCTCAGCTTAAGCAGGTTGGGAGTTTAGAGAACTATATTGGAGAGTTTCAGCGTTTGTCTGTCATGGTGACTAATATCTTTGAGCAGAGATTGATTGTATTATTCATTGAGGGACTTCTAGAACCTTTGAGAGGTTGGGTTAAAGCTTTTGACCCTCCATCACTGTAAGAAGCCATGAGGAAGGCTAGGAGCATGGAACGCGCAACCCCCAAAAGCAATAGCTCACTTAAAGATATTCCTTCCACGAGCAATGAGAGTCCTCAACCATTTGATGATAAGAAAAAAAAACCAGTAACCATGGTGGATGAGGAGACACGAGAAGAGCTAAGGAAGAAGAAACTATGCTTTTGGTGCAACGAGCCTTATAGCAGAGATCATGACTGCCCTTTGAGGCCTAAGGGAAAGGAAAACCGCGTAATGTGGGCTTATTATGAGGATTCCAACATTGAAAACTCAGATCAGCAGGCTGCAATAGGGGATGATCAGTGTGGAAAAACTACAACCGAGTTAGAGCCTGATGGGAACTTATCTCCTATGGCAATATTTGCAGACGTGCAGGATGAGGTTACCTTCCGATTTAGAGGATCTGTTAGTGGGCAGCGTTGCATTGCTTTGCTTGACACTGGAGCAACGCGTAATTTTATTTATGAGGGATATGTGGCCAGATACAGATTACAGGTAGAGGATTTCAATGGATTTCGAGTTAGAGTTGTGGATGGATATACCCTCATGTGCACCAAACAGATAAGTAGTCTCACCTTATAGCTGAATGATTATGAGTTACAAGCTGATTTTTATGTGGTCAATATGGGTGCAGCGAATGTAGTCTTGGGCATGAAATGGCTCCAAGACATTGGAATATTTACCCTCAATGTACCTAAATGGGAAATGAAGTTTGAAATGAATAATAGGAATTATTTGTTGAGGGGAATTGCGGATGGGAGCTTGCATTCTATCTCTCTCTATAGAGAGGAGAGCAAGATGATAGAACATGGGATCATTGAGGAGGGGTTCTCGTTTGCTCATGACTCTAGGGATTCAAAATGGTATGATTTGGATCAACATAGAGGTATTGTTCAGTTTGTGAACAATCCCTTGTTTGAGATAGACACTACTTGGTCATGTGATAATCCACTCTTCGAGATAGATGATGATCCCTCTTATGACCCCAGTCTTGAGGTGAGCATGGATCGTAGTTTTTGGAATCCTAGCAATGCATCAGGTTCTCAAACAATACTCGCAAAGGAGTTTTCAGCAGTGCACATGGTGAGGAGTGCATACAGTTTCACATTTGACCCTCATATACGTGATTTGTTTCAGATGCACAATTCAGTGGCTCATGTGATGGACAGTTTGTATGACAACATACCTTGTGCCAAGTTTCGTAGCAACCAATATCAGTGTTATGAGTTGCCTCCACTTGAGACTCTTACTCCAGTGACACTTGATGGCGAGAATGAGTTGATCTAGCAGGTTCAGCTTGATGTGCCAGTGTTACAAGAGTCGTTTGATGATAGCAAGGACATTGCACGACTCTTCACTTGGGATCCAAGTGGAGGAGTCTATTTTTCGTCGAGATTGCTTGGGAACAAGCAATTTCAGGAGCGGCGGACTGTGTTGTTCCCTTCCTGTTGACATCAGATATTCAGTGGGATTAGCCTATTACTGACCCTCGTAGGCTAATAAGGTTGGATAGAGGGTCCTTTGAGGGATGCAACTTCTCCAGTGGTCAGAGTTTTGTAGGTTTGGCTTTTGTTTGGCTTCTTTCGGACTCTGTATGTTCAACTTACTATTTATAGTAAGTATTTATAGTAACTCAGGATTTGATAGAGAGGGACCCTTACTAATTTTAGTAAGGCATTTGGTCATGTGCAACTTTATCTGCTTAGTCCTTGGTTCAGACGGTGTTAAAAAATGTGGAATAATCTTGAAGATATTAATGTTTATTTAGTTTAAATAAACATGATTAAAAGTTTATATTATAAAGTTAGAATATAACGTTATGTTATAACTTAATGAAGGGTCATTTCATCATGAGTGGGGACCATATTATTTAATTACTTGTGGCACATAAACAAAAGTTGTGCATTTAATGACGAGTTTAAAAGATTATTTCATTTAAAGTTATTAAATGACATTTAATGCCTTATTGGAGAAAATTGAACCTTAATAGGGAAAATATATATAGCTTTTGAAAAGAAAAGAGAAGGCATTGATTATTGTGTTTTTTGAAGTTGAATTTGATGAGAGGAAGAAACCAGGATTTCAATCTTCAGCCATTGGAGAACAAATTATTCTTCATTGAGCAACCATTTGAGGGAGTGAAATATCTCCTGAATTTGGTTTTCAGGGTGGGCTTCATTCTGAAGTTCTAATTGTGCAAATTGGTGAATGATTTATTTGTTTTTTTTGAGCCAAACAATCGAATTAGACTGTAAGGACAAAATTCTGTTATAGAGGAGGCATTTGATAATTAATAACAGCCAACAATTGGGCCGTACATTTTCCTACAGCTGTCGTACACCTGCAAACTGGCTGTACATCATCAAGTGGTGCGATTTTGTGGACAGCAAATTAAAATCTGAAATCATCTACAAAGGGGCGCTCAGGGGTATCAAAGCAAAACACAGCTACTAGAAGACATTTGGCATCAATATCTGGTTGGCAATAATTTCTAAGCCTATCATGCATCTGCTGCAAGGGCACATTTTATGATAAAAAATTCATATCTGCTAGATGTCATCAATTCGGGTATGATTTGTAACAGCTATATCTGAAATCATTGAATGCAATAGAAAATTAATTGTTTGCTGTTATCAGTCTGCCGTATTTGCTAAACATAGCAAATATGTATTGGAAGTCGCAAGATTGGCAGCGAGCGATGATTTGTTGCAGGTTCACAATATCAGAGAAGAGATTTAATTGGATCTGGTATGCCAAACTGGTCGGTGAGCAAACCCTAGAGCACCAAAGTTCAAACTCACGTGTTGGCGGGAAAGCTCTGATATGTTTGTGCTTATCAAAGATTGAAGGTATGATGATGGTTGGAGGAGAAGAGTGATCCTGAGCAAAGAAGAGAGCAGATAAGACTGAGAAGAGTCAACGAACTCAGCATCTGAAGCAAAGAGCCAACAAGGAAGGTTAAACCGGTGAGAGGGCTTAGCAGTGACTTAACCGGCAAGATCAGAGAAACCAGTAAACTGCAAAGTGAGTTGCAAAGGTGGGAAGCGGTAGTGTTCAAGCCAGCTAGAAGGCAGTGCAGAGTGAAGCAACTGTATGTGTGTATGGGAGAGACGTTCTGACAGGTAGGGAGCAGAGAAAGGATAAACCGGTGGTTGGAGTAACCAGCAGCAGGTATATGATCTGACTATTCATCCAAGAGGTAGAGGTAGAACCGGTGTGTCAGCAGCAGCAGGTGAAGGTGAGCAGAGAGATAGAGAGAGAGAGATAGAAGGAAGGGTAGGAGTCAACCGGTAAGGCAAAGGAGGTGAGAAACCGACAGAGTATAGTGTATGCAGTGATTATTACTTTTGTAATTGATTATGCTCATTATAGATCACTGAGTTGGAGCTTAGTGCAGGGGTTGGTGCTCCTTGGGTTGGTGCCCTAAATATTGTAACCAAGGTTTTCATTGTGAGGCTGGATTGGAGCAGTAGACTCCAGCAACACTTCTCACCGAGGTTTTTCCCATCTTGGGTTTTCCTCGTATATACCGGTGTCATGTGATGTGCCTCTGTGTGATTGCATTGTGAAGTCTTGCATTATCTCACCGGTAGGTTTACTTGTGTTTGCTTTGCTAACCGGTACTCACTCTTAGGATCAAAAGGTTAAAGAGTTTTGGAAAGTGTTATCACAAAAGCTCGCACTCTTGTTGAGCTATCAACTCATCAACCTTGTGAAACATGGAAACAACCCCGAAGTGTGCGACCTTGCGCAAAGGGGTACACACCGCCAACGGGGTTGAATCTCCGGAGAAGGCCGGCTCCCTTCTCAATCCAGGTGTAGGTGTTGAACCAACTCAACACTTCAAAACTAACTCCTAAGCCTATCCTAACAAATTGCAGAGGTAAAGGGAAGAGAGAATGCTTGAAATAAAAGGAGGTGATGCACCAAGAAAAGATAGTTCCTCTCCCTACCGAAATGACACAAAGAATTAACTGAGTAATCCCAATGCATGTATGAAGGTTAGAATCCACTGAATGCCAAGAGGAGAGAAGGTTTCCCACAAGTCACACTCAGAAAAACAAGTTAACACAGCATATATGGAGAGAAGAGCCACAAAACATACACAACATGTATAAGTTGAAGGAAGGCAAGAATGCAATTCCAATTCATTCAAAGGCCAAACTTACAGTTGTAGAAATGCAAAAATAATTACAAGTCTTCAAGAGAAGAGAGGAGCATAGGAAAGCTCAAGGCAACAGGGAGAGAACCCTTTACAATGAGGCTTAACAACCTTTATATAGAAAAAATGGTTACAAGGGTGATCATGACCCCTGCATGTCAGTCTAGAAGTGCAAGGAAGTGCATGCACTTGACTTGTACATGCAAGCAACCTAGCCATACCCAAAAGGGGCAATTCTGAGAAGGTGGATTGACTAACCTTCCAAAGTCAGACATGACATAAGTCACCTAGCATGGCTCCGTACCTCCCTTGATGGAAATCTTGCCAAAAACATTTAATGCACCCTTGTGGTTCCACAAAAAAAGGTGCATAAGTCACCAAAGCTGTCGGAGCATTTAAAGCTTTGAGTGTCAATCACGCCATTCGGAATTGTTGCAAGCCAGAAGTAGTTTGGAAGACTTCGGAGACCTGGGTCGCCGAAGTTGGGGATTTTAGAAGCTCGGACTCTCGAAGTGAGGAAGGCAAGGGAAGGACTTCGAAACCTCGGGGTTCCGAAGTTCCGGGATAGGAGAAAGGAGGGCAGCAAGGAACTTTGGAACCTCAGGGTTCCGAAGAACTTCAAAAGGCTAAGGAGAGAACTTTGGAACCTCGGGGTTCCAGAGTTCCGGGATAGAGAGAGGAAGAGAAGGAAAGGAACTTCGGAACCTCAGGGTTCCTGAGTACCAGAGGAACTAGAGAGAAAAGGTAAAGGGGAAGGAACTTCGGAACCTTGGGGTTTCGGAGAGAAGAAGGGGAAGCGAGGAAGAGAACTTCGGAACCTCGTGGTTTCGGAGTTCCGAAGAAAAGAAGGAAGAAAGGCTAGGAGGGAACTTTGGAACCTGGGAACTTCGAAGTTTCGGAGTTCCGAGGTTGAGGAAGAGAAGACCTAAGAACTTCGGAAGTTGAGGAAACTTCGAAGACCTAGGTCATCGAAGTTGGGGGAACTTCGGAGACCTGGGTCACCGTAGTTGGGAAGACTTGGGAACCTGGGAACTTCGGGGTTCCGGAGTTCTGGGGTTGAGGAAGAGAAGACCTAGGAACTTCAGAGACCTGGGTCATCGAAGTTGGGGGAACTTTGGAGACCTGGGTCATCGTAGTTGGGGGAACTTTGGAGACCTGGGTCACCGAAGTTGGGGGAACTTCAGATACTTGGGTCACTAAAGTTGGGAAGACTTGGGAACCTCGGAACTTCGGGGTTCCGAAGTTGCGGGGTTGAGGAATAAGGAACCTGGGAACCTGGGGGTTCCAAGGTAGAAGAACTAGGAACTTGGGAACCTGGGGGTTCTGGAGTTGAAGACTAAGGAACTTGGGAACCTGGGGGTTCTGGAGTTCCGGGGTAGAAGAACTAGGAACTTGGGGAACCTGGGGGTTTTTGAGTTCTGGGGTTGAAGCCTAGGAACTTGGGAACCAGGGGGTTCCGGAGTTCCGGGGTAGAAGAACGAGGAACTTGGGAACCTGGGGGTTTTGGAGACCTGGGTCACTGTCATTGGGAAGACTTGGGAACTTGGGAACTTCGGGGTTTCGGGGTTGAGGAAGAGAAGACCTAGGAACTTCGGAGACCTGGGTCACCGAAGTTGGGGGAACTTCAGATACCTGGGTCACTAAAGTTGGGAAGACTTGGGAACTTTGGGCTTTCGGAGTTGCGGGGTTGAGGAATAAGGAACCTAGGGGTTTCGGGGTAGAAGAACTAGGAACTTGGGAATCTAGGGGTTCTGGAGTTCCGAGGTTGAAGGCTAAGGAACTTGGGAACCTGGGGGTTCTGGAGTTCCGGGGTAGAAGAACTAGGAACTTGGGAACCTGGGGGTTTCTGAGTTCCGGGATTGAAGACTAGGAACTTGGGAACCAAGGGGTTTCGGAGTTCCGAGGTAGAAGAACTAGGAACTTGGGAACCTGGGGGTTTCAGAGACTTGGGTCACCGTAGTTGGGAAGACTTGGGAACCTGGGAACTTTGGGGTTCCAGAGTTGAGGAAGAGAAGACCTAGGAACTTCGGAGACCTGGATCACCGTAGTTGGGGGAAGGTCGGAGACCTGGGTCACTGAAGTTGGGGGAACTTCAGATACCTGGGTCAGTAAAGTTGGGAAGACTTGGGAACATGGGAACTTCGGGGTTCTGGGGGTTCCGGAGTTCTGGGGTTGAAGACTAAGGAACTTGGGAACCTAGGGGTGTCGGAGTTCCGGGGTAGAAGAACTAGGAACTTGGGAACCTGGGGGTTTCTAAGTTCCGGGGTTGAAGACTAGGAACTTGGGAACTAGGGGGTTCCGGAGTAGAAGAACTAGGAACTTGGGAACTTGGGGGTTTCGGAGACCTGGGTCACCATAGTTGGGAAGACTTGGGAACCTGGAAACTTCGGGGTTCCAGAGTTCCGGGGTTGAGGAAGAGAAGACCTAGGAACTTCGGAGACCTAGGTCACCGAAGTTGGGGGAACTTCGAAGACCTGGATCACTGTAGTTGGGGAAACTTCCGAGACCTGGGTCACCGAAGTTGGGGGAACTTCAGATACCTAGGTCACTAAAGTTTGGAAGACTTGGGAACCTGGGAACTTTGGGGTTTAGGAGTTGCAGGGTTGAGGAATAAGGAACCTGGGGGTTCCGGGGTAGAAGAACTAGGAACTTGGGAACCTAGGGGTTCCAGAGTTGAAGACCAAGGAACTTGGGAACCTGGGGGTTTCGGAGTTCCGGGGTAGAAGAACTAGGAACTTGGGAACCTGGGGGTTTCTGAGTTCTGGGGTTGAAGACTAGGAACTTGGGAACCAGGGGGTTCGGGAGTTCCGAGGTAGAAGAACTAGGAACTTTGGAACTTGAGGGTTTTGGAGTTCCAGGTTCGAAGAACAGGAACTTGGGAACCTGAGGGTTCCGAAGTTCCAAGGTTGAAGACTAAGGAACCTGGGAACCTGGGGGTTCCGAGGTAGAAGAACTAGGAACCTGGGAACCTAGGGGTTCTTGGGTTGAAGAACAGGAACTTGGGAACCTGGGGGTTCCCAAGTTCCGGGGTTGAGGAAGAGAAGACTTAGGAACTTGGGAACCTGGGGGTTCTGGAGTTCTAGGGTTGAAGACAACACTTCACACTTCATGATTCGATTGTTTTCTCTTTGATCAACTGAGGCAGCGCTGGTCCATAGAACATATCTCTGATTGGTTCTCACTGATGGACCAAGGGTGTCATAAAATGACAACAAAAGCCATTGATTCATCCCCCCCTCTCAGTGGCATGTTGTGTTCAACATGTGTTGCCCCGAGGAGTTTATAGGAGACTACTGCACGTATGTGCATGACTTGGAGATCAGAGTAAGACCTTAGGAAGATCCCACTGGGGTAAAGAGGAAAATGGAGGATCCGGAGGAGGGTTATGATCAAGTGGGACCAAGCAAAAAGTGGAAGGGAGAAGATGTTGGCAGTAAGGTAAGAACAAGGAAAGGAGTGAAACGTCGAGTACAAAAAGCTAAGTTGCTTAAACAAAAGAAGACAATACGAGCTCTGGAAGAGAAGGTGGTACACCCCAAGATACCGAAAAGAAATAAAACAAGCAAAGGGAAGCAAGTTGCCGAGTACCATGGCCACTTAAAGGTAGGAGGGTTAAAATTTAAATATTCTTGCCAAGTTCAAGTATTAAAAGGATATGTTAAAAGGAGAATATTAAAAATCGAAAAAGCAAGCCAAGTATTAAAAATTAAAGAAAATGGGTTAGGAAAAATTAAAAACTTAAAACAAAGGGTAAATATTATAAAGTTAGTAAAACAAAAATTACAAGTGGTGAAAGCAAGATTATTTTATAAAACATTATTGCAATACGCCCTAACCCTAAAAGTGAAGGAATTATATAAAGCCCCCTACCCGACCAATTCAGACAGAGGGGTGTGAAAAAGCAAGGAGCCTGAGCAGAAGAAGGATATCGTACGAATCCATACGAATAGTATCGTATACATCTGCACCAAAGCGATTAGAAGGGAATTGTCTATACGGCGCCGTACAGACATCTGGAGCCAAGGAATTCCTCTCGTACAAAGCCTTATAAGTTGGCGGAGGGAGAAAGTTTAACCCATATGAGCCCTAAAACACATCCATACAACAGCATGAAGAAGACTAGCCGTACAACATCAGTACGGAATTGTTAGAAGAAAGCCAGGAAATCCGTACAACGATTCACACAAGGCGTGAAGGGGTCCAAAAAAAATTCATGGGAATCCGTACAGAGTTGGAACAAATCCACACGGAATTAAATTGCAAGGGAAATCTGTACGGAGGTGTGGGAGAGACAAGTTCATACGACACCACAGGGAGAAGTCCGTACACTAGCTACAACAATCACCATAATTCGTACGAATAAAAAGCATATTGCCAAGGCACGTGGAGTGGGGAATCCGTACGGAAGAGGAACCGTGCGACCAACCGATAATTCCAGTCAAAACAAGAAATTTGTACGGTGGAAACAAAGAGGAATTTCACAAAATTTGTAGGGAAAGGAGTTCGTACACCAAAAATCCGTACACACAAATTTCGTACAGCTGGTACTGGAGAAGACAAGAAAGATTTTTGTACACCAAAGATAGTTGGCGGAATTCAGTTGATTGCAGAAACGGTTGGGGTAACGGTCTTGACAGCGACAATGTACATCTGGCAGGACAGTTGGAAGAAGATAAAAAATTGAAGCTTATAAAAATTGATCCCAGTATGACAAGGATTGCTTTCGGAAACCCCAGTGACAAAGGCAAAATAATTCACGTAGGGAATATGGCTACACTAGGAAGCGACAAGAGGAAGAAGATCAGGGAAGGAGTGCAAAGAGACGAACCTGTGACAGTACAATCTTTGACATGGGAAGGTTTGAATGGCAGTGACTGTCGCACATGGTGGGAAGAGACTGATGATGCCAATGTCATCAAGCAAAATTTGAAGAGAGCAGGCATCGATAAGATTCTGGTCATGCTCGTATTTAACATCAAAGAATTTGAACCTATGTTGAAGGGGATGGTGGCAGGTTATGACAAGCACACATACAGGTCGATGGTAAGATATGGTGGCTGCAATATGACCATTTCCTTCTCAGCCGCAAAGTTTCCTAGGATATTTGGAATTCTGAACCAGGTTAGTCAGGTGATCAAAAGGAAGATGACCCTTGAACAGAAACATCAATTGGTATGGTTGGTTTTCCGTGGAGATTTGACTCAAGAAGAACAAGATAGTATCTAGAAATCTGGAAGTAGCTGTGGGGTGAAGCGGACATTTTTGGCAAATGCAGAATGGCGATGTATAATGGATATCATCAAGAGCAGGTTGACAGGAGCCAGTAGGGGGTCCGACATTGCCATGTGGATGTTGTACCTAATGAACAGGCTGAGGAATGACACAATGTTCAATTGGGCATCCTTCCTCTCTGAGCATATTCGAGAATGCCTAGGGCTACAACATAAGGTCTTCTATATGTTGCACCACACCATTGCTATATTTTGGATGTCGTCCGTACAGAAGTACCTGCCAAGAAGAGGGGTGACTTGCAGTCGCTGGCAAGATTGGAGCCGTACAAGCCACCCATCTTTTTTTGGACACATTTGGGTACCATGACGGTTGATGGAGAACTGCAGAAGAAGCAACGACGGCAAGATGTGGGACATTCTGCAAATGAAAAAAGTGAGGCCAGTGAAGAGGAAGTCATGGAGGCGTCCTTGTTTGATGAGGAGAGTGGTGAGGACACATTCCGAATGGCTCCGGCCGAGGCACGTGCAATGGCCAAAGTGGACATTGTTGGAGACAAACCAGTGGGCGAAGGAGTTGGAGAAAGCAGCATGGCAACAGAGGTAACGATGGCGGAGAATCCCCCTACGCCATTGGACATTGGTCAGGGAAGCCAATCAGCACCACACAAGAAAGAGCCTACAAAGGGAGTGCCATCACAAGTGATTGATGTGGTGGAAGTAGAGGCTTCACCACCACCGCCTTCTAGGGCAACACCTGGTCTGGAAGTAGCAGTGACACAGCTCAGCCCCACACGTACCGATCATTAGGAACAAACCATCGACTCATGGCTATTGGAGACTATTGGAGTACGAGTGGAGAAGTTGCAAGAGGTGCCACTTTCATTTGGCGGGGATGGTGGAATGGGCACTAACGGTGGAGATTTCGAAGGGGGAGAGGAGCCGTAGATGCACCAAAAGACATTGGAGGAGAACAGGATGGTTTAGGAACATATGGGAGGAGAGGAATCTTCCTCATCTCATGGAGAGGAACTGTTACTTTGGTTGGCGAAGCCCAACCCAGCAGACCCACTCGGCACCATGCAGCAATGCATGTCTCAGTTGGAGGGAATGGTGAAATTCTTGAATGACGTCAGCCACATTGTGAAGGATGTGGAGTTTGGACATGATCCTAGGGTGGCTCGAGTGGCTGAGCAACTTTTATCCTTTGTCAGAGAGGACTACGAGGGAGAATTTTTCAAATGCTTCACAACCAAAGGATGGCCGAAGTCGGAAACCCCTGAGATGATTAGTGCGTGGATGGCCAATGTGATAGTAACTGAGGAGAACGACATTTATGGCTCTCTGCGTGGGGTGGAGATGACCTTCGGAGACCTAGTCCTGAAGCATCAGAGGACGACAGTAGTGAGGATGGAGGTCGTGACAACATACCGAGATCAGGCCATACGAGAAGCCAAGGGTGCCAGAAAAACTTTGGCCCATCACATACAGAAGAGCCAGGAGCAGTTGGCTTAGGAACACTCTCGGGTCACATCATTGGAAGAGACTGTGGCTAAGTATGTTCAGGACCTAGAAGCAAGTGGCGAGGAGAAGGCCGAGTTGGCGGCCAAGGTGGTGTGACTGGAGGTTAGCCTGGCGGAAAAGGATAAGGAGTTGTACGGACAGGCCGAGGAGCTTCAAAAAGCTCATAATGAAGTACTTGAGGCAGCCCATATGGTGAAGATGGCATGAGAGCGGGAACTTGTGGCCACCTAGCGCCTTCAGCAGCACTTCTCAGTCGTCTGTATTTCCAGGGACGCCCTCTAATCCCTCTTCACATTAGTTCCAGTTTTGCTTTCTTCAGCTTCCATTTTGTTCAGTCGTCTGGAAGACGACTTCTTTTTTGGGGGGGGGGCTGATGTTAGGCGGCAATTAGGAATAAAACTCTTAAGTTATAGTTTATGTTATTTTTGTTATGTGTGGAGTCAGCCGTGTGGGTTCCTGTGTTAGTTACGACGGTTGGTACCCTGGCCAATCTCCAGGTAGTATATATCGCCATGTAAGGGAACCCCGACAATGATTATGATGTACCAGTTTTTGGAATGCAATAAAGGAAACATCTTTCTACCATATTGTTGTGACTGTTAATTTTAATGTATGTTCTGAATATAATTGAAGTTACTGGTTATATGTTTTGTGTGCATTTATTGTTTATTCCGTGAACTTGAACAATTCACCGTAGGGAGTAAACAGTTATGTTTTCTTTTTTAAGGAAGGATATAAGGAAATTTGGTGAACAATAAGGCTGACACACTGTGGGGTGAAAATATATTGCTATGAAGAGTAACTGTCATAACAACGTAAAGAAAGCAAATTTAGAAAGCTAAACGTACTCACTAAACTAGGCTGGAAAATGTTAGAAACATGACAAAGCAAAATTCCTAATATAATAAAATTGAAATCCTATTGTATGAAGCAGAATCAGACATCAGTTTTGAATAGTAACTGTCTTGTTTATAGAGTATTAGCCTAGGTATGCTCCTTGACACTATCTTTACACTGAAGAGTTCAATTCAAAGTAATGTAAAGAACAAACTTGCATGATTCCTAATGAACTAATTAACTGAAATTATGTGTTTAAATGCTATGTTGTTGAGGAATGCTGGAATTTCTTAATCAAGGTGGAGCTTATTACTTCCTGGTCAACAAATATGTAGAATATGCTACCATATGCTCAATTGAAGAGTTTATTACATTAATGTTTGAACTTTTTTGTGCAGAAAAAGATGGAAAACGCTCCTTTGGAAGTTACCTTTCCAAGCTTAGAGGTATGTATAGACATTATACAGATGCTTAACAGAAAATTTCTTTGGTAATACTCATTGGAGTTCTATTTCATTGCAGTGTACAATTTATTTCAAACTTTCAATTTTGATTTTACAAATATGATTTGACATCTCATTTCTTATAGAAATGCATTTGTCACTTTGCCCAAACATTGACCAAGTTTTGCGTATATTGTCTGTGCACTATTTGATGGATTGGCCTCTTTCCTTCCCTTCAAGCAATTCCATATTTAGATATGATATTTTTCTATAATTCTATTTCACTTATCACTATGAGAATCCATTTGGGGTGCCAAACCATTATTTATACCTATTAATTCTTTAGTTGGCTAGCATTCTTATATCATTTGAAGTGTTTTTCCTCCTTTTATTTTAGGTTATTAAGCAGGTTAACTGTGGGTTCTATTGGGGCCCACACCCATTGAAGAAAAGTGTATATAAAGGGCAAGAAGCTGATTTAAACTACATAAAAGACAACTGAATATTATGCTGCCTGAGTAAAGAAGGGAACACAAAAAACAGAAAAAAGGAGATGGGCAGTTCAGAAAGTAGCAGGGAGTGCGGTAGCTCCATTCACTCTGTCTGCTATCATCTCACCTGGTTTTATAAAATCCTTCTGAACTGCCTAACTACTCCATCCTTAGAATCTGAGGGGAGCATAAAAAAAAAAAACTTCTGATTTTGAGCATAACCCTAAAGTTTTCATCATAAAGAGCCAAATCAATATAGAATATTTTGACTCTTAACAGAAAAAGCCAAAGAGACCTCCTGTCCACCATCTTGAAATAGTAAATACTATATGCTTCACTCCTGGAACAAGAGAACGACTTAGCATATGAACTATCAACAACATTATGCACCTTTAAGGCAAAGAAAGAGAGTCGAGAATGCGCTCATGAACTGTCGAATCCACTACATTGTCTTTAAGTTTGGATGAAAGTCCACAACAATAGAAGCTTTGGAACATAGACCCAGTATTCTCCAGGCTATTAACACCCAACATTTTGTTCACAAAAGATCATTATGTTGAAGGTGTATCTCAGATACTGGTCTGAAACAACTCCCTGATAAGAAAATTATGTTTCCCTCGTTTACCTTTCAGCATGATGAAATTTGCTACAAACCTGACAATATAACTTGCAGTTTCATATTAATACACAACCAAGATATAGAGCCATTGACATTTATTGCACACGAGATGAGCAAACCGCATGTAAACCATACAATCCCATGTGATGCCTTTAGAATTATACAAAATGGAGGTCCCAAATTTTGCTACCAATGCAAGGTAAAACATAAATGTTTTTGACAATTTAGTCGAGGGGAACAATAGGAGCCCTTCCCTACTGAAAATGATAAATGTTATTACAACTAAAACTAAATGAGGATTTTGCTGCTTTGCAAGACCATGCAATAGAAATACCCAACAGCCTTATAGTACCAAACAAGAATCTATATGCAGTACAATGTTACAAATATGGTACTATCCATGGTACCTAAACAACTACTATTTGTTAAACTATAAATACGAGAAAAAGACAAAAACTTATAAAAGTAAAACTACATCAAATACTGAACAAGTGCTGTACCTAGACCAAGAGAGGAATCAAGCAGGGGAAAACCTTTCTTTTTACCCAATGCGAGAGGAGGGCCTCCATAATCCATGGAAAAATAAAGAAGGGAGTTATATTAATGTTCACCAATGACCTAAAGTAGGTTAACTGAACTCAAAAGAGTACAATAGTTTACAATATAAAGTTACAGGAAGAGAAGCGTAGAAAAGCCCTAAACTGGGGAAGAACCAAAAAAATAAAATAAAAATACAAGTGACCACTAACACTCATGGTCAAGAAAGTTGTACGTATAGTTAAGAAGGGGAACAAGAACCACAAAGAGTGAATGCTGCAGAAGGCTGGAGATTGCCAAGTATAACTGGATGTACTTGAAGGGGGGAAGTCATTGGTGCCATCATCAATCACTGTGAAGGGACCAATATAAGATTTGATAAACCTCATTAGAGAGTGTTGAGGGTTGGGAGGGTTAAGCAAGATACTCCCTCTAGGATCAGTGTAACATCCAAGGCTGAAGTAATCCTTGTATTAGTGAAACAGTTTGTAATATTCATCCACCCATTTGGCTAGGGGTCGGTAGGAGAGTATGCGAATGCGAAGAAGCTGAACTGTGCATTTGGGAAGAAATAGGACCATTATGTTAAGGGGGAACATGTTTAGGAAATGAGCTGTGAGAGATGTCGGCTCAGATCTGTTGACATCCATAAGAGAGGTAGTAATATACAAAAGTCATTTAGAGCAGTTGGGCTCCTGGATGTGTGTAATGTCCCTAGCTGGAAATCTGAGGAAATATGCAATTGTTATTGAAATCTCTGATTGTACAAACTGAAATAAATATGAAATGTAATGTATAGAGGCCAAACTCCAATATTAGAATGCTGATTAACAGTACTAAAGATTAGAAATTAATATGTGAAACCCTCATGCATCCAAATACATGGACACTGCAGCAGTTGTGGACAACAAATTAACTTGTACAGTAGTAGCCAATGGTGAAACCTTTATGCTCCCAAATCTTATAATTAGCATGACAGAAATTTGGCACTTAAAATACTGATGTGAACAGCAAATAAACTTTGTTACAGCAGCAACAAATCCTCATGAATATTATTTATTGATTTCCCAAAATGATTTTGAATAATTAATAGTGTTTTCCCCTTACAAAAGTTGCAATTTTTCAGCAAGCTACAACTGACAGAGGTGTATAGTGGTAACAACAATAAGAAATATGACCAAGTGTGGCAAATGGTGTTGATTCCCAGGCTGTATGATGGTACAACAGCCTTAAGTAGGCCCAACAATTGCCCTAAAAGGTGTGGAGAACCTCTGACAAGGGGAGGCAATTGTAAAAACAGGTGTATGGCGGCAGTCTCTTCCATGAATATGTCATGTTCCTGCCATGACACTCCTCACAACCTACCCTAAAGAAGAACAAATTAATAAGATACATCTATACATTCAGAAAATTGTCTTATGAAATAGGACTTCACAATTTTCTGAACAGCGGCCCGTAGGTATCTGTCTCCTTAATCTGTAATCTGATTGAGACAAGGCAAATAGATACTAAATCTATCCTTCCAATCCAACCTTGTTTCTTAGGACTGCATATACTTAGCAATTACTACACCAGGGCACATGTGGTTAGTGTGGAGCAGCGATTCCCTTACTGCAGCGATAGAGTGGTATTTATCAATAATAAGTTCTGTCGTAGTTATGAACAATAATGTTAAGGGTGAGTGATTACAATGAATAAACAAAGATTAAGCTTAAACAAAGACAAACGGCAACACTTCACACCAATAATTAAGGCATGGGTTATTAAGGGCCTGATTCACTAAGGTAAAAGCACAATGAAGAAAGCAAGAGTGATGAAGGAAAGGATCACCAAAGGATGTAATTGATCAAGAGATACAACCTCTCACGCCTCTTGAGGGATATATAGGAGGGGTTGATACACCAAGAGTGGCGGGAAGGAAGGAGAATGGAATATATATTATCTGCAACCGTCGAATGGTTTAGAAATTATCATATATAGTCTGTGCTCATAAAATTAGGTCGGGTTGCATAGCTGACAATCACCATCGATCAGATCAAATCAGATCTATTATTAAGTTACAGGCAGTAACATCTTTGTTCTTGGGGATGCGCTTAATATGTATGCTTAATACATGAAGCCTGATAATATTCTATGCAGAATTTAGTAGTAATATTTATATAGACTGCAATATGTATAACAAACATACTTAATTTCATATATATTCATAATTCATGAGAAGTTAGTATTCTCATAGCCTAGTCCTTGATACTTCTGCTAACGCCTATAGAGGATGGGCTAAATTTGTGCTAAGGGAGAGGCAGTCTATAATTCCAACCAATTAGGTGGTCCCGAGATGGGGTAAGGATCAGTGTCCCATAAATATTGAGGGAGTAGTTTCGAGATGGGGTAAGGGCCTGCATCCATAAACTTTGAGGGAGCCTGTTGCAGTTTGGTTTCTCAGTGCCCTGGTAACATAATTACCCTTTCCTCCCTTAGGGTTAGGTAGTAACAAGGTTAGATCATAATATAGAGGGCTATGAATTATAAAATGTGGAATTAATTGAAAAAAAACATAATACCTTGATAATGCATTCAGTAATGTATGATAATTGTTGAAAACATGACAGCTTTCAAGTAGGGGACATCACAGAATAGCAACAACATTGACCGAAATCTTCATATATCAACAGATCTATCCCATCAACAGATGTTCTAAATGCTTAATCAACAAGTTGAAGTACTTCAATCATTTCATCCCCAATGTGATCCCTAGATGGAATCACCTCACATGGACAAGAGGGTTTTTGTCCTCCAATTGAACATGTAATGTCCCTAGTAAGATTGTAAGCTCAAATCCACTAAATATATTTGCAATCACTCAAATCCTAGCTTTTGTCATTACCAAGTTCTCATAGTGGTTGATGGGAACATACGAAGACTAGGATGAGGACAATTAAATCAACGAGTAAGATATAGGCAGCAAGTCGACCAAATTAATTTAGAATCAAATTCATAGAATCAATGAATGCCAAAATGGTGTATAGTGGTATGCAACTTCCAATCAATCCAAACTTTCCATTAACAAGCAGAAATGTGGCAATGCCAAAATGACAGACTAGAACACCCAATTTCAATACATGTCAAGTTGGTGGACAATGTATTGAGAATAAAATGGATCCAGTGGATAAATCATCTAAAATTGTACAATAAAAAACAAGGAGCTAGTCTTGAATCGTCCAAGAACTTTACAATGCTAAATTTATGAGAGAAAACTGGAATTGCAGTGGCTATTTTGCAATGCACATAACTATAAGACATTATACTCGAAACGTAAAACTAACTGGTACCTTTAATATGAAGATGAAACACAAAATGAATTGGTAATGTATTTCTGCATCTGATTTGAATGGCATTTGCAAGGTGTATGGCATATTGTGGGGATAAAAAATTGACTGAATGTTTGTTGTAGCAGACTGTGTGGTAGGAAATTTGAGCAATCATTAGCCAATAACAGGTTGCGACGCCCCCTTAAATTTAACCACCACCCTCATCATGTTGTACGACTTAGTTCCAATGAAACAATACCAGTTTTGATGGAATTTGCGCTATTTTTAAGCAGCTAGGAAAGGATTACAATCCAATACAACAGATACAAACCAACTGATGAGTACAATTGCCAACAGAAACAATTGCCAAACAGTACGACTAGGTAAAGACTGAAATAATCAAGTAAAACAGCAACCAAAATCCCTAACACCTCTCATAAAATGATAACATGCATCAGTACAGCCTGGGTTATATGGTGCGATCAGAATTAAAAACAACCACCTCCTTTGTGTTGAGAGGAGCATAGCTCGCAAAAGGAATAAATAGCTCAAAACATTTGATAATAATGCTTTACTAATATTAAATCATTTTCAATCCTGAAATTAAAACCATTAACCGAAAGCAAACAACAGACTATTGAAATATCACTGAAAACTTCACACCAAAACTTGGAAATTGAAAATTGGAAATCTTTATCATGTGAAGCACATTGTCAACTCCTGTGTATAATTGCATTGAAAGCCTAGGATGGTTTTCATGCTCGAAACCAACAAAATACCATAGGGTTTTTGTCCACAAAAGAAAAAAGAACTCATGCTCACTCTTGAGAAATGAAATTGTTTGAATAACCAAGAAGACCCTTTTTGAAAACGGTCCTCCCTTTTATAACATTTTCAAGGAAATCATATAATATTATTTTTATTTTACTTGATTATTCCTCGAAAGTTATAAAAATATTTGTCTTTTTCGACTCATTTTTTGTAGCTTGAGTCTAGCGACACTTTATTCATTCACTTATAATGACTTTTTTATAATTAAACTACATTACTAGGTCCCTCCCTTAGATCCCCTGGTCCTGGTCCAGTTCAAACTAGGTTTGGGTTTGGGGTCAATTCGCTATGGGTTCGGGTAGTGCCCAGTCCACAGATTGTATGCTCGGTCTTGTCAAACGTGGGCAAATCCGAGAAGAATTTTCGCCTAGAAATACTTCCACCGCCAAATCTAAGGAGAATTTGCCATTTAAAAAAAAAAAAAAAATCTTGCCAAAAAGGTAATTTTGACCCACCCCCCAACCCCAAACACTTCAAATTCTACTTCTAGATCTATTCTAACAGCTTACAGAGGAAAAGGGAAAAAAGAAATGCTAAAAAGAAAGGAGGTGATGCACCAAGATAAGAGATGTTTCTCTCCCCACCTGAAATGACACAAAGAATCAATTGAAATACCCTGGAGATGCACAAACTTCAATTGCATGAATTACCCTAAATGCACCTATGGAGGTCAGGATTCATTGAATGTCAAAAGGGGAGAAAGTTTTCCCACAAGCCACACTTAGAAACAAGTAACACAACATATACGTGAGAAAAAGCCCCAAAACATACACTTATAATGAAGGTAAGCAAACATACATAGCATGCATGAGTTGAAGAGAGGCAAGAATGATGATTTCAATTCATTCTTAGGCCAATGGTCGAACTTACAGTTGTAGAAATGCAAGAAAATATACAAATCTCCAAGAGAAGTAAAATGACAACATTTTGGCGACCTTTGCAGGATGCTTGCTTGCTAAGCATGAAATCCAGAAGCCTTGACCATCCATTGGGCATTGAGTCACTAGAAGGACCTCAAAACATGTGCGTGCCAACACTTGGAGGGAAGTTGGAAACTAGAGCATACGTTTTCTTAAAGAGAATACAACAGTCACAAAAGCACTTGAGAAAGAAAAACAAACTCTTAATCTAATATTTACATTGTCATCAAGACCCTCTTTAGAAGCAAGGCTTGAGATGAATCCCATTCACTGGGATTGGAAGAACTTCACGATCAAGCCTAGAGAGATGGAATGCATATGGACCACTACAGATAGCATCAAATTTGGAGTGTCATATGACTTTGGCTCTGTCCGCATCCCACTTGACTACTAGATCTCCCTCTTTAAAGACCCTATTAGTAGCCTTTTTGTCAAAACTTCTTTTGACCCGCTCTTGATGAACCACAAGTGTATGCATAGCCTAGTTTCTAACTTCTTCTAGCTCTATCAACTCAGCTAGCCTCACTGTCATGGCATCATTCACTATCAATTCCAGTTGGTGTGCTAATTCAAGAAAGGGTAACTCTAGGGAAGATGGGAGTCTTACTTCCTTCCCATATACCAGCATGAAAGGGGAATTACCAATTGCCTTCTTGGGTGTGATTTTATCGGCCCATAAGACTATCCTCAACTTAGTATGCCAAGACCTTTGATTGTCTTCAATTGTTCTTTGATTATCTTGATGAGGTTTTTGTTGGAAGACTCACCTAAGCCATTACCCTGAGGGTAGTAATTGGATGATGTCTTTAAGTATATACCATACTTAACTGCTTAAGAACTGATTTGGGTTCCAACAAATGCCTTGGCATTATTTGATATGATGGTGGAGGGGTGTTGATGTGTCTTTTGTACACGACCAAACACATAAATAAATGCCTAAAGGTACGGTCTTGGATTCCCCATTGCTGTCTTCATTCGTACTATCACCATCACTCACTTGGCACCTCCCTTGGGATGTCTTATTTTCACTCTCAATATCCATCGCACGGTTGTATGCTTCGTCATACGAGGGAAGAGTAACCACCTTCATCTTCCGTCTAAGGGATGGTACCAATCCTTCAACAAACCATCTCTTCTTTAGGCCGTCGGCCGGCTGGTTCTCCATGTTGTTGAGCAGTTCCCTCAGCCTTTTGTTATAGGCTCGCACACTTTCACTTTTTCCCTGCTTGGTATTGTAAATCTCCGCCACGATTTCATTGTCATCCCGTAGGAGTTTAAACTCCTCTTGGAAAGCCTTCTTCAAGTTGTTCCATGATGTTTTATAATGGGCATCCAGGTCCGTATACCAATCAATTGCTATTCCTCGCAGGGTGGCCGAAAATGCCTTGAACCAATAATCCTGGTCGTCTTGGCCATTTGCCTCCCAAATGGTCACGCATGTCTTACAATGTCATACGGGGTCCTCCGACCCGTCGCCCATGAATTTCGGAAGCTTCTGTTTCTGTGGAGTGTGTGCCATTGTTTTCGTCTGGAGGGTTTTATGCAACGCCTGGAAGTTATTATATGCCCGGAAGGTGTTATGTGTCTAGAAGGTACTGTACGTGTTTGACCTGGTTGGACCCCTGTCTGCAGGGCTTTGGTCACCCTCGCTCCTATAGTCCCTCCTTCCCGGGGTTTCTGGATCGACCTTCCTATTTTGGTTTCCTTCATCAAGGACAAATTCCTGATGCGGGATAATGTCGTTTCAAAAATATTGGCGATCTCTTCGTGCAGATCCCGTACCGCCTCCTCCCCTTGTTCAGAATACTCTGACGAGCTGCGCTGCGACTCAGCTCCGGAGCCTTCTTCACTTGACGTCGAGTGTGGGGCCTGGTTGGCGAGATCCTCCTTTGCTACGTCTGGAAGTGGCAGGTTCCTAGCGACCTCCTCCAACCCCTTCCACGTACACGGTCTTTGTCTCTCCCGACTACGACTCCGAATCACACTCCGACTTCTGCTACGTTCCTTAGGGCTCTTTGAGTCAGCAACTTCCCTTAGCCATCGTCTCCGCTCGGCCTATTCTTTTATGCGGAGGGATCTCCTTACGATTCCCTCGTCTACTCCCTTGGTGGTAGTGGTACATCTGTCTTTGTTTGGCCGCAGGGGCATTAAGTGTCGGGGGTACGACATTGGCTTGTATCCCTTTCCTCTTCCTCCCTACGGTTCCGCTCTTCGTACCTTTGGAGTACTTGTTGCCGACAGAGTTCCTGTGCAGTTTCCTCTCTTCAGTCTTGGAGTGCAATCAGATTTCTGGCGAGCAACCTTGGAATACTTCCGAGCAAATCAAAGACGGGAGTGTTGACGGTGAGTTCACCACATACCGTGCCTTCAAAGACGGCTCTCTCCCGAGCCTCCCTCTACACGTACTGCATGACCGGCACTTCCCACAACTCTACCAAGTTTGTCGTCAACTGATCCTCTCGTGCCTCTTTTGTGGTACTTTCTTCGTGTGTGACTGTCTACGACAGTTAATTGCAAGTTAAATGGCCGACCCATTAATTCCTTCCGCCTGCAACCATAGTTATCTCCAGGTTCGTACAGGCAACGACACCAAAATGTTTAGTCCTTACGGTGAGGTTGGTAAACTCAGGGATAAATAGAGATATTCCATACGTACCAACAATTCATATCACAATAACATTAACATATATTAAAGCATAAATAACAATTACAGAACAGCTATGGCAGAATAATAATATCTTTATTGGATTCTCAATTATGCCAGTACAATCATA
The DNA here is from genome assembly GCF_030272615.1 of Cryptomeria japonica. Classification (NCBI taxonomy): domain Eukaryota; kingdom Viridiplantae; phylum Streptophyta; class Pinopsida; order Cupressales; family Cupressaceae; genus Cryptomeria; species Cryptomeria japonica. The sequence goes on along the minus strand of NC_081406.1, from coordinate 649,685,583 downwards.
ATCTGCTGAGGTTCCATCCATACCATATATAGACTCGACGGTTGGCCAAGTTGCCAACCATCACTAACTATCAACTACCCCACGGGAACCTCTCGGCAACTCATACATAACAAAACATAAACACCCAAACCAACTATAAACTAACATGTGTTATTGACCCCTAACACTCACCAATTGGGTACTGATATGAATAACTTCGGTGGTGGAAACAATGGTGGAAATAATGGTGGTAATAATAATCAAAGTGAAGGTAATAATGGATGAAATGGTAATGGGGACGACAAAAAAGGGAATGTGGGTGATAACTTTGGACATGTAGCTCAGCCAACTAGAACGGTGACCTCTAGACCTCTTCTACCTACCTTTCCACCCAAGGTACAGGCACAACCGGAAAATTAGCCTCAGATTGCAGATTTACAAGATCAATTTAGGAGAGATTAGGAGAGTGGAGGAGCAGAGTTCTAGGCAGCTATATCTTTACTAGATTACATTGATGTGAGGATGAAACATAGACCTTGCATCGGAGACAGGAATCAAAATTTTGAATTAAGGAAGAAAGTATGGAAGCTAACTCAACCATATTTTGATGCTTTATGGAAGACTACAGCACAAGCTTGAGTCCAGAAAGTGGATACATATCTTCAGCTCAACCCTATGCAAGAGGAAGAAGCCATCAAATATGTAGCGATTCATCCCGATGGTATCGCACATGAGTGGTGGCATCACAGAATGGTCACCATGGGTCACGATTGGATTACTTCTTATGTGGAGTTCACCGAGAAATTAATTGAAAGATTTGATAAGAAAGATCCAAAGTTACATTTTAAGGAGCTAGCACAACTTAAACAGTGGGGTTCGGTGGAAACTTATGTTGCAAATTTTTAGAGACTTTTAGTACTAGTCACTGACATATCTGAGAGGAGGCTTATGGTATTGTTTATGGATGGGTTAGCGGATCTGTTGAGAGGATGGATCAATGGTCTTAACCCTCCCACGCTACAGTGAGCCATTAAAAAGGCTAGAGACATAGAGACCTCTACTTCGAGGAGCAAATTCCAGTCAAAGGGGTTCCCATCCAAGAAGGATAAGGATAAGAGAAATTTCCAAAGGGATTCACATTAGCCGAGAAATGATTCAAATAGGTTGGACAGTGATTTGCTAAATGAACTTAGAAGGAAGAAACTGTGTTTCTACTGCAGGGAACCATGGGACCCTTCGCATAAGTGTGTTGTTAAAGCGAAGGCAAGTATTTTTTTGCTGAAGAATCAACATTAGAAAAATCAGACCAACAATTTGATTCTGGGAGTAGTGAAGAAGAAAACACATTAGAAGGAGAATCTAAGGATCACAAGACTATTGCACAACTTACTAGTGCCCAAAAGGCAATCACTTTCAAAGTGAGGGGTGTGATACAAGGGCAACGAGGGATCTCCCTGATAGATACAGGAGCTACACACAACTTCATTGATGAGAGTTTTGTTGCTAAGAGAGGGTTGTAGACGAAAGAACTTGATGGGTTCAGAGTAATGGTAGCTAGTGGACATAAGCTTCTTTGTACTCGTAAGATTTCCAATCTGCACATACAGTTGGGTGATTATGAGTTGGTAGATGATTTCTTTGTGGTTGACATGGGAGACTATGATGTTATTCTTGGCATGACATGGATGACGTCATTAGTAGAATTCACTTTCAATTTGGCAAGGTTCGAGTTGAAGTTTAAACACTAAGGAAGGAATGTGGTGCTTAGAGGACTTTCGGATGGGGGACTTAGAGTAGTATCACTCAAGAGGATGGAACGGTTGATTAGGCATGATCAAGTAGTGGGCAGCAGAGTGTCTCATTATGCCTTCAGTTTTTGAGCAGCAGGTTAAGAGTTACCGTCCAGATATATAGAAGGTGATATCTAGTCACACAAAGGTCTTTGATAGCATACCTCATGGAGTTCCTCCTAAGAGGGGAATAGCGCATGTCATAGAGTTGGAAGAAGGGGCCAAGCCAATGATCACTACCCCTTATCACCATCCTAAGAAACACAAGGATGAGATTGAAAAGGCTATTAAAGAGTTGCTGGAAATGGGACGCATTAGGCCAAGTAAGAGTCCTTTCGCTTTAGTTGTAGTCCTGGTTAAGAAAAAAGATGGAACAATGAGAATGTGCATTGATTACAAGGCCTTTAATAAGAAAACAATAAAAAATAGATACCCCATACCACAGACAGATGAATTAATAGATGAGCTACATGGGGCGTTCTATTTCTCAAAAATAGACTTGAGGTCCGGATACCATCAGATTAGAATGAGGGTAGAGAATATTGAAAAACAGCTTTCAGATGTCATTACGACCACTTTGAGTTCTTAGTTATGCCTTTCGGGTTGACTAACACTCCTGCCAAATTCCAATGTTGTATGAATCAAGTATTCAAGAGACAATTGAGAAAATTGGTGTTGATCTTCTTTGATGATATCTTGATCTTCAATAGCACTTGGGAAGAGCATTTGCAACATTTGGAGGAGGTCTTAAACATTATGGAAAGTGAGTCTTTATATGCTGAGTCAAAATGTGAATTTGGCATGACAAAGCTTCTATATATTGGCCACATCATTAATGCAGATGGGGTAAGAGTGGACCCGAAAAAGATTAGAGCTATCATTGATTGGCCAACTCCTACTATTCTCACTCAGCTCAAAGGTTTCTCTGGTTTGTGAAGTTTTTACATGTGATTTGTGAATGAGTTTTTACAGACAGTAGCTCCACTCACAGATCTAATGAAGAAAGGGGCCTTTGAATGGTCTGAATCAGCTCAGTTTTGTTTTGAACACTTCAAACAGTTAATGTCTTCCTGTCCAGTTTTAGCACTTCCTGACTTCACCAAACCATTTGAGTTGTAGTGTGATGCATCTGGGGAAGGTATTGGTGCAGTCTTGATGTAGGAGAAACACCCCATTGCATTTGAAAGCAAGAAATTGAGAGGGGTAGAGAAAAGCTACTCTATTTATGACAGAGAGATGTTGGCCATCATGCATGCATTGGCCAAGTTTAGATCAAACTTGGTAGGAGGTAAATTCATAATTAAATTGGATCATAACAGCATAAAATGTTTTATGACAGACAAGAGAAGTTGGTCACTAAGTTGCAAGCATATGATTTTGACATTGAATATGTCAAAGGGAAGAAAAATGTGGTAGTTGATGCACTCTCCAAGAGGCCACACTTATGTTCTTTGGTTGAGATATCAGCTGATTGGAAAGAATTGATTATAGTAGATTATACTAGGGATCCGTGGATAGCAGGCATGATAGAGGGCATCACTCAGGATGACAAGTTCACAGTGATAGATGAGCTAATTATACAAGGGTAGGATCTACTTAGTGCCTTCTTCACACTTTAAGATGTCAATTCTGAAAACATTTCATGATGTGCCATTGGCTGGTCACTCGAGGTTCTTAAGACATACAGGCAGATCCGAGAGAGGTTCACATGGAAAGGACTTAAGAATGAAGTCCCAAAGTATATTAGAGAGTGTCTAGTTTGCCAGTAAAACAAGAATGAGCATACCTATCGAGCTAGGTTACTTCAGCCCTTACCTATCCCAAATCAGAAGTTTGAAAGTATATCAGTGGACTTTATTACAGGGTTGCCCAATGTTCAGAATAAGGACTATATTTACGTGGTGGTTGATAGGTTGACAAAATTTGCACACTTCTTTGCTATTGCAGCCACTTATACAACGAATCGGGTAGCTAATTTGTTCTTCAGGGAGGTGTTCAGACTCCATGGAACACCTGGAAACATTGTGAGCAACAAGGACAACAAGTTCCTAAGTTTGTTATGGCAGGAACTTTTCAGACTGAGTGGTAGTGGGCTCACCCCTAGTACTAGTTATCACCCACAGATTGATGGCCAAACAAAAATAGTGAACAAGTGGGTTGAGGGTTATCTCAGGAATTATGTGTCAAAGCAACAGAGGGCGTGGCTTAGATGGTTGCACTTGGGTGAGTATTGCTACAATACCACCTATTATATGGCCATTAAGACGACTCCGTTCATGGCTTTGTGTGGATACGAGGCTCCTAACTTCATGGATTTTCTCTTCAGGGATAGCAGAGTACCCAAGGCAAAGGATTTGTTGCAGGAGAGTTAGGACATCTTGAGATCATTGAAAGAGAATATCCATAAAATCAACAAAAAATGTATGTTGATCAGCATAGAGTTGAGTGTAGTTTGAGGTGGGGGATATGGTACACCTAAGACTTCAGCCTTACAGGCAGTCTACACTTAAGGGAAGCAGTGCAAAGAAACTCAATCCACGGTTTTATGGTCCATTCAAAGTTTCTCGACGCATTGGTGAGGTGGCATATGAGCTGGAATTCCTAGCAAACAACGAAGTACATAATGTATTTCATTTCTCTAGGCTTAAGAAAGCTCTGGGATACAATGTGATACCATCTATAGAGTTACCTCCCCTGCATGAAGAGGAGAAATTGGTCTTGGTTCCAGAGGCTATTATGGACACCAAGGAGAAGACATTACGGAGACAAGTAATCAAGGAATCTACCAGTGGAGGATGCCACCTGGGAAAATGAACAGATCTTGCAACATCCAAAGTTGAAATTGCTTGAGGACAAGCAATATTGGAAAGGGCAGACTGTAATGTCCCTTTTCTAGCACACGTATGATGTTGTCATTAGCCTATTTTTCCATGGTCCTATAGGCTAACCGGGACATTTAAGGGATATTGAGGATATTTGGCCTAGATAGTTTCAGTTGTAGGCGATTCTAAGGTGTTTTGATGTGTTTTTGGGATACTTGCTATTTATAGTAAGTCAGTTGGGCCAAGTCTGGGTCATCAATGGTAGTATCATGTCAATGGTAAATGTTTAATATCGATTGGAGATGTTAATATCATTGATATGATTTATTTATGCATTGATAAAGTTAAGTTCATAAGTTAAATATAAATGTTTAACTTTATTAATGGGGGGACTATAGTCAAGTGGGAAATATTTAAATAGTAAAGGTCCCCTTATTTAATAACACATTGGAAACATAAAATGGAAATGGGGAGTAATGTTTATTTAACCCACATTGGTGAAATGAGTGAATGAGCTCTTATGAGAGCATTATAAAATATTACCAAGAGCTCACTTTCAGGCAAGCTGGATTGAATTAAAAATTTATGAAATTGTTTGGAGAGTTCATCTTCAAGGGCTTGGAGGATGAAATCACTCTTTTCTAACAATCTCTACGCTGTTGCAAGATATAGTCTGGAGGTTTCTTTTGGTGTTCGAAACAAGGTAAATCCAGTTGCTTCATTTATCTGATATTTAGATATCCAGGGGCTGATTTGAGACGTTGAAATTATGAATGGATGAAATTCGTGATTCCCTTGGCTGGGCCGTACTAATTTGTATTTGCTGGGAGTCTAATGCTGAGCCATATCACCTGGGAAAGAGCTGTACACCCTTGGGCTTCATTAGGAAACATAGTGCAGGTCTGAATGCCCTTTGAGGAGGGTTGTACCAGTCTGATATTCCACTGCAGCTAGCCATATAGGTTTTGGAAAACACCTTCAACTAGCCCTACAAGTTTGAAACACCAAGTGATGGGCCATACAAGTCTGAAGTGCTAAGGGAAGGTGCTGTATTAGACTAAACTTCCTTGAAGTGTGCCATACAGGTCTGAAATCTTCAGCTAGGAAGCCATACAGTGCTGTTGGTAAGACAAGTCTCATTATTTGCTGTTAATGTACTCAGTGAACAATCAAATGACTGGAGTAACGAACTTGGTGTGCAAAATTCAATGTAATGTATTCATTTGTTGAGGAAATCAGAATAGTTAATTGTTGTTGATGTTTCTTAGAGTGGATAATGTTAGAATAGAGGAGATATTTGGTTTCATATTGTTGTCAATGGTATAGCAAAGTGCAACTTCTATATTTGTGTTTATTTTGGAAGCATGCACGATTTTGTGAGCATATTGTTAGTTAAATCTCATGGATTATATTTTAATGATGCAAATGCTTTTGATGTTACAGTTATTGATGGAGTAATTAAAGGTTCTTACTTCTTCATAAAATTGTTAGAAGGTCAAGTTGACAATGCGTGATTAGACGATTCATTAAACTTTCTAATCCTTGTCTCTGGAACATGAGCTAATACAGCTTTTGGTGTTTATTGAATACAAGAATTGATTATTTTCAATAAATTAATGAAGGCATTTCATCATTTTTATTGGTAAGGTTGACATTATAAACTTGATGGCATTATCCCCTAACAAGCCGGTATCGTCCCTTTAAATGGAGATAATCATTCAGAAAAGTTAACCATGTTTTTGTCAAATAATATAGTATTGAAGCAACATGAGAAAAGGCATCTTGGAAATCAATCTTCTCTGAATATACTTCCATGTTACCCAAGGATTTGAAGGGAAAGCAACTGAATCAATGTGAACTTGTAGTAGAGTTAGTTTGCTATTTAATAATTTGTCTATGGCTGTCTCTCTTGACATCCAATATTATGGCATCTCCTGCTTTATTCATTATTAGAAGATAAAGATACTTGTCATTTATGCCTTTGTCCATATCAAATACCAGCATCAGATGTGTAGAATTTAAATGCAGAGTGGAAAATGTTGATTGTGAATAGTACAAGAGATACATAATAATGTGCATTGGATCGGATCTATCCTATTTATCCTATCTTTATCTTAAACCTAAAGAAAGTTTTCTATGCTAGGTCATGGTCAATACTAGACTTTTTTATGTAAGGATTATTGCTTTCATTGAAATGCAAATATTTCATGAACATGATCTAAAAGATATTGATTCAACCAAATGTTCTTGAATAAGTTAAACCAATTTTTGGGTTAAAATGGATCATGAACTTTCTGATATCATTTTTGTAAATTGATTTTTTTTAATGCAATGTTTTAGGAGGCTACATCAGTGCGCTGGAGCAGTCTTCCTAGAAACACATCAAAGCTCTATTTTGCTATGCGAGGTATGTTGTTGATTCTATTTTTTATCTTGCTTTCACATTGGCACTTGTCTTTTTTCTTTTAAAGTGTTTTCCCATTAAGTAGATGTATCTTGTTGAATAGTTATACTATTGCTCCAAATTGGGAGTTATCTGCTTTTGGTATTTCTTGATTAACATTAGACTTGTGTTATTGCAAAATATGTTCGGGCACCGGTTCAGGTTCGAAGAACCGGTATGCCGGTATGGCAAAATTTTGAAAAGGGGTTTGGGTTCATTAGTACAATAACATGTAAATTATATATATATGTGTGTGTGTGTATGTAAATATATATATGCAGCCTATAAGCATGAATTAAGATTAGCATGTCACATAGCATCATATAAACAACAAAACCAACATAAACTTGTAATCATAGCATCATGATCATACCATAACAGCATCATATACGTCATGTTTAATATCAAAATCATAAAATATTCAAGTACCATAACTTGCACTTTAAGTTTGCTCGCTATCTGAGTCATCAAACGCACCAAGCTGAGAAGTGAAAGCATCCAAATCAGTATGTTCTGGCTGTATATCCCACATCTTTGTTTCCCCTTGCTTGTAGTCATATTGCTTGTGTGAAATGAGCCAAGTTAATGTTTTAAAACTCACTTATAGGGTTATATTTTAATTTTTTATGTGGTGGAATTAAAAAAAAATCAAATTTTGCAAAAAAAAAACCATTTTTGGGCTGTCAGACCCCTGGGTTTGACCTGGGTCCTCCTGTGTTCAACCTGGTACGAACCAGGCCTGTGAATCACGAACCCTGTCCGGGCCACAGGCGAACCGGACCAGAAACCCGAACCAGGACCGGACCAGTACCAAGGGTCTAGGGGACCGAACCCGGTAACTCAGCAAAATACACATTACGTTTTCAATATTTCCACTCATTGTTTGCACATAATTTTTATATGCTCCATGCTACTAAAAAATCTCAGTGAAAGCCGACTGTAAGGAATTAAGTTTCAGTTTATTGATCTTGAGTGAATCTCTAAATTGGTAGTTGATTTAGTTGATCAGTTGTACATCTTAGTTTAGAAGACTAAAGAATAGCTTAAGACATGCCATTAACCTCATCGAAAGAAATTTGGGCAAGGCAGAGGTCCTGGTCAGATTCTAAATAATGGAAATAGGTGTTCTGGGGCTTAGAGGGGACTTGTATATCCCTGTCCCTTACTATTTAAAAGCATTGTCTACATTGACAGTTTCAACTAGTCTAAACAATGCGATTGTTTTGATCATAGATAAAACTCTCATCATTCAATACTGTTTATCAATCAAGTTCAATTACAGTTGAAAACATTTTTAGATGGGATAAAATAATAGAAATGAGAACCCAAATGGAAGTTTGATTGATTCCTCATCTAGGAGGACTGTTAAAATTTTAAATCTATTTAATGACTCATTTAAAGATTTCTTAGCATATATACACCCCTTGGGTTTCAATTGAGGAACCTTTGGAGAAGTCATGGTGAATTTAGAAGCATCCACCTATAGCCAAGAGTGGTTTTGAGGTAGATGATGACTGCACAGTTTAGAATAGTTGAGAAGAGCAGTTAATTGTGTGCAAGAAACAAGTTATCCAGAACATTCGCATTTGCATGTGTTATGATACTGTTCATATGCTGTTCCTACCTTTGGAGTTTTTTTGACATTTGGTTTCTTTAGGGCAAATACTTGTCTTCATCTCTATTTCTATGTGTACTTGATTCATTTGTTTGCTTACTCTTATTACATGCTTTTGGAAGAAAGGATGCTGGAATTGGATGGCACACACCTCAATGAATGTTGCTTCCATTTATTGTTGACTGTGAAGTTACAGTTTGTTTGTTACTTAATTTTGATTCTTTTGTTAGATATAATGTGTGTTTCTACATTGTTAGTATAAGGCTATAAGCAATGAATCCTATGCCTACAAAGAATATTATAACATTATGTCTAACTTAATATTATATCTAATACCATTTGTAATGATTAAACCAGAGACAACTCCAATTTGTTCACAAAAAGCTTTAAAAAGAGGATTAGTAATTAGATCGACATTTTGTTCGTCAGAAGTGCATTTATGGAGAGAAATATCATCAATCTCAACCACTTAATGTAATGATGATGGACCTCAATATGCTTGGTGCAAGCGTGATAAATTGGGTACTTCACTAACTTAAAGAAATGTGACGATTATGTATATTCTAAGAAGCATGTTAATCAGGCAGAGTATACTGAGAGTAATGACATTACTGTCATGTATGAGTATTGAGCCTTGAGGCAACTTTGGGATGGATGGAAGCTGAACATGAAGCAGTTGAACATACACGAGACATAAGTTGTGAGCAAGGATTGCTCCATATTTTTTTTCATTTGCTGGACTTAATTTTCTTCTTTTTGGCTATTTAGTATTTAATTTAAAGAACTTATTATTGTAATGCCTGGACATACATGATATGATATCTATCTTCAGACTCGTGATGTCAATTTACATTTGTACCTTTAAACTTTCCGTCATGTAAATATCAATTTCAAAATATAGTATGACAGCTCAGTGTAGTTTAATTTTTGTTGCATTTGAATTATCAGTTAATCAGAAGATGACTATCAGACATTCTCATACAGTCATGCTTGTATTTGCATTACAGTTGTAGAAATGTTTGAACAAGTTGAGGGTCGGGAGTCTGGTGACCTGTCATCCACAGATATACCATCTGTACTTAAGATGCGGAAAAAGCTCTGTGAAGAACAAGTACGTTATTTAATTTTTTAAAAGTTTATATTGAACTAGCAATATAATAGTCAATTGCTTATGGAATTTTTTTCTAAGAGGATGTGCTGCATACATCATTTTTAAACTTTCATGTGCAGGATGATTCTGATTGCTTGCACAATTTTTTAACATCATATTATGAAATCTTGAAATCGTTGCATGTTGTTTTTTCTCATAATTCTTTATCAGCGAGCTTTTATAGCTGCACTCCTCTGTTCAGCATTGATTGCCTGACTCTGCTTTTTCTCTGACTACAAATATAGATCCTTGTTAAAAGAAGGAACTGCATATACCATATATTTCATTTAGGTAATGATGGCAATCTTGTGAGGCAAACATCAGCACTGCAGCAAAGAAATAAAACAATCTATGTTTCTGCAGGAGTTTGCTGAATCTCGAATACCAGATCTTCTTTTGCAAAGAATTGTCGATGCTGGAAAGAGAGAACTCCCTCCTGTTTGTGCCATTGTAGGGGGCATCCTTGGGCAGGTATATGCTTATTCATTTTTAAAGGTCTATAACTGGTAAGATTCTTTGAGTGATAACTTTTTTGACATATTTACATTAGAATCTTGGATCAATACTTCTGTTCTAAACTAATTAAAACCTAGAGTTGGTAGAAATTATAGTATATCTGAAATCCTATGTCATTGATAACAACTTAACATACATATTTTCTCTAATGTGATTTATAATTTACATCATTAAATTATGTTCACTTGTGTAATATAGAACTCATTTGTGCAGTGATGTTTGCTTGTTGAACCCCTCAAATTTTATATGGTTCTTAACTTTGGCAAGTTCAGAACAATTGTCAAAGGAAGAACACAAAATGTTTATAAAATTTATAGCAGTATTGCATTTATTTCATTTGCCATTGCATGAGGATTGAACAAATGAGATTGTGGATTATTGCTGAACAGGAAGTCATTAAGGCAATGTCCTGTAAGGGTGATCCGCTGAAGAATTTTTTCTTCTTTGATGTAATGGATGGAAAAGGGATAATAGAAGATATATCTACTGGAGACAAAAACTGAGTTTATTCTTTAGAGATGTACCTCAAAATTATACGCTATCTCACTGTTACATGAAATTAGGATAAGCCCTTTTTGTTTAATGGAACATTTTATGTCACAATTCCATGTGAATTGTGTGAGATAGAAGTGTGGCAGGCATGCAGTTGCAAAACTCTAAATGAAAACTCAGCAGCACAGGCAGTGAACTTTTAAATTGGAAGTACAAATTATCATATTAACGTATATAAAACTTGGTCCATGTTATTCCTTTTTTCTTTTCACGGTTTCCTACTGAATATAGGATGCAAGGGAAAGATCAGCTCTAGGAGTAATGTAAAAGATCATGCACATTTACATGATATGTGCAAGGATGACAAAATTTTAGAGTGTGAGAATAACCTCACTAAAGTAACTTGGGATTATTTACTGGTATTAAAGGAAAATCATTGATTTCAAATTGTTTCCATGGATTAAGTTAATTTTTGTTTCATGGAAAATGTTCAGTATGTGAAGTTGTGAACTAAATTTTTACTTACGGAATGAACCTGAGACTCATGTAGTGATCTTAAGATAATATTATAGGAATAGATCAATATGGCCGCATGTAACACATGCTTACGAACTAGATGGAAAATTAGGGAAATCCTTTTTTTTTGGTAATATCTAATTTAAGATTTGGCAATTGCTCCGAATTTCTAAATAAAGTGAGCTACGTGGAAAAATGGTTGTAGTACAAATTAAAGAAAAAAATACACAATCGCATTGACGAATGAGCAGTCTTTGCTCTTTGCCCAAGAAAAGATAATATCTTGTTTAAGCCTCTACATATACAGTTAAAATGTACTTTAAAGGAATGAGGCTCTGTAAATACTTGAATGACCAAGGAATACATGAACAAGTGGAAAGCCACTTATCAACCTTTCGTACAATCAAATGTTACCTCTGAAATATGAGAAACCTAAAACTACTCCAATGACCAAGGGCTATATAAACCAAACCACTTATTGAAGACTTTTTGTACAATCAAAATTTACGCTGCACCAAGTGAAATGCTATGTTCTATGATACACATGAAAGACTATGTTAACTACATTGTTCCTACCATATGGTTCAGCACATGACATCTTGTAAGTAACATGTATGGGCAAGCTTGTGCTAGATTGTTAACCCTTTGTACAGTACCAATAAACTACACTCTTAAGCTTCTAAAGCAAAGCCGGTTACTAAAGCATAAGCTAGACGGTGGTGCTACCCTATGCCTAAAAGCAAAAGCCTTTACCATATGATATAGATTCTCTAACGTTATTTGAATTGTCCTTCAAATGCTTTCAATATTGAAATGATGTTTCAACTACTTTCCAAAGATCATTTTTAATGAAATAAGATGCTAATGCAATGACAATATTAAGAGTGTCCTTGGATTTTTTGGGGACTTATTTTAATATCTTTCTTGCTGCTACAAAAAGTGTTTACTAGAAAAGATTTAAATATTTTGCAAAGACTAATGAAATAAAAAAACATTAAGGTAAGTACATTTTATATATACTATAAACCACTAAATTGTTGATGATGCAATTTTTAAAAGCAATTAATTTTAGGCTTGTGTCAAACCTATGAATGTGAGTACCATTGTTAGAATTGTTATTGTGTGACTAGATGAATGGGTGTCCCAAGGACTTAAAATAGATTAATTGACTTGGATTTGTGATAATTGAGGTTGCGATTGCATTTATGTAGTTGTATTTTGGCATAACTAACATTATAATGTTGATGTTATCACATATGAATTATACTAATTTATCTTAATCAAATGATGTTACATTCAATTTGATTTATCTTGGATGGATACTATTGGTGAAATCTTTTCTCACAAGTACATGTACCTTGACATGTCAAGTAAAGGGTTAAGATTTGGGGTATCACTATGATAACAATTTGTACAAGTGCTAATTGAGTTACTCATTGATGTCATTGCAGTTGTTGGATCATTAGAATTTTTGTTACAATGTGTTTGAAATTGATTTTACAATTGTTGGGTTTGTTATAGTGATTGTGTTGTGTTGAACTTGTTGCAATTGATCATGTTATGGATAATAAAGGTCTTTTGCAATTGTTGGACTTCAATAATGCCTTGCCTCAATGTTAGTTGAGTCCTTGATGTTTTTGAGTGAGGTAGCCAAGGTTTATGTTTTGAGGTTGATGGACTAACCATTTTAAAACCAGAGAAAACTTTAGTGGCAAATATGAGAATCGAGGGTCTATTTATAACTTCAGGGATGAATCATGTTAATGTACCATTTAACATTGCAAATTTTAATCCATTATTCATACAAATACAATTAATGGTTGTGCTACTGCTGTCCTTTGTTATTCATTTGCAGTAATTAGTTATGTTTGTTGGTTGTAATTGTGAAGTGTTTTATTTGAAATATTTTTTTACTTAATTCTTTCAAAGGACGTCGATCCTGATATCAATCACAACATAAGATGAATTCTTAATCGCAACTCAATATTTTCTCTCTACATAGAGTTCTTCGAATAAAGATCAGCAAATTTAATCTCCTACTTTAGAAGAACTTAAAATTCATTCAAACTCAACAACACAATGAAGAGATATGAATTGAAAACCTTTGATTTTATTAATTCATATAACATTTTGGATGACAAGATAAATAACTTAGAAATCATTGCATTGGATTTCCAGGGGTTTTATATTTGCAGAAAATGTATACATAATCCTTTGCAAGATTCACTACACGTGGGGCATATTACATATATCTAAATCACAGTACTGCACTACAAAACTTAATTAAAAAAACTATTGCATATCATTCACCCTTGGTGATCCAATCCATATTGCTTGAAGTCCTTGAGAGCCTTAAGATGTTGCTGGTACTCCTTATCTTCAATCTTTGATCTAAACACCTCCATTTTGGTCATACCACTATCAAGTCTTGATAGTGCATCCATGTATGACCCCAACTTCTTGTTGAGTAGTGCATCATCTGAAGCAATATCAAGAAACATGTGGCTTTGGATCATCGCTATCCACTTTGTCTTGGACCTTAAGACATTTCCTCCCTTTGTTTTGCTTCTCTCTGTCAAATAGAGTAGGCATGTAGCAGTTGACCAAGCAATGGAAGCCTCTGAGCTCACTATTAATCCTTTGTGTATACATTTTGTGAATAGTGAAGAGTTGCTTTCTCATCTCAAGCCTGACTTTAAAGCTTTCCACCATGGAATGTAGAAAACTTGGGAGAACCTTAACCAATGAAATCCCCAATATTGCAATTGTTTTGCTCATGTGAGATAATGAGCAAGCTACAAAACGTTGCCATTTCAAATGCTCATGAGAAAATTTTAACAACTCTCTATGCTCATCCCATGCTGCATCTGCATGCTCTAAGATTTCATTGATTTTTTATTCCAACAATGATCTTGCTATATTTATCTATACTCTCCTCTCCATCTGCAAGGCATCCACCTTTAGTGCATCCCTCTCATTACTCAGATCAACAATCTCCAATCTAGCCTGAGCTAGATCATTCCTCAGTCCTATTACTTCATCAGAAGTATGATGGATCATGCCTAGGGGTGTGTATGTAGGCTCTACATTTACTTGTTCCTGTAAGGTTGTCAACCTTTCTCCAATCTAGCCTGAGCTAGATCATTCCTCAGTCCTATTACTTCATCAGAAGTATGATGGATCATGTCTTGGGGTGTGCATGTAAGCCCTACATATACTTGTTCCTGCAAGGTTGTCAACCTTTCTCTTAGAATAGCGACTTCCTCTTATGTCTTCAAAGCCACTTTATGGGCGAATTTCGCCACATTTAGGTTTATGCCTATTGCTTCTGTGATGGAAGTGTCATTCACTTTCTTGACTAACAGACTTCCAAACAATTGGTCAACCTCATAACTCATGCTTGGTCTCTTTGTAACTCTATGCAAGCACCAAATAACTAATTGTTCAAGATGATCATCAAACAATACCCCTAAAAGTACCTTATCTCTTTGTGTCAGATCCATAGAATCTAAATCTATGTCATGTCTCTTCCTCAACTCATTAAAAACAATGGCAGAGGAAATGTCCCATCCTTCTAATAGGAGAATTCCACTTCTCTTCACAATCTCCCTGTTGGCTTGATGATGATTGTAATGAATGACTTCATGTGTTGTCATTAATGGAACATGTCCACACACATATGTTCACATTGTCATTGTAATCTTAGATAAACCGGTATTGCTTCTAAAAGTTACTTGTATTGCAACCGGTATTTGATGATTAGTTTATGATGGTTTAGAGAGTGTCAACCGGTACATGTAAACAATCGGTATATGCAGAAATGACTTGACACCAACTTGAAGATTCAGCGGAGACCATCAAAGAAGCAAATGGAGGACAATCGATTTACATGTTGAAGTGGTTAACTCTAACCGGTATCGGTGTTCCAACTGGTATTCATTGATTGTGTGATGAGTTATCACCGGCAGTGATGAGTTACCCCTAACCGACAAATTTTGGTGGTAATTTGTGATGAGTTATGTTAGATTGTCCAGATACATTGCACCTAGGAAATTGTGATATGATTTCTAAGTCGACATGAAAACTAAATGTCTATATAATGACATTATGATGAACTATTTCTTATGAGATGGTTTGATGCAAAGATAGAAATGTTAAGTTGTTGAAGGCATTACAGAATATGTTGGTGATGTAGTTTGAAGTGCGCAGAAGAGGATCTATTCAAGCAAGTTGTGCTATTTTTAGATCACACCACTTGTTGTTTTCTAATCACTACAATAGTCAAATCCCCTAATCGGGTAAGCTCTAACAAGCTTCATTGTACAAATCCTTTAACAAGGTGATCCATTAGTTTGGATTCTGAAATCCTCTACTGAGGTTACTCCTAACAGGGTACTACCTTTAACAAGGTATAGCTCCTAACAGAGCTTTGGGATCTTTAACAGGATTCGCTCCTAGCAGAGTACTTTTGTAGACTTTAATCAATCAGTTACCTATTACTGGAGATAGTTAACTTGTGAGTCCCATCTCATCGTGGTTTTTCTCATTTGGGTTTTCCACGTATAAACACTAGTGTTATGGTGGATGTTTAACTTATTGTGGATGCTTTAATATCGTTTTGGATTGCATGCATAGTGTTTAGTAAACCTGTTAAGTATCTCAACCGGTCAGTGCTTAAAGTGGTATTGTTTTTGCTGTCACTGATTCACCCCCCCCTTTTAGTGCTTTATAAGTCTATCAATTGGTATCAGAGCCTAACTTCTTTAAGGCTTAATCGCTTGGAAGGAAACCCTAAAGCCACCATGGGGGATATGAGCTACTTTGAGATGGCTAGAGTGCTTGAAGCTACCAAGGAAGAGCTTGAAACCCTAAGGGTCATATTTAAAGCTTCACAAGTCAAAAGGAGAGAGTTGACTGAACAACTATTGGAAATATCTGATAATAGTTCTTCAAATGAAGCTAACATTGATGCATTAGCTAAAAAAGTTGAAAAACTGAACGGTGAAAAGCTAAATCTGAGAAGAGAGTTAGAAGCCCTAACTATTTGCACGAGTTAAGAATTGGAAGCTAGGAGAGTAGCTGAAGACCTTGTCAAAGAAAGAGATCATGAGATTGCTAAGATCAAACAAGAGAATGCAACCATGCATGAACATTGGCATGCAAAAAAAGAAGAAAAAGAGGCTTTGCAGCTAGATCTTGAAATGGTGTCATCCCTAAGAGAGACTCTTACAAAACACAATGAAGATCTTACAAGAGAACTCACTAAGGCTAATGGAAAGCTGGAAAAGTTCAATAAAAGTTCTTCTATGCTGGATGAGTAGATCCAATCACAGAGGATGAAAGGTGATACATCTGGACTAGGCTTTAACACATCTGAGAAAGGAGAGTCTTCTGGAACAAAGAGCAACATTCACAAGGACAAAACTACTCCTAAGGCTAACAAGCCTACCGGTAAGAGAGTTTTTAAACCTATTTGCTTTGTCTGTCATAAACCTGGACATACTGCAAATGTGTGTAGAAATAGACCCAATGGGAATATAGACTACAATGCAAATACTAGGTATGTATCTAAGAGATTTGAAGGTCATTGTTTTACATGCAACATGTACGGACATAGATCAGTTGAATGCAGATATGGAGCAAATAATCCAATACCTCACATGAATCCAAGACCTAACGATAACTGGAGGAGAACCTATGACAACCAGGGTAACATGAACTGACAGAAATCCTATGTCAACCGGTTTAGTCCATTTGAGATGGAAAAGGTAACTAATGTCATTTGCACCATTTGTAACAATTATGGTCATGTGGCTATGAATTGCAAAAGGAGAACTGGAAGAGGCAATGCAGGACCTTGGAGATCATCTGGAATGGCCTGCTATCATTGTCATAAACCGGGACACATGGCGAAGTTCTGTAGAACTAGAAAAAACAAACCGGTTAATCATTTTGAAGATCAGAAAGGTAAGCAGAAGGTAAATGTTGAGGAAACCAGAGAAGAGATGAACCAAATCTGGAAAAAGAAGAGTGATGATATACCTGCAGAAAAACCTAATCCTCCACCTAGTGTGGAGAATTATACACCAGTGAATTGAGCCTTTCAATAGGGCTAAGGGGAGCATAGCGGTAAATCTACTTCCGGACCCCTTGAAAGATGAGTGGTAAGAAAGCTTGCATTTTTGAGTTATTATGTGTGAAATCTTGATATCTTTGTCAATTGGTTTTTCGAAAGTTTATCAACCGGTTTTACACCTGTTAATATTGAATGTATCTTCAAACGGTGTATTAGGGTTTGTAACCCTAGCGGTCGAGCAATTAATGCAGTAGGTAAAAAGGATAAAAGCTAGTTTTACTATGTTATTTTTACCCTAAATGCATTTGAAAGAGAATTCTTGAGCAGTTGCAGAGCGAAAAGAAATTTGCTAACTAGTCTTAGACGAATTTGTGTCGTGATTTGCGTGATTGAAGATTAGTGAAGGTGGAACTGGTGTGCATTTGAATAACCAACCGGTAACTGAGGCTACGTGCGAGAATTAAGGTATTTCTTTGTAAATCCCTTTTCGAATCAAGTTTATCTGAATGGCTTCATCATCTAAGCAAGTAGAGAGGTTAATGATCACATCACAACATATGGAGGTTGAGTCAAGTTCCTGAAGGTGTTATCATAAATGGTGATTTGTCTAGTTATATTGATTGTAAAATCGAAGATTTAGGATCACTATCAATTTATTCTCAATTGAAATCCCTTTGCGATAAGAGCGGAAAGATTCAACTCGAGTATATTAGGGTTTATGAGAAGGGTTTTCACAATGCGACTTATTTTCTTGAGTATTTTGAAGAGGAACACATCAAAATCATTCTTAGTCATGTTCATGGTGAAAACATGTATCTGGAAAGGACACACACTATAACCAAGGAAGCTATCCATGTTGTAATTGATTTTTGGTCAACCGGTGAATTTCCCAAGCTGAGGCGAATTTTTAAAGAGACTGTAACCACTTTAACCTCGTCTACCTCTGATGGGCGTGCATTTTATGTTAATAACATTAAGGACCCAGCGGTTAAACTTGCTACTATGGTTATAGGCTACAAGATATTCTATTCCAGTAGAATGAACAATGTGCCATCTGCAGCAGTACATATAGCCTATAAAATGATTGTTGAGAACACAGATTATGACCTATGTGAGGCCATAAGGAGTCAATTGATGTTGAATCTACAGTTAATTAAGAAGGACAACAGTCAGAAGTTCAAATTTGGTCAATTATTGATTGACTTATTCTTTTACTTTCAGAATTTCCTATTGGGAATTGGTGATATTGAATGGTCTAAAGACCTACCGGTAACTACTCAGATCAAGAACAACATTAAGGCTATTAAGAACACTTTCTTTGCTGCAATGAACAAGTACTTCAATGAATTTCAAAAGAAAATGAGTATGAGGGTAAGGCTACCTAAGGATGTGGTGAAAAAACTTGCTAAGGACATCATTTTCATAGTCACCGCTGGTTTCTGTCTGATGGAAGCTATTGAACCAAGAGAAGATGAAATGGAAGACATGAGCTATGAAGTCAATTATGACTTATTGATTGGTTATGCCAATAGCCTGTTGGCATCTCCAATGGACAAGAAGAATAAAAGACTAGATACTATTGAGGAGCAAACTGCAAAAGTTGAAACTAGTAGTGCTCAACCCAATAATGTTAAAGGAAAGAAGAAGAAGGTTGAGAAAGTACCTTCAACACCTTTTTGTACGTGCTAATACAAGAGTGACACGAAGTGTCCAAGTAAAAAAGGAACATGTACCCAAAGTAAATGCTATGAAGCAGACTGCAACGAAGAAGAGAGGTCGTCAATTGATTCTTTGAGCAAAATCTGATGATACTGACACTGAGGAAGAACCCAGGAAAATGAAAGCAACTGGTAAAGTAGCTACACCAGTAGAAGAAGTTCCACAAGCAAGTATTCCTATTAATGTCTTATCTTACAAGCCTATGACTGATTTTGAGAAGACATTGAAAACATTAGGGAGGAATAGATTTGATAATGTCAAAAAAATGTTTTGATTCATTTGATGAAGACTAGAAGGAACAAATTGTTCAAAAGGTAATCAACTATTTATGTCAATACAATCGATTACCTCAGGACCTTAAAGATGATATTTCTGATTCTTTGTACTCTATTCTTGCAAATAAGTGGCAAATTGTTGTTGACAAAGATCAAGAAATTATTGATAATATATTTATTCAATATTTTTCTGAACTATCTAGAGATGAATTAGTTGCCTTACTTGATAATTACAAAGGAGAGTTTATTTCTAAGGCAAGAAGATTGAAGTTATTAAATGGGAAAACTCAATCTGTTGAAGTTGAAACTCATTAGATAGCTCGAAATGTTCAACGGATGCATAAGCATTCAAATTCTTATAATGATGAGAAAACTAAGCCTAAAGTACGAACGAAGATGGATGAGGAAGAAATAGTGCAAGCTGATATTGTCTATTCTATCAAGAAGAAGGATGACACTGCTTCCCAACTGGTGATCTTTGTTGATGAAATACAGGATACTATCGATCTATCTAGGAATATTATTGAACCAGATAAGCAGCCACCAGTTATTACTATTTCACGGGTTAATGCAGTGGATATACCGGCAACTCAACCAAGTGTGGATATTCCACCCTTGCCGGTAAAAGATCAACTAGTGAAATCACAACTCCCACTGGTTTCACAAGATACCCAGGAGAAACCTACAGAAAGAGTTGCAGAGAAATCCTCTGAACAGGAAAAGGAGAAAGAAAAAGAGGAAGAGAAAACTAAGAAGGAGAAATTTGTTGAACCAGAAAAGGCATTAGTCAAGCAGCAGAATGATGATGATGATGAGTCATTTGGCATCAAAGGGCCTATAGATGTTGACAATATGAGTGCATAGGAAATTTTTGGAGATTGCAACTGCGATGCAATCCAGAGCACAGAAGAAGAGGCTTAAGGAATAGAGGAAGGAAGTAGAAACCATCCAAATTGTTGTGGAGATTTTGTCAAGTCTTCTTCCGGAGACTGTTATAGGGAACGTGTCAACTCCTATTGACAAGCTTGGCCAATTGGTTGTTAATGCTTCTGACCAACTCAAGTCCCTTGAGGAAACAACTCAGACTATGGCTGAGGAAGAAAAGAGGAGAACACATAATGAAAGATATTGATACAGGGAAGATTGCTTTATCGTTGAACAAAGATCTTTTGAGAAAAGCTATTGAGATAGGAGGCAGAATTCTAGCCTACACATCCAATGTTTCATTTTTCTATGTTGATTTAGTTAAGAAGCGGACAGAGACAGAACTGGATCTGGAAAAGATATGTAATGCCTACATACCTTTACAGGATTCAGTCTTAGCTTTTGGCAAATCTGTTGATGATTTGCAAAATCAGTTAGATTCATATGATTTTGAACAGGCAAAGAGACTTCGATCCTTGAAGGAGTTAAAGAACTTATTGAGACCGAAGGTGGACATCTTGCAACGAGCTTATAAGAATGCAGAAGCAGTTTTAGCTACTCCAGAGATGAGTACAGTTGATGCCATGGAAGAATTTTCTGCACAGGTCATGACTACAATAGAGATTACTGAAACTTTACTGGAACATGAGAAAATGATTTTTCTCAAATGAAGCTTACTTTCAGTAATATTTTGTTGAAAATTGAACTGAACACTCCTTAATACAGAACTCTTACATTCTGTATATAAACTTTTGATGCAAATTTTGCTATATATATATATATATATATATATATATATATATATATATATATATATATATATATATATATATATATATATATATATATATATATATATATATTACTTTTCAATTTGGCATTGTTGTCAAGGGGGGAGTAGAAAATATGTATGTGTGTTGTGAAAATTTTGTATGTATTGTTAAGGGGGAGCTAAATTATGTTTGTACTTTTTTTTGTAAGCACACTTAGTTATAAAGTTGTAAAATTTTCTAAGTGTTGCCATCAATGCCAAAGGGGGAGATTGTTGGCTTGATGATTGTTCTAATGAATGACTTCATGTGTTGTCATTGATGGAACATGTACACACAAAAATATGTTCACATTGTCATTGCAATCTTAGACAAACTGGTATTGCTTCTTAAAGTTACTTGTATTGCAACCGATATTTGATGATTAGTTTATGATGGTTTAGAGAGTGCAAACTGGTACATGTAGACAACTGTTATATGCAGAAATGACTTGACACCAACTTGAAGATTCAGTGGAGACCATCAAAGAAGAAAATGGAGGACAATCGGTTTACATATTGAAGTGGTTAACTCTAACCGGTATCAGTGTTCCAACCGGTATTTATTGATTGTGTGATGAGTTATCACCGGTCGTGATGAGTTACCCCTAACCGATAAATTTTGGCGGTAATTTGTGATGAGTTATGTTAGATTGTCCAGATACACTGCACCTAGGAAATTGTGATATGATTTCTAAGCCGACATGAAAACTAAATGTCTATATAATGGCATTATGATGAACTATTTCTTATGAGATGATTTGATGCGAATATAGAAGTGTTAAGTTGTTGAAGGCATTATAGAATATATTGGTGATGCAGTTTTGAGTGCGCAGAAGAGGATCTATTCAAGCAAGTTGTGCTACTTTTAGATCACACCACCTATTGTTTTCTGATCACTACAATAGTCAAATCCCCTAACCGGGTAAGCTCTAACAAGCTTCATTGTACAAATCCTTTAACAAGGCGATCCATTAGTTTGGATTCTAAAATCCTCTACTGAGGTTACTCCTAACAAGGTACTACCTTTAACAGGGTATAGCTCCTAACAAAGCTTTGGGATCTTTAACAGGATTCACTTCTAACAGAGCACTTTTGTAGACCTTAACCGATCAATTACCTATTACTACAGATAGTTAACTTGTGAGTCCCATCTCACTGTGGTTTTTCCCATTTGGATTTTCCACGTATAAACACTAATGTTATGGTGGATGTTTTACTTATTGTGGATGCTTTAATATCATTTTGGATTGCATGCATAGTGTTTAGTAAACTTGTTAAGTATCTCAACCGGTCAATGTTTAAATTGGTATTGTTTTTTCTATCACTGATTCACCACCCCCCCCCCCCCCCCCCCTCTCAGTGCTTTATAAGTCTATCACTCCCATCCTATTTCTAGAGTCATAGCAGCAAACTGCTCATTTGCAACTTTTAGAACTTCATCCTTCATCCTTAACCTTTCTTCATTCCCCAAATCATAAAAATTAATGCCTCTGCTCCTCTCCATTTCATTTGTCAAATTTCCGATAACAAAATGCTTGAAATCCCTAGTGTGTATGAAATCATCATAACTCATGAATTGTTGACAAGCATTCAATCTTACATCTTCACTTAGGTCCCCTCCAAGATTGAATGCATCAAGGGCCCACTCCCTAGGAGGCTTTTGAATGGTGACCCCTGTCCTTGTGTCAAATCTGTGAGGCTCATCCCATTGTAATTCAAAGTCTCTATAGGATTGGAATGGAATTTCCCTCCCCAAGGAAAGCATGTGCAATGGAGTGACAACCCTTGGGATCTCTGGTACTTGGAAAAGAGGGCCACTAGAAGATGATGCAACCATGGGCTTCTTCTTGGATGCTTCTACAAGCAAACTTTTTGAAGGGGAGGGGTGTGATACTGATGGCTCAGGGTCAAGAGCAGTTGTGGGAGGAGGTTCTTGAGGACTCAATGGAGGGGAAGCAGGGCCAATGGGGGAACCAATTGATTGAGGGGAATCTGGTCTTTCTTACTCCACTAATTGTACTAGAGGTATAACATCCAAGCAGGGCCTTTCTTGAGGCAGAGGCATTCTATCAACATCTATATAAGTGGCAAAAATTTGACTTATTCTAGCCTCTAGAATTAGTAGTGTTTTCCAAGCAAGAGAATATGAGTTGTCCTCTCTCCTTCTTATGTTCTCCTCATACTGGATCTTATACCATCTTTCCTTTCTTTTCAATACTTCCTCATAATCCGCTGCATTTCTTATGAGGTCTTCATCATTCTCTTCATCCCATTGATCCTCTTGTGTCTTGGCCTTGCTAAGCTTCTTGACAAGTCATTCAGAATCATAGAACCTATATTTAGCTCGGGGAAGCCTATACCTATTTAGCATATAGTTAAGGATTTCATATGCTTTCCTATTCAAAAAATGGTACATCCCAATCACTACTTGTGATTGGATCATTGACCCTTTCTTGTGTGATCCCCCTACCAAAGCTTTATTTTCTTCAACCAACTAATACATGATCTCTAAGAAAACCACCTTGTCTTGAACAATAATAGGCAAGTGTCTAGGGGTAATAGGGCTACCAAAAATTCTTATGATGGTGTGGTCCTTAAAATAAAACCATGACCCCCAATTGTGAGTGATTCTAGTTTAGGCTTAAAGTCCTTAAGCCTGAGAAATTCTTTAGCCTCTTGGGTTAGACCCCACATAACCTTCTTCTACAAAATAGTAAGAAGATTTCTAACAAAAAGATTCTCAAAAGTCAAAATAATTGGACTCATTCATGTGTGAGTTCCAAATATAGGTCCATTCCTGAACCGAGAGGGATTCTCCTCTAGCCATAGTAATAATTTTTAAATTAGGATGCCACACCTTAAGACCTTTGTACAAGAATATATGCATTAAGAGAGAATAATACCTGAAAAATATTTGACTTCCTAATTTTGAAACTAGATAAGGCATAGTGCAAACCCTCGACCACCACATAAGCATAATAAAAAGTATGTTGATATCCTTGCTTTGGATATTCATGCAAATCATCAGCATCCAAGTTGGTATCAGGTCATTGGCATCCGCAGCACATACTTGACATAAAGCATAGTATTGTCTACAAAATAATTGGCAAACAAATCTACACTATAAGGGGTTGTTTGCTTTGGTGTTAGATTCCAATCATCCCCTTTAATTTTTGGATGCAGGAATGTTGCCAATTTTCTTCTATATAGGTGTTCATTCTTCTTGTATTCCAAGTCTAGCTCTTGCGGATTAATAGTCCAATCAGTGTTAGGATTGAGCAGAAACACTTCATTGATTACATCTCTAGTAATATTTGTTAGCCTGCCACCTTCACTATATACAATCTCCCTAGTGTCAGGCTTATAATTTGTTGCAATAGCAACAACTAATTCAGTGTTCACGTAAACATGTGGCACAACAAGTCTGCCCAAAACTGTAGTTTTAGATATTGGATATTGGAACTCTTTCCTTCTTCTTGTTATAGCCTCTCCTCTACAGACTGAAACTCCATGGTGGGATCAATGCATCCCTGATACCTACAGTCCGGTCCACGATGAATTCATCCAGCCTGGACCCAGGCTTTGACCTCTTTTGTGTCTTCGTTAATCCAGGGAGTTGGCTAATGATCTCCTCAGAAAAATTTCTCTTTCCCTGACTAGAGGATTATGCCATTTCTAGGGTTAGGGTTTTACAAGTAAAATCAATGAAACGATGATGAAAAGCTTCAAAATTTAGCACAGGCTAATCTCTCTGTACTCAGACAATTATAAGCAATTGAGAATTTTGCATAAAAGATCAAAAAGCTAGGGAGAATGTAATGAAAATATAGTCGACAATCGTTTCTCAAAAACCCTAATTGTGAAAGCACAAGCATATAAAACACTAACTATGAAAGAACAAATATACAAAACAACCCAAAACATATACAGAGCATTGTAAATGCAAATTAGAGCAGGATCGATGCTAAAATAGTTGAAAATGTGGTTCATAATGGGCAAATTGGGTTCATTTTTTGCACACACATATGCTAGTGTGATGGCATTGGTTGGAGAAAGTCGTTACAATTCATATTTTAACCCAGAAGTCGACACGTTAATAGCTCTATTATCCTGGTCGCGCAACTTGACTTAATCGCGCAAACACGCAACAATCACAATCGTTGATCTTGGCAGATGTGCACAGTAATTAACGAGCCCGTGTCAACCTTTGTGGGTCCTACATGCCACATCCGCAGTGACGTTGCAGAGTTAGACTTTGTATGCACCTTCGATCAATCGTGCAATCACCCTAGTCATTGATCTCATGAAAAGTGGTCACATTATAAGTGCATCGGGTCCATCGAACTACGTCTCATTTGAGTGGGGCCCATGTGCCAAGTAAGTTGTAACACAAACCAATCACTGGCACCCAACCTAACATGTCAGTGTTATGTTAGTTGATGCCACGTCCGCAGCGGCACTGCGAAGTTAGCCTAATCGTGCAGCTTGACTCAATCGCGCAATCGCACAACAATCACAACCGTTGATCTTGGTGGAGATGAAAAGTAATTAAAGAGCTTGTGTCAAGCGATAAATCATTATTAGTTGAGCAAGGATTTAATGTTAATAAACCAAGCGCTTATGGTGGTTTATGAAAGTAAATGAATTCATTGACAAAAAAAAAAATTTCCATGCAAATTATTTTAACAAAAGGTCAAAACCAAAAATATTATATTAATAGTATAGAGTTTTACATAATTTGTAGAATGGTAGAACCAAAGATCTAGAAAATCTATCTATAGATTCCATAGTAGCGTATTGTAAATGCATTGATACCAAAATTGCCATTATGGCATAACGACTGCGTCATTATCAATCTGCCCATACCCAAAATTTCAAAAACCTAGATAATTACACAAAAAAAATTGAACCACCAAAAATAAAGGAGTCTCTATGGACACAATTGAAAAATTACAATAGGTAGGTGAGTCTCTATGGTGTTGCCAATTTCCCAGAGACAATGCTTTTCCCTAAGACAATGATTTTCCCTTTGACATCCAAATTAGGAGTGTGGCTCCTTCCAACTTGAGTGCTACTGTTGGGACCCAGATCTCCTTTCATTATAGCCTCTAGACCCTCCAAGCTCATGGGTTCCATATCCTCTTCATCACTGGTGTCAATTCCATCAGCCCGCATGTAACAACGGATCCATTCACCCCCTTTGTTCTGCATGATACAGAAAAGTTTCAACAGGAAGCAAGCATTCTGCATAATACCAAATTTTCTAGCTCGGAAAATATTCAAGTCCACAATAACCAAAATTGGAAGCCAAGGCACTGGTTTCCCAACCCTAATGATGGCGTTTTAGTCTTTAGGGTATGGGATAGTGAGGTCCTCGTAAATGTTTTTCATAACCTTTTCAAGTTCCCCCAAAAAAGCTTCCTTGGATAATTTTCGACACAACATCACAATGTTGTCCTTGGGGACATCTGCATGCACTAGGGTGGTCGTAAAAACCGTTGGTATCTCTGTATTTATGCTTTGTGAAGAGAAACTCCTCTCTAAGTATCCTTCTTATTGCCCTAATGATCAAATAGTGAGAATAATTCAGTACCTCTAAGAGCCTTTTGTCTGTAATTTTGCATAAGAGTGTTGTCTGCCTCTTGTTGGCAATAAGGCGCATTGGGGACTCCATATCAACCAGTTTCTAACTCCTATTTTTCTCAATTTATACAATTCCTGAAATAGTGAAACAAATGATGTGTAAAACCCTTGGACCCCTATCTGTCTTTTATAGAAGTTAATGTATCTTGCTCCTTTTTTTGGCGCTAATACTTGGAAATGGAGGCTACTAGTTTGCAACTATAAATTTGGGTGCTCTTTCTGGGTTGAGGAATGAGTACTGTCACTGCCAATCTGCCATGGGTTGCCTGAGCCTCAACTACCTTGCACTCACCATCCTATTATTCGTCCCAATTTGGAAAATTGTGATAATGTCCATTATTATCCTGGCATCATTTCTATTAATCCTCCCAATTTGTCAACATGTGATGATAAAAAATTGGCATACGCAAATTCACAATCAAATTCAAAAGCAATTATTGAAACAAGATTATCCTCTGATCCTTTCTTTTAACTTTTTGATAACCGTTTTAATGCCCAATACTACCTTTGTTCGATTCTTGCCATTTGTCCCTCTATATGTTTTGGGAGTGAGTTGATCTTATCACTTGTGGCACATTAATTGTACATATTAACTACTCACTTTAAATGTGTGAATAATTGATATGATATCAATTTTCCAAGACACGCCATTGTGATGAAATGGTGGATTTTGATAGTGAATAGCGAATCTATATTCATATTTTCTACTAGGAATATTTTGTAGACTACAAATCACAATGCACATCCACTATCAGATCAACAAAGGTTCAATTCCAAGCTAAAATCTGACAAAACAATATTTGTTCAAAGCATGATTGGAATTGAGACAAGTGGCATTTTTTATTGTATCATGAATGCAATAGCGATGTCTTATTATTAGTTAATTTCATTCAAAATATGGAACACAAACCAATCACTGGTGCCCAACCTAGCATGTCAATGTTATGTCAGTCGATGCCACGTTTGCAGCGGCACTACAGAGTTAGTTTGGTTGTGTAGCTTGACTCAATCGCACAACAATCACAACCGTTGATCTTGGTGAAGGTGCACAGTAATTAAAGAGCCTGTGTCAACTTTTGTGGGTCTTACATGCCACATCCGCAGTGGCGTTGTGGAGTTAGACTTTGGATACACCTTCGATCAATCGCGCAATCATCCTAGTCGTTGATCTCATGAAAAGTGGTCACATTATAAGTGCATCGGGTCCACCTGTGCCGCGACTCATTTGAGTGGGGCCCATGTGCCATGAAAGTTGTAACACAGACCAATCACTGGTGCCCAGCCTAGCATGTTAGTGTTATGTCAACTAACACCACGTCCGTAGCGGCACTGCGGAATTAGCCTGGTCGTGGAACTTAACTCAATTGTGCAATCGTGCAACAATGACAACCGTTGATCTTGGCAAAGGTGCACAGTAATTAATGTCACATTATAGATGCATATTAACTAGTGACTTCAAATGTGTGAAATCTTGATTTTCCAACACACGCCATTGTGATCAAATGATGGATTTTGATAATGACTAGCGAATCTATATTTAGATTTTGTACTTTGTAGACAAGTGACATTTTTTTTTATTGTATCGCGAGTGCAACAACAATGAATTATTATTAGTTAATATCATTAAAAAGGAATTTATGTATTTAATTGGCTAAACAAAACCAAAAGGAAAGATATCCCAAAGTAGAGCTCGATCCGTATACAAAGATGTTGGTAAAATTAATTGAGGGGCAATAAAGATGCAGGGAAAACAAGACAGAATTTAATTCCCCCAGGTTATAGTTAACATAGAATAGCATTAATATTTCACATCTGAATGACATTAAGAATTTAAGATGGGGAGCTGGCCACTCGTGTGGAGACTCCTGTACAAAGATAGATGGGAGGAACAGAGGAGTTGAGTGATGGCATGAAACTGCACCAAGCTCGTTTTAATGATGACATCATGACACTTCATTGAATTCAAATCATGGGAAATCTTCGCTTGAGATTTATTCCAGTTTCTCTGAGTTTGATACCAATAAATGCTCAATACCGAAAGGGTATGAGCATTTATGTCTCCACATAACCACAACTCTTTTAAGAATGTAGAGGGACGAGTAGGGTTATCTTCTTCCAGTATATTCGAGAAGTTTGGATAATTGCAGAGAATCGAATATGGAAGCCAACTTTGTGCTTCAGACCAATAAAACACAGGTGGTGTTTTGGGGCGGTATCAAAGATGACAAGTTGATGAACATGTTTGTGTTTGAGGAAACATCCTTCATTTCATGGGTGAAGCTAGTCCTGGGGCCAAAGTACCTAGAAGGAGGGCGAAGATACCGCACCAACTCCGACATTGTGTCAATGCTCATGGCCTGGTGTGTGGAGATCCAACCCAAGTGAAAGGTGAGGGAGATCATGAGCAGGTGCGTAAAGAATGAATGGTTGGGCGACATGGATGAATTACTAGAGCTAGTTCGAGACATGGAAGGTTTTGATAGTCCCGACGGTACATGGGTCCATGTGAGCGAATTTTCTCCCCCACTACACCTATTCCTTTTGTGGAGTGCGACAAACAACAAGGAGGCACGCGGAGCTTCAACACAAATTGGGTTGCAAGGCATCTTGCAATACTTGGCGTTGGTGGACGACTGGGAAGCTCGGCTGGAAGTGGCTAAATGGGGACCATGGGGAGAACTTTGCATGTTGCGAAAGTCATGAGACCATGTTGCTCCTACTTGAAGGAAGCATGGTCGGTCGGCGGGTGGTGGAAGATCCAAGTGGGGACAAGTTCTACTATTGGGTGAGAGATCGGGTGGAGACACCGAAATGGAGGAGGCAATGCAGAAGGAGACAAGGGAAGTCAAAGAATATGGCATGGGCATGGAGATGGTAGCAATAGGTTGATAAATATAGTAGAGTAGATCTATGTTTTGTATGGTGAAGGCAAATTTCGTTTACAGATAAGGTCAAATTTTGTTCGATGACCTTTGACATTGTAACTGTTTTTGTGTCTGCATGCCGATATGATTGGCTAAGGCCTATTATGAAGAATGTAAGAAATGGATGTACATATATTTTTAAGAATCAATATAATACAAAGTTTTATCGATCAAAAAAAAAATTGCCAAATGAAATTGTTTATATAGAAAAATCAACAAAATTTGAAGTTTTTATATGTTTAATTTTTTCCATTATTATTTGTTCTTTTTTATCATTTTATGAACTAGGAGTTATGAATCACGTCCATCATCACATCATCAAATATCAACCACGAAGGTTCAATTCCGTGAGTAAGATCTAACAGAACAAAATGTGTACAAAGCATGTCCGGAAATGAGACAAGGTCATTTTTGTTTAGTATCGCGAGAGCAATAGTGATGAGTTATGATTAGTTAATTCCATTAAAAAGGAATCTATATATTTAATTATAAGACACATTCTATATTGCCAAATGAATTTGATTTTTTTGATAGATTAATCGTTGGCTAGGGCCGGCACCCATTGTATTAAAATTAAAAAAAGCTTTTACATCGAGACAGGTTGCTTCATAGAAACCAAAACGAAGCAAGCCAAACCTACCAACAAACCTCATACATTGTACAATAACTATACATTGTACAAAAAACAAAAAGGCCCCATATCGGACGACCATGAAATTGCATATAGAACCTAATGGCTAATTATCAAAACTTAGTACCCACACGCCTACCAGCTGCCACCTCCCTTGCTCTTTCCATCTTCAGCAGCCTGCCACACTTGGTTTGTTGCTTAGACCAACAGTCTTATCTGCAGTTGGTGTGAACCTCTGTTTTCATGATGTCCTCCATGTCCCGATCATTACTTGGAATCCATTCCTCGCCTCAACCCAACACTAGTAGGCTTACCATCTCTGCAGTGTCATCTAGCGCAAACTCATCTTCATCCAGAAATAATTCAGTGGTTAAGTAGTCCCAGTGCCAATCTTCATCATCAAGGGCTTTGATACCAGCCATGCACAATAAGAAATTGATACTCTGGTCCACAACATTCCTGTAAGCCTACAACACCTATAGTTGTAGTGTGGTTACAACTGGGAATCTACGTGCCTCGCTCAGGTAGTATTGATTTGGGAGTGTAATATGAAAATTCTCATCTAGATTATCTAATGTTGCATCAATTTTACCTAGAAATGAGTGTCTGAATAGCATTTGGGTGAGCTTCTTTGCCCATTGCTTGGACACACTTGAATACAGCACCATAGCCAGGAAAAAAGCAGGCATATCAGAAGATACCCTGTATTTGTGGTCGGGCCACAAGAATTCCTTACCCAAAGCCTCCTTCATAGAATGTCGGATGTAATCATGGTCATTCACCAGTACCATGCCTAGTCACTTATCCGTTATCTCGCCCATGAACGCCATCTATGGCTTTGTGGCCAAAAGGACAATAGGCATTTTTGTTGCAACAGGCTCAGTCACACCGAAAAAATGGTTGAAATTAGGAGGCATCTTTATCATGATTTAAGGATGGTTCTGGTGTCTAAATCCTCTCTGCATTAATTAGCATTAATGCTTCTCTTACCACCACGCATGTGAATAGATACTCAAGGAGTTGTGATGTTTATTAGAAATAATTCCAAATCTTCTCATGGAGGTTGTGCTATTACCTCACACGTATCGAAACATATGTAACTCATGCTATTACGTCACACCAATAGTCGTACCAGAACATACCCATCTGTAAACTAAATATTTTGTCGACTGCGAAGTACCGTCAGATCTACAAATTAAAATGGTGAAGGTTCAATTTCAGGCCTAAAATTTGACACAACAAAAAATGGACAAAGCATGACCAGAAATAGTCATCTAATTTGCCATTAAATTTATTTTAGTTGTTTTATTCGACGAATAATTCGCCAAGTTAAACTTTATAGTTTTATATATTTGAAAATTTTCGCCTGTAAAAATTATTTTTTGGTTTATTCCCAATGTTTGTTTCGCCAAAAAATAAATTTTTATTTGAAAAAAAAAGATAAATATTCGTCAAAATTTTCTACTGATCTTTCCTGATTTCAAGAATTCGCCAACCAAATTTATATTACGATCCCACAAAAAACATTAAAATCGCCAATAAAAAAAAACAAGCTCAGACTAATGAAAAATTCACCATTAATTTCCACCATTTATAGCACGGGGGGGCAGGGGGCGAGGTGGTTTCTTAAAGTTTTCCCTATTTAAAACCCCAAGTTGTATTATTCTATTGCATGTTAGGTTTAAGCTTTGATGATATTGCTTAGGTTTAAAGTCTTATAAATCCCAAAATAGTCATGTTAAGCCAATCTATAGTACAAACTATTATTAGCATGGAAGATATTTGCAAACTTCAGATATTTTAGTTGAAAACTTTTGAGCAAACAATTATTGAAGGTCTTGGTTGTTTTTTTAGTGGTAAAAAGCTATATTGGGATTTTTATTGAAATTTAAATTAGTTATGTTACGTGGATTGCCCTCATCATATATGCAATAGTAGTGAGCATTAATTGACAATATATCTTAGGGAGCTTGAAGGTTCTTGAGAAAGATAGATTGAACCATAAGATCAAAACATCTAGGGTTTAGTTTAATCAATGCAATATGGATTTTAAAAGTTATGCTTTGACCTTTTTAACAATTTTGGAAAGCATTTTGGCAACCATGGGAAGACCATGTAGTGTCACCATCTCACAATATGCCATATTATTTATTTTTAAAAGTTATTTAAGGCTTTATTAGCTCACTTTGGCTTGTAATGGCCATCTAGTTAAGGCTTCATAAGCCTCACAATATACCAATAATAATAATAATAATAATAATAATAATAAAGTGCAAGCAATAGGATGCTAGGGTCATGTACAAAAGTTACTATTGTGTGTAATAATTCTAGATTTCAAAAATATTACAAATCATCAATTATACCCACAAGGAAAGATATGATATTTGATACAAATCATCAATTATATGCACAAGGAAAGATATGCTATTTGATTTTTAGTGTAAAATGAAATATCTTTGTGTGGAACAATTTCCCCATCAAATTGTGATTTGGAGATGATAAGAAAGCTAGATCTATTGTATTTAAGTAGCTAGCATTACAATTGATAGCAACTAAATAATTACAAGAAACACATGAATATTGTAATATCAATAAGTTGAGTTATTGAATTGATTTATAGGTACTATTGAGGTTAAAGTTGAACTCCAAAGAAATGTCATGAAACTTGTTAGTCCATCATAAAATATAAAAATGAAAGCTACAGGAAACTTAACTTCAACCAATGAAGTAACATGAAGTAAATGAAATAAACAAGATTATATTTTCCATGATTTATACCTCATTGTGTCATAACTCCATTGTTCCTGGTTGCAGATGATTTTCTTTGAGACAAGCACTGGTAGTTTCCAAGATGGTATATGAAGAATGGACTGATAGTTAACTGATACTATGATATGCATATGCAAATAATTTACGCTAACATGATATTAAGCTATGATAATAATTCTAAAATTGCTAATTGCTTCAAACTCAAACTCATAGATGCAAGATGAAGACTCCTAGAATGACTATATGATTAGCTATTAGTCTATTAGTTTTAAAATGGCTTAGAAGACCACTTTTTATAGGTTTTTGAGTGCATGATCTTAGGTGGCAGAGATCAACGGTCATGATCGAATCTTGCAAATTGGATGGCTATGAGCAAGAAGTTTAAGGTTGAGAGAAAGGGGGAAGGAGAAGACAAGTGTCACTCATCTCACCTTGATTGAGTTGAAGACTTGAGAGGATATAGGATAGTTGAAGAAGATGTAGGAATGAAAGGACAAATGGACTCAAATCCTCCTAAGATATAGGGATGTTGGAGAGAATATAGAAGAAAGTTAGGAAATATGTGTATGTACACAATATTTCATTTATTTTGGAAGTTGGAGATAAGTGGCTAAGAAATGATTTTATTTTATTTTATTTTGTCGAATTAATTTAGCCACATGATGGATGAGTTGGCAAAGAAGAAGTGATGTGGAGACTGAAAGGTGAGTTGGAAAAGGGATTAAATAATTAAGAAATTATTTAATTAATGAGACTATAGGATAGTAGATAGAAGAATAATTAAATATTAGATATTTAATTAATTGATTAGAAGAAAAGGATATAACGAATTAATTATTAAAATATTTCAATTAAATTAATTAATAGAAGGACATGAAATGAATTAAATAAATTAATCTTTTCAAATTAACTATTTAATAGAAGAATAATTATTAAATAAATATAAAATATTTATTTAATTCCTCATAGCCAATTTTATGTGTATACATTTTGCCCCTCTTTGAAATGATGTTGAGACAACATTGTTTCAAAGATTAAATAAAGTCTCGATAATGCGCCCGATGGAGATAAAAATCCTGATTGTGTGCCCCCTCGAGAGATTGATCGTGAAATTATTAAAAAAATTGGATTGAGCGATTGATCTCATGATAATTGATTGAAATTTCTATAACTTTGGTTGATGAAAATGTCTTCTCTTTGATTACTTTTATATTCTACTTAATTTGATGATTGATAGAGTTTGATTGACCTCATGATCGATGAGGGCCAATGATATAAACTCGAAGCTTTGATGATCTGATAGGATAGAGTTTGATTGACTTCATGATTGATGAAAGTCAATGATGTAAACTCAAGATTGGATAGATTAGATGTGTAACCTCATGGTGAATGAGCATAACTAATATGTGGTCAAACAGATTGATAGAAATCTCAAGTGAGCGGATAGATAGCTGATTGATTGATCAAAGCGATTGATTGGATCAAGAACTGACATTTTGTTGATATCATATTGCAAAAGGATCTAGATATATTGATTCATCTAGGGGGGAGTAGGATGATCAACGAGGCCAACAACATCTTAAAACAGTGGTGCTCTTCGCCCTAGTTGACATAATGATATGAGACATTGATTTGTATCATGGGACATTGTATTTTATTGATTATTTCTTTGATATTATTGTATGCTTGGACTGTTTATTGTTTTATGATGATATGAAGACATGGACCATATATGATGTTGATGATTCATGATTTATTATGCATGCTACTTTGATGATGATGATGATCTATATGCATTGATTACATAGATTTTATATATATATATATATATATATATATATGCAGTGATGGATGATGTTATGATGATCTTTTCTTTCCTTTATTTTCATGATGATGATGTTCTATATGATGCAATGATGATGAAATGAAAATGCATTTGATTTTTGATTTTGATGATCATGGATGCAAATGAAATTAATTCTATAATTCTTTACTTAAATGATGCAAATTCAATGATCTATATGAGAATGCTTCTAATGATTACTTACGCAAATGAATGTTGATTTTTTTTAACTTTTAATGTGTATGCATATAATGATTTGAAATGCAAATGATCTACATGAAATGTATTTGATTTCAAGTTTAATGATTAAATGCAAATGATGATTATGAATGCTATGCTTGATCAAACTTATGCGATGGATGCTTATATGTAATGCTTATAATGATAAATGAATCTAAGTGCATAGATGCAACTAAATGACCTTAAGAGATAAAAAGAACTACAATTATAATGATCCTAATGCAAATAATAATGATGATATATGATTAATTAAATGCACTTAATGAAATGCAAACTAATGTAGTACAAATGATTATGATCAAAATGGAAACCTAATGAAATGAATGAACCTAAATGCAAATTGTTTTAGTTTGTCCAAGTATACTCAATCTTTATTTATGATCGTTGATCTCTGAATGGAATGAAATATTTATAATGCAATTGACAATGAATGCTTATAATGCAGATGAATAATGAGCTAATCTAAAATTTTCTAACTAAAATGATACTTCCATTCTTCATATGTTGTCTTATAACAGTGCTTGATTTCACCATTGAGCTTTAAAATATTGTAAGAAAATACAAGCAACTGGACATAATAATTCAAGATGACCTGAGTATTTCTTACATGTATTTTGATATAGCAAGTTAATACAAGCAACTTGATATAATGAATCAAGAAGACCTGAGAATTTCTTGCAGAATAGACAAGACAAGGATTATCCCCTTTCATGCATGACTCGGAACGTCCTCCTTGATATTTTTCCCATCATATCCTTAGAAAAGTACATACCTTAATAAGAGATAAACCACAGACAACAAACAAAGAAAATAATCATGCCCCATCATAGCTTCTCTAGTCATGGACATCCTTGAGTACAAGTACATGATTAGCAATAAATCAAGATATAAACATTGAATCTTGTATGTCATTCACATGTTCTCTTGGTCATTAACTGATATAATCATCTTGATGAATAATCCTTGATAACCTTTAATTACTTGTTGGTTGAATCTTTTTTTTCTGAGTTTCACAATTTAGTTGTTACAAAAGGTCTTGATCTTCGTTGCTTTGTTGCTCGTTATCTATTTCAAAACCCTAGGTGTTTTGGTTTTTCTAAGTTTTCCAATTTTTTTGGATTTTCAAAGATTTAAAAGATCGCCTTAGAAAAAGGAATTAGGATTTTGTCCCCAACGGAAACAAAACTTTATTATGGATGTACGAAAAATGATCAAAATCCAAACCATGGCGAGATATAATGCAGATATGATTGATAAAATCCAAGACAGTGACTACACTAAGTATGTCAAAGATTGATAATTGTTGGCAAGCTACATATTTCTTGCTAAATAGTTCAGATAAATGAATGTGAAAGATGAAATGGATAAGCTAAGATAGATGGCAACGATATATGCGATAGGATGGAAGAAATAGGATGGATAGATGCGCAAAGCGATCTCATAGATGGAAGAACCCACTTTTAGATAGTGTTTGTTTACCAGGTTTTCACCACTTGTTTTTATTGCACATTTTGATTTATTTTTTATTTTTTCGTCTTTCCTGATTTTTGAGAGATGAAACATGTCCTACCATATATTAATAAAGATAATACTACCCAAAACAAAATCTAGGATTCATATTGATCTATGTCATTGTTTTAATTTATTCGAAGATTGATAAGAATGTTTGGTTTCAAAGAGTGAGTACCCCGTATAAGACCGATATGTCTGGTTTCGAGCATACCTATCCTTGTATGAGACATGTTGATGTTGATGGATGGATTGATTAAATAGACATGTGATCAGTTTGATTGTATACTTTGAGAATTTGCATGTTGTTGATCTGATTTGATGGATGGTCCATGTTGTCATGCTTTGATTTTCTCGATTTTTTTAATTTTTAGTTTTTGGACATTTTGTGTTTTTTTTTTTTTTATAAGCAAGATGTATTTGGTTGCCCCAATGTATAGCAAGACAAGGAATGGATGAATTGTTGAGTTGAAGATGAATGGGTGAAAGATGGTTGCATCTTATTATGGAACATGAAGAGACATGTGAAGAGATTTTTAAATCATGTTTTTGTCCTTAGTTTTGATCAAGATCAAGGATGGAAAAGGGGATATGGATGGAGATAGGATATGGATAGGAGAAACAAGATCATAGATAGTGATAGATGATGGAAGAAATGAATAGTTAGGATAGATGGTATAGATTAGCATGAAGCAAGATCGTAGATAGCACTGGATGAATTTAGATAGGGTAATGGATA
Source organism: Cryptomeria japonica (assembly GCF_030272615.1). Classification (NCBI taxonomy): domain Eukaryota; kingdom Viridiplantae; phylum Streptophyta; class Pinopsida; order Cupressales; family Cupressaceae; genus Cryptomeria; species Cryptomeria japonica. The sequence continues at coordinate 649,648,157 of NC_081406.1, read as the reverse complement.
CTGGAGGAAGGATAATGGGAGATGTGGTATGAAGAATAGAGTGGATGAAACTTTGACCCCAAGTATAGAGGTCTCCATTTTTAAAGAGGCAATATGTAATATTGTCACAGTATTTAGCACCACCTGAACAAATGTTCCTGAATTTTTCAAAGATAGAGACCCAACCCACACTTAGAACCTCTGAAAAATTCAACCAAACATATCTAGCAACTAGGAAATAGACTCAAAACGGAAGAAGAAACTCAAATTGGATCAAGGTACTTAGTCTTTGATCACCCATGTGTGTGCAAGTGAGTTCATTCTGGCTCATATGATCATTGTAATCTTCAGAATCCAACGTGGCTAGCTACATGAGTTATCCTGACTTCAAAAGCATCCTGGATGGAGCCTCGTTGTCAGCAAGCATCCATAGCTCCAACGAGGTTATCGTTGTAATATCACAAATATTTCTCCATTGCCAGCTAGGCATCCATAGCCTCGATGGGGTTACTCACATGTTCCCATAGCCAAGCTTTTGATATTTCATTTTTTTTTTTCCTGGATATTTCTTTTCCTAATCATGCTTTGGATATTTTGATATTGTATTTTCTTTTCTTATTTTGGTTGCATTGGCTTGAAATTAATGAAACTTACATGGATCTGATAATTACAGTGGCACTGAAGCGAGATTTTAGATTTTTCACTAGCCATGTCTTCGACTAAGAGATCACAATGATTTAGAGCAATTGATTAAGTGTATGAGATATAGTAATCAAAAGATGTCGGTACCAAGCTACGATAAGTGGTTCTTTTCTGGATTGAGTGTGTATCTCAATCAAAAGATAATGTTAAAGAGGGACAACCTCAGATTCTGAAGTGTATCATGAATAGATATCTAGGAAATGGACTGAACATGAGATTTGAGCATGGGCAAGCATGTAACAAAATGACACAAATGCCTATTTCACATATGATGAATTTATGCAAAGGATTGAATGAAAGGGATGGAAGGATAGAAAAGAGGTGTTGGATAATAAATAGAATGTTTAAAGATTTGTGTGAGGATGGATGGAAATGTATTCAATATGAGTGTTGGTACACAACTCGAGAAGTGATGAAGAGATGGGGGAAAATTAAATTTTGGGACATAAGAACCCAAAATAGATAAAGGAAATGATGGAAGAATAGTTTTGAAAAGATGTTTAGATAGATGTTTGAAAGAAGTTCAAAGATGTGTGCCTTTGTTGATCTTTCTTATGGATCATTTGAGCTGATGGAATGGTGGATGGAGGGAAGTAAGGACACAAGATGTATGGAAGAGATGGAGAGTTTGAATTTTGAATGAAAGGACCTAAAATGGATTTGGAGGATGAAGAATTTGACTCTGGAAAGAAAGGACCTAAAATGGATTTAGAGGATGAAAGGATTCCTTGATCTTCATCTTGACTTGGAGTAGGATCATTTGAGTTTGTGATTTTCTCTTGATTTTGAATTAGATTAGTGAAGGAGATGGAAGGGATATCATGCTCTTGCTTAGGAGGTGGATGTTGAATGGGACTCTGCTCTTGAGATTAAAGGGGATCATTGTGGATGGAATACCAAAATATTAGGGGATCATCATAAGATTCTTGATAGGTAGGATATTGATAAAAAATGGGATTAGATTGGAGAGTCATGATATCTTGATCTTGATTTAGGCTAGGACTCATTTCCTTTGAATAAGCTTTTTTATTTTTCAAGTGACAAGGGATGGTCACATGAGTGATCAAAGTTTCAGTTTGGATATGTTGATGTTGTTGACTTGATGGATACTTTCTTTTGGATACCCAAGCTCACTAAGTCGAATAAAGGGTTTATTCGATAGGCCCCTATGACAAATTACGTAAAATGATATGGATAAAGTCTCTCAATATGGAAACTTGATTTGACTAACTTGAATACCTAGCTAGGTATTATTGTTGTTGAGATAGTTGGATGATAAACTCTTGATCACTTGGTTTGATACTCCCCTAATCTTGTTGGATGAAAGTCGTTCCTAAAGATAATTTAAAAATTTGATAACCACCTCAAAAGATGCTTTGAAGGATTTGAAAACTTCTCCACTTACGATTTCTCCTTGTTTGAATTGTTTGTTTTTTTATTATTATTTGTTGATTGATACTTTTCAAGATGTTTGATCATTTGTGACAAGAATACATAGCACACATGAAGACAATCATCATCCTAATGCTAAACATTTAGTGTATGTTCTTTTGAGGATGTGTTCAAATCCCTGATGTTTTCACCGGTTTGGATACAAATAAGACACGCCAAGTAGAGTCTTTATTCAAGGGTCATTGACAATATCATAGCCCACTAGTCTCGATACTCCATCGGCTCAAACAGCCTTGTCACCCCCTAGAGGGTGCCCATTTTTTTTCCCTTTTCCAAAAATTAACCTAAAGAGAATTGATCCTCAATTGAGTAGTTATTTTGGGAGATATATGGTGAGTAATCTTGGGGGCAGATTCTTCCCCACCCTTGCACTATGATATTACCAATGTATGGCAACTAACTCGGCTCAAAGCTTCTACTTCTATGGTTTGTAGTAAGGATTATGTTCGGCATGGAAAATGATAAACTCAATTAAGAGGCTTCCAAACCTTTAGAACAAAGGTTTTTCGCATCACAAGGATACTAGGGGAAGACTATCAAATACACACTTCCATTGAAGGGGATTTTCATTAGCCTCCACATTTGATTATAGTGGGTTGGTAAACTTGGCGATAAAGTTGTTCCCCAATTGGGTTGTATCCTTCTCACTAGCCCCCTCAAGGCTTCGGGAAGGCAGACCCTCTAAAGGATTCAATTGCTTGAAAGAAAAGAAAGCATAAAAGAGTGGGTTTAGTTTTTTGGTCACCCAATTAAGGGGAGATCATATGCCTATCACTTTCGAGACACAGAGTATAAGTGTTCTTTTTAACCTTCCATAGCAATGTGATCTATCCTATATTTGGAGATGTTGCTCCAACAAGCATGGTGTTTATTTTAGCCCCACATAGCAAATGATTTTTTTTTGTATTAAGTATCATAGAATCACAAAGCTCATTTTTGCTCATTTGAGCATCCACATTACAAACTTATTACAAATACCAGCTCCTTTCGAGAAAACTTACTACAAATATTAGCTCCTTTCGAGCACCAAACTAGAAACAACAATTGGAAGACCAAGGGTCACAACTTAGAGATCCACTTTAAACAATGAGACAAATACAACCAATGGAAGATCAAGAGTCACAACTTATAATTCTACACAAAGGTGTCCCTCATGGGAGTTGAACTTGGGTCTCCACATTGAGAACTCAATGCTTTAACCAACTAAGCTCAACCCCTTGGACCATAGCAAATGATTTTCTAAACTAGGAATTGGAAATCCTAGTCAACAAAATGAAAATCATTGCAAAAAGTAACTTGCTTTGTAAGAATGGACAAGTTGATTGTTCTTTTTAACTTGCAAAAAAATAAGATTGATTGTGCTTTTTACCTTTGCAAGAAAATGAAATATTGTTGTTCTTTTTAGAACCCAAAATTTGAGATGTGAATCCCAATTTTTCAAGAAAGTAAATGTTTGATTTGTTGTTCGTTTTACCTTGCAAATGTGATTATTTTTATAGCCCAAAAATAACTGAGGTACTTTTTAGAACACCAAATTGAAAAATGAAGTTCTTTTTACCCAAAAGGAAATATGAGTTCTTTTTAACCAACTTTGAAAAAGCTAGAAAAGAAATCACTAAATCCTAACTTAACTCCAAATCTGCAAGAAACTATTAGAAACCTACAAAAAAAAAGTTAGTGAAAATCCAAAACCTTAGGTGGGCTTCCACAATCCTAATTTCAAATTGTGGTTACAAATGTTTCACTCTTTATCTTGAAAAGCCCTCAAATTTGACTGTCTAAAATTTGGAGGATCTTCCAAAAAATAGATTTCTCATTATAACTCCTAGAGGTCTAAAACCACCCTCAAACATTCTGACAATATATATGGAATATAACTTAAAGTATAATAAATATTTCATATATATTGTCCTTCCACAAGCCTAATTTAAAGATTTGATTACAAATTTTGCACTCTGTTTCAAATGCGCCAGAACAAAGAACATATGCGCTAAAACAATTTTCAAATGCGCTAAACTATCTGTCAAATGCGCTAAAATATTAGTCAAATGTGCTAAAATATCTGTCAAATGCACTAGCATGCGTTACAAAAGCGCTAACCTGTGTTACAAAAGTGCTAACCTATTAGATGAATGCGCTGCCAAATTTAACACAGGCATGAAACTGGATTACAAATGCGTTAAATTTATTTTTAAGAGAATTAGATGGGATATTAGAAGGATATATGCAAGGCCTAGCCCCATGGTGGGTGCTAGAAATGTTGAGGTTAAAGTTGAACTCCAAAGAAATGTCCTGAAACTTGTTAGTCCATCATAAAATATAAAAATGAAAGCTATAGGAAACTTAACTTCAACCAATGAAGTAACATGAAGTAAATGAAATAAACAAGATTATACCTTCCATGATTTACGCCTCATTGTGTCCTAACTCCACTATTCCTGGTTGCAGATGATTTGCTCTCAAACAAGCACTGGTAGCTTCCAAGATGGCATATGAAGAATGGACTAATATTTAACTGATACTATGATATGCATATGCAAATGATTTAAGCTAACATGATATTAAGCTATGATAAGAATTTTAAAATTGCTAATTGCTTCAAACTAAAACTCACGGATGCAAGATGAAGACTCTTAGAATGACTATATGATTAGCTATTAGTCTATTAGTTTCAAAATGGCTTAGGAGCTCTTTTTATAGATTTTTGAGTGCATGAACTTAGGTGGCAGAGATCAACGGTCATGATCGAATCTTGCAAATTGGATGGCTATGAGCAAGATGTTGAAGGTTGAGAGAAAGGGGGAAGGAGAAGACAAGTGTCACTCATCTCACATTGACTGAGTTGAAGACTTGAGAGGATATAGGATAGTTAGAGAAGATGTAGTAATGAGAGGAGGGATGTTGGAGAGAATATAAAAGAAAATTAGGAAATATGTGTACGTACACAATATTTTATTTATTTTGGAAGTTGGAGATAAGTGGCTAATAAATGATTGTATTTTATTTTATTGTGTTGAATTAATTTAGCCACATGATGGATGAGTTGGCAAAGAAGAAGTGATGTGGATAATGAAAGGTGAGTTGGAAAAGGGATTAAATAATTAAGAAATTATTTAATTAATGAGACTATAGGATAGTAGATAGAAGAATAATTAAATATTAGATATTTGATTAATTGATTAGAAGAAAAGGATATAACGAATTAATTAATAAAATGTTGCAATTAAATTAATTAATAGAAGGACATGAAATGAATTAAATAAATTAATCTTTTCAAATTAACTATTTAATAGAAGAATAATTATTAAATAGATATAAAATATTTATTTAATTGCTCATAGTCAATTTTATGTGTATATAGGTACATAAATTAAATAAGCCTTAAAATAATTTCTCTAAATAATCAAGTTGAACAGAGGATAAGTGGTTCAATGTAAAGGTTAAATATCAAATGTGAAAATGATTTAATGATCTTTTGGATTCATAATAATGTAATGATTGGCTTTACTACCTAAGGGAAGGAACTTTTTTTAAGTTTATGATAGGAAGTCCTATTGTGAGAATTGAGTTTGATTAAATGACATGATGATGACATATGATAAAATGGGAAATGATGTTTGTGGCACAAGCAAGGTGCACTAGTTTAAATGAAGAAAATATGGATGCCAATTAGAGTGAGGGAAGTTAGTCATGGATCATTAAAAATAAAAAATCTCAATGAAACCTTAGGTCATAGCCTAAGGCGTGCAACTATAATACGAGATTATAAACATGTTTGGAAGAGTCATAGATCAATCAATAAATTGTTTCATAGTGGATGCATTTCATAATATTAAATTAGTAGACAACACTACCTAACTTTTTTTTGAGTTATTGAATTGATTTATTGGTACATAAATTAAATAAGGCTAAAAAATATTTTCTCTAAATAATCAAATAGAACAGATGAGAAGGAGTTAAATGTAAACATTAAACATCAAATGTAAAATGATTTAATGATCTTTTGATTGCTTGGATTCATAATCATGTAATGATTGGCTTTACCACCTAAAGGAAGGAATCTTTCTTAAGTCTATGATAGGAATTCCTATTGTGAGAAATGAGTTTGATTAAATGACATGATGATGACATATGACAGAACTGCAAATGAAGTTTTGCGGCACAAGAAAGATGCACTAGTTTGAGTGAAGAGAATATGTATGCCAATTAGAGTGAAGAGAATATGTATGCCAATTAGAGTGAGCGGAGTAAGTCGTTGATCATCAAGGAAAAGAAAATCTCAATGAAATCTTAGCTCATAGCCAAGTCAAAAAACATCAATGTGAGATTATAAAGATGTTTGGAAGAGAGATCAATCAATAAATTGTTTTATAGTGGATGCAATTAATAAAATTAAACTATGATACAACGCCACTTAATTATTATAGGAAAATAATTATTTTCCTAATAATTGTACATTGTATATTATAGCATAATAGTACTATAAATATTATGGCATTGTTGGTATAACAATGTATCGTCCATTGTTGGTATAACAATGTATAAGTATAAGGCAAAATAGTTGGGGGACCTACCACACATAAGCCAACACAATAATCTCGATCTTTTTGGAGAACCATAAGAGGTGAGATTCCTCATTCTCCCAAACTGAAGTCAATACACTAGGAGTGATTTAATATGGGGACATATGGTTCCAAATAATGCCATCATAAGAGTATAACCCACTCATGCCATGCAATCTCCCAAATTAGAAGGGTGGTCATAAAAGGTCTTAAGATGTTAGCTACAAGAAGCTTATTAAGGTTCCTAGACAAAACTACATTAGTATTTTGGGAATATTATGGTATCATGTGTCCAATTACCTTCCTAGTCAACATTGGAGTGGAAGGTCTCCTACAATTTAAAACTCCACATAAAACTTTGAAATAAATAGGAGAATCAAAGTATGATGTTGTAGGAGGTAAAGTATCATTTACATATACATAATATTATATGGAAATGGAGAAAAACCTTGGCAACAATGAAATTTGAATAGAAAACCAGTCACACCTATTGTGCTTGACCCCTCTTATGGCCTTAAGAATATTTTAACCTTTTCTATTAGTCTCCAATCTATAGATTGACCCAAGTTGCTCAAAATAAATCCTCAAATATAACGCAGTTGGCCTTGTCACAATTGTTAGCCCAAATATAAGTCCAGTTTTGGATAGGCAACATATGTTCTTGCTCATCTTTAAATCTAGTTTGCAACCTAGGTAACCATACTATTCTACCACTATATAATAAAATGTGACATAGAAGTGGATACCATGTGAAATGAACAATGTCATAATCCTTCTCTATCTTAGACAAACTTTTGTATGTGTTGTTAGAAACTAATGTGGATATATCATAAAGTTTATTTAGATCCCATCTTTGAACATCTGCAACTAACACCATCATGTTGATAGGAATTTGGATCTTAACATCCATGCCCAAATTTTTGCACAAAGAAAAATAGGTCTTGATAAAATAGTCTTCAAAGATGTCATAATTGAAAGGTTCCAATTCATTATTCCAAATCTGATTCATTCTTTATGTGGTTGCTTCTTTACAAAATTTGGCAACCACTTAACCTTGTAACTATCATTTAGTCTATGATATTCTCTATGCAACACTCCAAGGTAAATTGAAATCTAAGCATTTGTGTGCAAATTGACACTTCACATATGTAATTTATATCTATACTAGCTATGTGTACACCTTTCCTAATGCAGATAACTCTCCTTTTAGGGACATAAATTTTGGTTGCTACCCTTATTAGGTCTATGTTTATGAAGACATTTGAAACCATAAGCCTACCCAAGTCTATTCTTCAAATTTTATTTTCAAGCTCAGCAACCAAGCATTTGTTAAATTCATACCTAAATAGGGTCCATCCATGATCTGTGAAAATAAAATCCCTTCTAGCCTCATTCTTATCTATAATTTTGTCTAATAGAATTTGTGCATCTTGAGCATGCCTTGCACTTTAGATGAACTAAGAAATTGAGCTATGTTATCTTCATCCAATCCCCTTTTGACTCCTTTAGAGCTTTCGGCATTTCAAATTATGATACAACAAGGGTTCTCGAGTAATTTTGAAAATTCTATCCTTCTTTGAAGGAAGGAATTTAAAAAATTCAAGGTCCTCAAATATATTCTTTCTGGAAAGTTAAACCCTAGAAGACCAAAATTATCTTTCATAGATAAGTTTCAACATTTGGTTGAATTGCTTTTGAAAAGCCCTAAACTATCTTTTTAGATGCTTGATTAATTTGATTTCTTCACACTAGACTCTTATACACTCTCTAAAGGATGGGAAAAAATGGGATTGTGTCAAAAATAAATGAAAAGTGATAGATATTTGTCAAATCTACCATTAAGGCTAATATCAGAGAAAAGATCTCAGGACTATGATGAATAATGATGAACAACAAATACCCTAATCGGTACTGAGAGGGGGGGTGAATCAGTACATACAAAAACTTCTCCACAACTTATCAAGTTAAAACAATGCTAACCGATTGTCTTCATCACTGAACTTAACTATGTTAATACCGGTTAAACATAGTAAGACTCTAGACAGCTAAACCAGTAAAACTAAATACTTCAAATAACATTCAACACTTGATAACTGCTTCACCAACATACCCATGCATGTGTTGTATATATAATACCATAACCATTAACTTTGCATGCATATTCACCTAAACAAAGACTGCTAAATCATCACATGAAAAATGTACAACTCATGACACATAGATTTTTCACGTGGAAACCCAAATGGGAAAAACCACAGTGGGGATGAATACCCACAAGCTTGTTTTTGATCTCTTTTGAAGCTCTCTCTGTTAGGAACCTAATCCGGTTAAAGAATTTACAATAAGGTTCTATTAGGAACCGATCACGTTAAAGATCTCCCAGTTAAGGGATGGCTATATACCTCATTAAAGGTTGAAACCCTGTTAAAGGTTACCTTGCTAGAGGATTTGAAGAACTCAATGATCTTAAGTCACTCGGTTAGAGGATTTGCAATAAGCCTATTAAAGCTACCCGGTAAAGGGATTTTCATACTGTTGAAATGGTTAGAAGACAAAAGGTAAAGCTCTGATCTGATAACAACACTACATGCTAAGGCAGATCCTTTTCAGCTCCTCTACTCTGCAATCACACTACAATTTTCCACTCACTAGTTTGGAAAGTATCCCATCACTCGGATACAAACACAACATTTGCCAACACAAACAATAACAAACATCATTGACCTTATAGACAACAATTGGGTCAGTAGCATAAACTCTAAACCCTAAACATTTTAGGTTTACAATTACAAGCGGTCCAATTCTGACCGTTCAAACACTTTGCATAGAATGAAACAATCTCAAATAGATCACAAGTCATTCTACATCGTCCATTCTTCACTGCATATGGAAATCAGTAACCCATCATGCTCTCTTCACATACCGCTAAGAAGAATGTTCATTGCCAAGGTAGACATTTAATGCAATTGATCTTCGCATGCAAGTTCCTCAAGGAAATCCTTCACATGCACAAAAATGACATGGCATCTCGATCTCATCCTTATCTCTTAGCTAACTCATCACAGAATGTCACCGGTTGCAACACACAAGCTAGATTGCCAAACCGGAAACCCTAGAGCTGAGACTACCAACCGGTAGTCACACTTAGTGAAACCCTGACACCGATCCACTTCATCCCTTCATACCAGTTCATCATACTTGAACATCAATAACAACTTCTTGCAATCTTCATACCAGCTCACCTACACTTATTGACATCAATGATAACATACATTATCATCATACCGGTTCATCATGTTGGCATTTTTGATGTTTATGTTGTGATTGTCATTGATGGACACACACTTGTATTGAGATCCCCTTTATATGTATGAGCTAGAGCTCAACCGGTATTTGTTCCAACCAGTATGTTGTATTCTAGTCTTTAGACTAGTGATTTTGTAGAATGTATTTCCCGGTCTGAAGTGGCATGTCGACCCCAAGCGGTTCGTAGATCTCAACCGGTACAAGGGAGCAAAGCGGCATAACACATTCTTACCAGTCTTCATTGTTGTCAAACCAGCAACCGGTATTTTGTATGAACCGATAATACTCTGTGATGAGTTACCAACCCACCGATTGATTGACGGTGCCAACACACTGACGATGCTTTTTGTGTCGTGTTACTGAGTATGTCTAGATTCATTGAACCTAGGAAATTGTAATGTAATCCTATCGGACCGACATGAAATCAGATTCCTTTAAAAGGACATCATGTCTAGGGTTTTGAGCTGTTGTTGCTGTTGCTGAAAGGGTTTATGTTGTGGCTAGGGTTTAAGGTGATTGTTGAGTTGTTGTAAGAGCGATCTTATCTGAGAAGATCGAGTTGTAAACAGAAAGAGATAGAGAAGACTGAAGTAATGCTGAAATGCATTACCAGTGAGCTATACTGGATCTAATCAAGCAGTTTGTGCTATTAGATAGATCAAACACTTGTTGATTACTCACCTCTTCAACAAGTCTGTAGCCCTTAACCGGGTAGGCCCAAAAGCCTTTGTAAAATCCTCTAACAAGGTGGTTCACTTCTGTGAATCTAAAATCCTCTAACAAGGTAGTCTTTAATCAGACTTATCTCCTAACAGAGATTGAGATTCCTAACAGGATCTGTTCTGGTGAAGAACATTGTAAGACCTTAACCGGTCTGGTTTCTATTCTGTAGATAGTGAATTGTGAGTTCCATCTCACCGTGGTTTTTCCCAGTTGGGTTTCCATGTCAAATATCTTGTGTTATGGTTGTATTGCTTTTGTGGGTGAATGCTTTATTTGCATTTTGGTTTGCATGTGTGATAACCGGTTTGTCTGTTAGACTGTTTTACCAGTTTATCTTCAGACTGTGTAAGTGTTTAATTACAAAGATTTTTGGCATACTAATTCACCCCCCCCTCTTAGTATTCATCAATTGGTATCAGAGCCTACCTTTCTATAAGTTTAACCACTTGGAAAGAGATATGGGGGAATACACTTTGAGGGAACTTACTCAATGACTCACTAAGTCTGAGAAAGCCTATGATGATCTTATGGTCAAATACAAGGCATCTCAAGAAAAAAGGAGAGAACATGTAGAGAAGTTGATGGAGCTATCTGAAAGTAGTTCTGAAGATGAAGCAAATATGGAAGCCATGATTGCAAAAGTAAATAAGCTGAATGATTCAAACTCCAATCTGAGAAAGGAGTTGGAAGGACTGACTATCCAGTTTAGTCAAGAGCTTGAGAACCAGAGGAAAGCTGAAGATCGGGTAAAGGACAGAGATCATGAGATCTCCAAGTTGAAACAAGAGATTAGTGCACTGACTGCTCGCCTTCATGAGAGTAGGATGGAAAAGGAAGACATGCAAGGTGAACTGAACATAGCCATCTCTGAAAATGCAAGTATAATGGAGACAAATACTGCTATTTCCAAAGAACTCTCTAAGTCAAATAAAATACTTGCTAAGTTTAGCAAAAGTACTGTCAAGCTAGAGCAAAAGCTTGAGTCATCTAGACCGGTAAAGAATACCAATGGTCTTGGTTTCTCTGGACATGAGGAAGGAGAATCCTTAGGAACAAATGCTGAAGCATCAAAGAAGCAACCGACACTCAAAGGAAAAGGTAAGCAAAAATTCAAACCTATTTGCTTTAATTGTCTTAAAGAAGGACACACTGCCAATGTATGTAGGAGCAAAGCCTACAATAATTTTCCATATTTTATCAACAATGTACCTAGATCCAATAAGTTCAATGGTTATTGTTATGCATGCAACAAGTTTGGGCATAGAGCATCTGAATGTAGGTCTGTCATGAACAATACCGGAAGATATCCTTAGAGGACCCAAGGAGCTGGTCCGGAATCTTTTGTAAACCGGAACCCTAACCGGTTCAATGCCTACAATTATTAGTCAAGCAACAATGGTTATCAACTGGCAACCGGATGGAGAGAAATTTTTTGGATTTGTCATGGACATGGACACACTACGGCTACATGCAGAAGGAAGAATGGAAATATGAACAATGGACCTTAGAGAGCACCTGGATTGGTTTGCTATCACTGCAACAAATCGGGTCACATTGCAAGATTCTGCAGAAGCAGAAAGAGTATATCTGATGATATACCGGTCACTTAGAAAGGAAAAGTTGATGTTGAAAAAGTTCAAGCGGACATGAACAAAACCTGGAGGAAGAAACCAACAATGTTGGAAGAGGAACCGGTTTCTGCACCTAGTGTGGAAATATCGGAACCAACAAACTAAGCTCCAAAGAGGCTTAGGGGGAGCAAATGGCGAAATGATTATGAACCCCCGGTTACACCGATAAAAGACCTTAACCGATATATGATACCTGTCGCTCAGCAGAAGATCAAAAATGGTAAAAGAGGCAAATTAGGGTTTTCACCCTAATAGAGGAGCATTAATGGTGGTAGGTGAGAGACATGTATAAAAGTATATTTCAAATCATTTCTAACTATCTATTTTCGAGCGAAGAAAAGTTTTCAAGTGCAGAGCGAAGAAAGGGCGATTTGAGCTAAGATTTCAAGAAATTGATCAACCTTAAAGGAGATTCAAATCCAGTTTGCAAGCGGTCGTGGAGAACACAAAGCAGTGATTTGGCAACCGACGGTGAGTGGAGTGAAGCAGAATTAGGAAGCCCTAAATTTGTGTTGTAAAGGTATTTTTTGTGTTCTTGAAAATACTCAACAATGGCTTCCACATCTCATACCAGTTCTAGTACATCCATTGAGTCAGAAAGTTTTATTCAGAGGGAGTCCAAATATAATGCCTTATCACACGTTCCAGCTTGAGTCATAGTTGAAGAAGGAATTTCGGATTATATCGATTACAAAATAGAAGACCTAGGGTCTTTAGCCATTCACACCCAGTTAGGTTTATTTTGTGGCAAGGACAAAAAGATCAAACCAGAGTTTAGTATCTTAGAGAAGAAGAAACTCCATAATGCAGTATACTTTCTAGAAGATTTTACGGAGGATCATATCAGGATCATTTTGAGCAGAGTCCACGGTGACAAGATGTACCTAGAGAGGATGCATGATATCACACCTTAGGAAATTCATGCAGTCACCGATTTTTGCAACACAGGGGAAGTTCCAGCCCTAAGAATGGTAAGAAAAACTGAAATGGCCAAGATCACTGGTTCAACAAGTGACTCACGGGGTATGACAGTTAATCCTATCAAGGATGATCTGGTGAAATACGCCTGCATGGTGATAGGCTACAAAACATTTTCAGCCAACAGAATTAATTCTGTATCTGCTGCAGCGGTAAATGCCACTTACCGGATGATTAAAGAGGATGCATCTTTTGACTTATGCACCGGTATGCAGAGGAAACTCCTGTTGAATCTAAAGGTGATCAAATAGGACAATGCACCGAAGTTTAAGTTTGGACAACTACTGATAGGGTTGTTCTTCTATTTCCAAGGCTACTTTCCTGGAGTAGGAGATGTCTAGTGGTCTCCTGACCAACCGGTAACCAAGCAGATCAAGGAAAGCATACAAGCCATTGGAACCGGTTACCCTGAAGTATTGAACAAATATTTTGATGAGTTCAGAAGAAAGATGAGTCAAAGGGTAAGGATCTCAGGTGATATAGTAAAGAAATACGAAAATGACATCTGTTTCACCATTCAGGTGGACAAATGCTTAATGGAGGCTGTTGAGCCTAGAATGGAGGAAGTGGAGCCAATGGGCTATGAAGTTATGTATGATATGCTGGAAGGGTATGCCTCAACCCTTATTGCCTCACCTCTTGATCCAAAGGCTAAAAGGACTAGAACCTACTTGGAGAGGATTGCACCGACTGAAGAACCATTAGTTAAGAAAGGAAAAGAACTGGCAGCAAAGAAAGCCAAAGCAGTGCCTGTAGCATTGACACTGGCTACCACTACAACTCCAAGAGTGACCAAGCGGTCACTTGAAAAGAAGCAACCGGAGGTGACACCGGCAAAAGTCTTTGAAAGAAAAAGGAAGATGAAGACAAATGAACCGAACTCTGAAGAAACCAAGTTTGATGAAAAGCCAAAGAAGGCCAAACAGACAAAGAAAATGAAGAAGAATGAACCGGCAGCATCTGCATCGGTAAATATTTATATCTCCTCATACAAACCTTTGAGACATTTTCAAAGGACAGTTAAGAATATTAGGAGAAAATTACTTCATGATTTAGTAGATTATTATGATGATTTTAGTGATGAGGAGAACAAAGAAGTATTACAAGAAATCATTATTTATTTGTGTAAAAATGACCGATCACCATCAGAGATTAAATCTCAGACATCAGATTCTTTATTTAAAGCATTAGATAATAAATGGCACATTGCCATTGAAAAAGAACAGGAGATTAGGGAGAAAGTCTTTTCACAGTACTTTCCCGACCTCTCAAATTCAAAATTATTTGATGTCCTGGATCAAAATAAAGGTCTCTTCTTCACAAGGAGAAGAAGACTCTGGTTGTTGGAGGAGAGAATTGATGATGTTGAAAAAGATACTCATTAGCATATGGATTATTCTATCAACTCTCACAAAGCAAAAATGGCCAACCTCCAAGCGGAAAAAGAATTGGCTATATCCAAACCGGATGAAGTTTTTGATGAGGAAGTAAACCTGGTTGAAGAACCAATCGACACTATTGATGTCAATGCCCTGGATATAGAAAATGTCACTCAGGACATACCTTATGAGGGAACAGAATCGGGGCAACAAGCCGAACAGGGTGGTGAGCAAGCTAAGGACACACAGGAAGCGGCTAAAGAAGAGAAAGAGAAGAAGAAGAGGGATGAAGATGAGAAAAAGAGAAAAGAGGAAGAGAAGAGAAAAGAGGAAGAGGAGAAACAAAAAGATGAAGAGAAGAAAAAGCAAGAAGAAGAAAAGAAGAAGAAGGAAGAAGAAGAAAAGAAGAAGAAGGAAGAGGAAGAAAAGAAGAAGAAGGAAGAGGAAGAAAAGAAAAAGATGGAAGAGGAAGAAAAGAAGAAGAAGGAAGAGAAAGAGAAAGAAGAGGAGAAGAGGAAAGAAGAAGATAGGAAAAAGAAAGAAAAGGAAGACAAGGAACAAGAATAGAAGAAAGAATAAGAGAAAAGGAAGAAGGCAGAAGTAGACAAGGCAGCGAAAGCAATGGAGAGCACACAGATGGAGACTCCGAAGGCAACCGAGAGTCAAGCCAAATCAGTTGATAGCTCCAGTCCTATCGATCTCCAATCTACAAGTGAGTTAGAGATTATGCAAAGCATCAAGGTTGCTCAAGAGCGCCTTGAGATCATTCGCAGGAAAAAGGAACAAGACATAATTCAGGGGGTTGTAGACACCCTTACCGGTTTAATCCCCAGTACCAATCTTCTTGACACTGAATCATTACTAGCACAACTCAAACTACTATGTATTGTAGTGGATGATCAGGTGTAGAGCCTGGAAGAAGCAGCTGAGGCAAATGTCAAGAAAGAGCACCAAAAGGCTCTTAACATTGCTCTGGTGAAAAAGATGAATGAGCTTCGGTCTGAACTACTGAAAGACCAAAAGGACATAAGGAATGCCTTGGATGAGGGAAACTTGCTACTAAGCAAAATCTGTCAACCTCATCTGTTCTATGATGATGTGCTAGCTAAGAAGCAAAAGCTTCAAATGGACTTACAGTCCTACTTGAGCACATTTAAGACACCTTATGATTCCTTTGCAACATATGGGCAAACCGTTCACCGGTTCCAGATCCAGTCAGCCAAAATGGAGCAGGAGATTAGTACACGATCTAAAGATTTGTAGGAGCTACAACTAGTTTTACTTCCACATCTGCAAATTCTTCAGAAGTGTTATCTGAACCTGGATGCCTTGACAGTCATGCAGGAGCTAAGTATAGTTGATGCCATGGAGGAACAGGTATACCAAATGCAAACAGAAAAAGAAGTGGCAACCTCCGTACTTGAGTCCTGGTCTCTATCCATGAAACAATTTTTGTAGGACTATAAATCGGTTTTTGACAAATATTACTCATTATTGTCCTAAACTTTTATTATCAAGTGGAAACAGGGTTATTTAGCAGTACTTTGTCATTGTTGGCAAAGGGGGAGAAGTATCTGTTTTTGGTTTTAAAATTTTGATCTTCTGATATAGGGGGAGAAGTACTCTATCTATTTTGAAGACAAATAGGGAGAAGCATCTGATTTTAAATTTTTGATATATGTTTTTGATATATGCTATGTGCTCTGATGTCTCAATGATTATGCCCTGTATGCAAAATTGCTATACATTGTGTTGATTAAGGGATAGTGTATATGCTTAGGGGAGCAATTTTGTTAATGGCAAGTTTTTGTTGTAAAACACTTAGATGTCAAAATTTTATTTTCCTAAGTGTTGTCATCAATGCCAAAGTGTTGGCATTTTTGATGTTTATGTTGTGATTGTTATTGATGGACACACACTTGTATTGAGATCCCCTTTATATGTATGCGCTAGAGCTCAACCGGTATTTGTTCCAACCGGTATGTTGTATTCTAGTCTTTAGACTAGTGATTTTGTAGAATGTGTTTCCCGATCTGAAGCATCATGTCGACCCCAAGTGGTTCGTAGATCTCAACTGGTACAAGGGAGCAAAGTGGCATAACACATTCTTACCAGTCTTCATTTTTGTCAAACTGGCAACCGGTATTTTGTATGAATCGGTAATACTCTGTGATGAGTTACCAACCGACATTTTGTCATGAGTTACCAACCCATCGATTGATTGACGGTGTCGACACACTGATGGTGCTTTTTGTGTCGTGTTACTGAGTATGTCTAGATTCATTGAACCTAGGAAATTGTAATGTAATCCTATTGGACCGACGTGAAATCAGATTCCTTTAAAAGGACATCATGTCTAGGGTTTTGAGTTGTTGTTGTTGTTGCTGAAAGGGTTTATGTTGTGGCTAGGGTTTAAGGTGATTATTGAGTTGTTGTAAGAGTGATCTTATTTAAGAAGATTGAGTTGTAAATAGAAAGAGATAGAGAAGACTGAAGTAATGCTGAAATGCATTACCAGTGAGCTATACTGGATCTAATCAAGCAATTTGTTCTATTAGATAGATCAAACACTTGTTGATTACTCACCTCTTTGACAAGTCTATAGCCCTTAACCGGGTAGGCCCAAAAGCCTTTGTAAAATCCTCTAACAAGGTGGTTCACTTCTGTGAATCTAAAATCCTCTAACAAGGTAGTTTTTAATCAAACTTATCTCCTAACAGAGATTGAGATTCCTAACAGGATCTGTTCTGGTGAAGAACATTGTAAGACCTTAACCGGTCTGGTTTCTATTCTATAGAGAGTGACTTGTGAGTTCCATCTCACCGTGGTTTTTCCCAATTGGGTTTCCACGTCAAATATCTTGTGTTATGGTTGTATTGCTTTTGTGGGTGAATGCTTTATTTGCATTTTGGTTTGCATGTGTGATAACCGGTCTGTCTGTTAGACTGTTTTACTGGTTTATCTTCAAACTGTGTAAGTGTTTAATTACAGAGATTTTTTGCATACTAATTCACCCCCCCTCTTAGTATTCATCACATCATATGCCAACAATCTCCCCCTTTGGCATTGATGGCAATACTCAGTGTAGCATTGCAACTATAAACAACATAGACTAGTGCAACTATAACATATATCTTCTCCCATACCATGTATCTTCATCACTTCAGATATCTTCTCCCCCATACATCACATATCTTCTCCCCCTTTGACAACAATGCCAAAGTGGAGGCACACGCTTCCATTATCCACTATGTTTCTCCCCCTATGGAGTAGCATCCTTCAACACATCAATCCTAAAAGATTTGATACTATAGTACCTAACTGATGTGGATCACAAAACTTTAGTTTACTTCATGAAGGGGTAGAACCCCTAATTCACCTCTCAAATAGGTAAATGTAGTTTTCAGTAAGGGCTTAGTGAATATGTCTGCTAGTTACTCCTTACTGGAAACATGTTCTAATACAACCTCTTTGTTTTGAACCTTCTCTCTCAAGAAGTGATACTTGAGCTCAATGTGGTTAGTTCTAGCATGCAATACCGGATTCTTGGAAATATTTATTGCACTTGTGTTGTCACAAAATATACTCACTGTTTCAGATATAGGTACTTTGAAACCATTCAATACATGTTTCATCCAGATTGCTTGAGTGCAGTTCATAAATGTTGCCACATACTCTGCTTCAGTTGTAGACTGGGAAGTACAACTCTACTTCTTACTCATCCATGAGACTAGTCTTCCACCAAGAAAGAACACTCCATCGGTTGTGCTCTTTCAGTCATCCACATTACCTGCCCAATCTGCATCGGTAAATACTTTGAGATTAAAATCACAATTATATGGATACCACAATCCATAATCAAATGTCCCTTTTAGGTATCTAAGAATCCTCTTGACTACTACCAAGTGGGATTCTCTTGGACTTTTCTAAAAATGATCCACAATGCCCACTACATGAGTAATATCTGGTCTGTTGTGTACCACATAGTGCATCTTACCGATTATTGACCGATACTCTTCTCATTCACCAACGCTGAATCATCTTCTTTAGTCAATTTGCAGTCAGTCACCATCAGTGTACCAGCCGGTTTGCTCTCTTCAATACCTCTTTGACATACTTGGACTGGGTAATAAAGATACCTTCTTTCATCTTTTGAATCTGTAGACCAATGAAGAACTTTATCTCTCCAATCAGAGACATCTCAAACTCTTTCTTCATTTCATCTACAAATGCATGGCTCATTTCATCATCTCCTCCAAAGATTATGTCATCAACAAACACTTCACATATCAGAATTTGATCTCCTTCAAATTTCAGGTAGATGTTATTGTCCTCACTTGTTCTTTGAAATCCCATTTTCACAAGATGAGAGTGTAATTGTTCATACCATGCCCTTGGCGCTTGTTTCAATCCATATAGGGCCTTGTGTAATCTACACACCATATTACTATCTTCTGATAAGGCAAACCTATCTAGTTGCTCAATATACACTTCGTCTGATCCGAATTATGGATTCAGATGACAATACCTGAGTGAGAACCTGCAGTATTGTAAATTTCGTCTACAAGAACTAGAAAGCATAGAATTGAAGCAAGCCAAAAAGTAATCTATTGCATTCGAAAATCCAAGATATAAAAGTTCATGAGATTCCAAGGGTCACAAAAACCTCTTGAGAATCGAAGTCCAACAGTCACATTTGTTCATTACATAATAAAATCTAAAAACTATGAAATTTTCAAAAAAACTATATGAAATTTTATCTTAACTTCAACTAGGCATAACTTTCTGCTCGGACTCGAAATTATGAGTCGTTTAACTCAAAACTAAAATAAAATATAATTCAAATTTTCTTCTGATCATCCTCTTCTAGGATTCCATTCAATAATGCAGACTTCACATCCATCTAGTATACCTTGAATCCCTTAAATGTTGCAAATGCAAGTAGCATTCGAACATCTTCCAGTCTAGCCACTGGGGCAAAGGTTTCTCCATAGTCTTCTCCCTCTTCCTGAGCATATCCCTTGCATACAAGTCTTTCTTTGTTCCTTACAACTGTGCCTTTTTCATTTAGCTTGTTCCTAAAGACCCATTTGGTACCTATGGCATTCTTGTGTTCAGGTCTAGCTACCAAAGACCATGTTGCATTCTTTTCTATCTGGTCCAGCTCCTCTTCCATTGTCTTAATTTAGTCTTAATCTGTAAGTGCCTCTCTAGTGGTCTTAAGCTCAAATTCAGAAATCATGCAAGAATTTTATTTTGCCTTTCTTCTTGTGAGTATCCCTGCATCTTTATCTCCTATGATTTGCTTCAGATCATGATATAGTTTCATATATCTAGCAATGACTCTAGTTGAATCTGCTTGCTTTTCCTCTTCTTCTTCTTGTTCTCCATCTTCTTCTTCACCTACTGCAGCTTCTACCGGTATAGGAACACTGAGGTCTTTTCTTGTTTCTTTCTTAACCGGTTCCCAGAAGATTGCACCTGGTTTATTTTCCACTTGCTCGTTGTTGGTTTCTTCAGGTTTCTCAGGGGATTCATCAACCCTGATATTGATACTCTCAACAATTTTTTGAGTCCTATTGTTGTAGCACTTGAGAGATTTGCTCTTAGTTGAATATCCAAGAAATATTCCTTCATCACATTTGGCATGAAACTTGCTCAGATGCTCACCCTTTCTTGATGTAATACTTACTGCCAAATACTTTAACATAACTCACAGTGGGAGTCTTCTCAGTCCAGTACTCATAAGGAGTTTTATCTTTACCTTTCTTAATGAGTATCTGGTTCATAGTATAGAATGTAGTGCTCACTGCTTCTCTCCAAAAAGTGTGAGCAACCTTTCCTTGGATCAGCATTGTTCTGGCCGCTTCAACTACAGTCCTGCTATTCCTTTCTGCTATGTCATTCTGTTGTGGTGTCCTTGGGGCAAACAACTGCCTCTTGATACCATTCTCTTCACAGTTGTTGTTGAATTCATCAGAAGTGAATTCACCTCCTTGATCAGTTCTTAGGCATTTTATCCTTTGACCACTTTCCTTCTCTACCAACTCTCTAAAGGCTTTGAATTTTTCAAATGCCTCAGACTTGTCTTTCAAGAATGTGACCCACATCATTCTTGAGCAGTCATCAGTAAGAATCATGAAATACCTATATCCCTGAATACTTCTAGTTTTCATTGGACCACACAGATCGGTGTGCACAAGATCAAGTAAGTTCTCTACTGAAAAAGACTTACCTTTGAAAGTTGAGGAAGACATCTTCCCAAGTTGGCATTCTTTGCACAAAGAATTCTCTGGTTTGTTTAGCAAAGGCAATTCTCTTACTGCCTTGATCTTACTTGATTTTACAATATTGTCAAAGTTTATATGACAAAGTCTCCTATGCCATATCCAACTATCATCAAACTTTACCATTAAACACTAACTAATCTTGGCATTCAACTGAAACAAGTTACCTCTAGTCTTCTTACCGGTTATAATAAGTTCACCACTCTTTCCAATGATACTGCAGACTCCACCTTTGAACTCCAGAATGAGTCCTTTGTCATTTAGTTTAGAAATACTCAAAAGGTTATGCTTAAGACCTTCTACCCAGTAGACATCATCTACAGTGCTCTTTCCATTCAGTGAGATGGATTCTTTACCTTTCACTGAGCATGCAGGTGCATCATTTCCAAACTGGACAACACCTCCATCATATTCTTTCAAAGATAGAAACTTTCTCCAGTCACTAGTCATGTGGTGAGAACACCCACTATCAATAATCCACTCATTAGAGTTGTCAATGCGAGAGACAAGGGCTTTCTTGTCAGACACTTCTTCCTTTACAACTACAAATACTATGTCCTCATTCTCTTCATCCTCAGATTCTTCATCGGTAACACCTTCATCCACTGCAACAAGACAATTTCTCCTACCTCATCCTTTATACTTTCTAAACCTCTCTAGTTTATCCTTATTATCATTGTTAGGACAGTTAACAACTATATGTCCTATCTTATTGCAAGAAAAAAAATTTAAAGGAAGCTTACCTCTGTATTTTCCGTTGCCTTTTGGAATTCTCTTGGCAAGAAGAGATTCAAACTCCATCAGAATCTCTTCAGCATCCATATCTCTCCATTGCCTAGATTCATAACTGGTACTTACATCTTTTCCTTTTCTGTTTGGTGTAGCAGATGCTCTAAAGACCGACTCAGTCTTCTGAACACTATCATCATAGCTATTCAACTCATATCTAGTCAACTTTGCAATGATAGAGTCTAAGGATACCTTGGTTTTGTCGATAGTTCTTAGCTCCTGAATAGCAGCAACTCTGATTGCATAGACCGGTAACAATGATCTCAAAACTTTATTGACAATGGTGGCATCACCAATTGTTCCACCGATGCTCTTGATATCTCCAACCATGGTCTTGATCCTTATGCCATATTGTTGAATGGTCTCTCCTTCAACCATCCTCATGTCTTCAAATTTTCCTCTAAGGCTCTCTTCCTTAGCTAGCTTGACATTCTCATCACCATCATAAATGGTTTCTAGAGTATCCCATACATCCTTAGGACTGTCCTTATCTTGTACATCAATGAACTCAATATCGGACAGGCTGCTAATAAGGGCTTCCATGACTTGCCCATTTTCTTGAATGTCTCTTTTCTGATCATCGATTAGAGTGCCAGTGGGAATAACATAGACATTCTCAACATTGTTCCAGTATTGAGCACCCAAACTCTTGATATAAATCTTCATTTTGTCCTTCCATATTTTGAATTTATCTCTATTGAACTTGGGACCTTCCTTCTTCATCATTAAAGAAAGATGTTTTACCTCAAGCGTTTAAGCTTATATCACAGAGGACCTAGAGTTGCTCTGATACCAATTGATGAATAATGATGAACAACAAATACCCTAATCTGTACTGAGAGGGGGGGGTGAATTAGTACATACAAAAACTTATGCACAACTTATCAAGTTAAAACAATGCTAACCGGTTGTCTTCATCACTTTAACCATGGCAATACTGGTTAAACACAGTAAGACTTCATACAGCTAAACTAGTAAAACTGAATACTTCAAATAACATTCAACACTTGATAACTGCTTCACCAATATACTCATGCATGTGTTGTATCAGTAATACCAAAACCATTAACTTTGCATGCATATTCACCTAAACAAAGACTGCTAAATCATCACATGAAAAATGCACAACTCATGACACACATATTTTTCATGTGGAAACCCAAATGGGAAAAACCGCAGTGGGGATGAATACCCACAAGCTTATTTTTGAACTATTTTGAAGCTCACTCTGTTAGGAGCCTAGTCTGGTTAAAGACTTTACAATAAGGTTCTATTAGGAACTGATCCTGTTAAAGCTCACCTGGTTAAGGGATGGCTATATATGTTGTTAAAGATTGAAACCCTGTTAAAGGTTACCTTGTTAGAGGATTTGAACAACGCAATGATCTTGAGTCACCTGGTTAGAGGATTTTCAATAAGCTTGTTATAGGCTACCCAGTAAAGGGATTTTCCTACTGTTGAAATGGTTAGAAGACAACAGGTAAAGCTCTGATCTGATAACAACACTACATGCTAAGGCAGATCCTTTTCAACTCCTCTACTCTGCAATCACACTCTCCAGTTTTCCACTCACTGGTTTGGCAAGTATCTCATCACTTGGATACAAACACAACATCTGCCAACACAAACAATAACAAACATCATTGACCTTATAGACAACAATTAGGTCAGTAGCATAAATCCTAAACCCTAAACATTTTAGGTTTACAATTACAAGCGGTCCAATCTTGACCGTTCAAACACTTTGTATAGAATGAAACAATCTCAAACAGATCACAAGTCATTTTGAATCATCCACTCTTCACTGCATATGGAAATCTGTAACCCATCACGCTCTCTTCACATACCGCTAAGAAGAATATTCATTCCCGAGGTAGACATTTAATGCAATCGATCTTCACATGCAAGATCCTCAAAAAAATCCTTCACGTGCACAAAAATGACATGGCATCTTGATCTCATCCTTATCTCTTAGCTAACTCATCACATAATGTTACCGGTTGCATCACACAAGCTAGATTGCCAAACGAGGAACCCTAGAGCTGAGACTACCAACCGGTACTCACACTTAGTGAAACCCTGACACCAGTCCACTTCATCCCTTCATACCGGTTCATCATACTTGAACATCAATAACAACTTCTTCCAATCTTCATACCGGTTCACCTGCACTTATTGAAATCAATGACAACATGCATTATCATCATACCGGTTCATCATATGCCAACAGACTAGAGGTAGATTTGCTAATAGACTTCTCAAATTATAAAGAGGATGCACACACTATTCTATTGGAAGGACTTGAAGAAAAATGTAAGAGGGGGATTAAAAAGGAACATTAAAGTATATCTCATATAGACATGTTGACATCATACGCCCCACCTTTCTCAATGAAAAATATAGAAACTCATGTTTGCACAAGAGACAAAGTTCCAGATATAAGAGAAAAACTTACATTTATTAATGCCAAACAATACAAGAGAATTTACTACAATGGAAAACCAAAATAGATAGAAGGCTAAGGTGGCTAGGGAACACTAACTTTATCACAATACTCCCAAGGATAGTAAGCTTCAACCAAACACTCATCCATGCGATGCAACAAGAGAAAGGAAATATAAAGATGGAAATGAAATTGAATCATGAAAATTTTGAAAAGAAAGCTAAAAGAGTATGCCAACAAAATCATAAACTTAAATGCATTGAGGAATGAAGTGGCAAGAGGTGGAAATAGAGGAGTTGGAAGGGGAAATCAAGTTGGACCAATACAACCCTAATTCAACTTTTTTAACTTGGTCTTTGGATCTGTATGTTAAGGAGCTAATGGGGCTCAAAATGGTTGAAGCATAAAAAATGACAAGAGATCATGGACACCAATCATAAAATTACTCAAGAGGACAAGTTTCTTTAGGAGGAACTAATTAAACTACAAGCCAATTTGAAAACAAGGCAGCAAGAAATCATGGCCATGAAGGAGGAATTAAAACATATTCAAAATGGATTTTTTTTTAAAGAAATAGAGGAAAGAGACACGTCACACTTATAGGATTTCCAATCAGTTTTAGTAAACATAGAGATCAAAGAAGGTAAGCTAAAGGAACGTCTAGAAGAGGCAAAATCATGGGCTTAAGTAACAAAAGGGTCAATAGAGAGCCAAATGGAACTCATAAAGAAGCAGATTAAAGTGCAAATGGGGGAAGAAAGGCACCAAAGAAGGATAGGTTAAAAAATATAATAATAAAAGTTTTAAGGACTATGAAGAAGGTGAGCACACCGATAGATTGATAAAAGACTTTCTAGCAGACAAATTGGAGTGGATAGGGCATATTCATTAAGAAAGCATATTTGACAGAGTGTTAATAGATGACATAAATAGGAATGCAAAAGTAACATTAAAAAGCATAGAGGAAAAGAATAAAATTTTGAGGAACAAAAGGTTTCTCAAAGGTACATGATTCTTCATAGATGAAGATTTAACCACTCTACAATTAGAAGAGAGAAAAAAAGAATAGGAAAAAGTAGTAGTAGTGAGAAGTGCAAGTAATGAAGTATGGATGTATAGAGGGGAAGCCCAGTTCAACAACAAAACAACACATAGTAAATATGAAGGCAATAGCCACTAGGCACACCTCTCAATGGTAAGATGGAATTGTGGAGGTTATCCTTGGAGGAGAGGGCCTAGTTTAGGGCCCATAGTTGAGGGGATGGGCATAATTCTCCTCCTTAAACACATGAGCATGAGGGTTGTAAGGTTCCAACTTTTGAGGTCTACACAAAGATATCAGTATGTAATGAGTTAACTAAAAGTGGAAAGGGCCATGGAGGGGTAAAAATCTTGGGAAAAAAATATAGAAGTGGAAAAGGAAGACCCAAATAAGCAGTACATGTGGATAAAAATAGAGGCTAAAAATATCTTAATCTATCTTGCAACATGTTACTTTGTTCCTCATAGTTCAAAATTCTATAAGAAGAAGAAATTAGACAAAGATGATGCATATGTAGCCTTGAAGAAGGATATATCAACATACAACAACAAGGGAGAAGTCATCTTAATTGGAAAATTAAATGCTAGAACAACAAATAAGCAATCTCTTTGCCTTAGTAATGAAGAGGGAATATGTGACAATCCTTTATGGTTAAAAGAGGAAGGGACTAAAAAATGGGAAAGAGTATCTCAAGATGAAAAATGAGATATCACACAATATGGGGCAAAATTGTTGGGAGTTTGCAGCTTATATGATATAATTATATGCAATTATTTAAAAGATTTGGTCAAGCTCAGGGAACATTACGTACCATAGCTATAATGGTTAAAGTTTGGTGGATTATGTTATAAGCTCAAAGAAACTTATGAAAAGTTTTATAGATGTAGAAGTGAAGGATTGTCTCATAGAAATGAAATCAAATCATAGCCCAATATATGTAAATATTAACATGAAAAAAGATAACCAACACCAAGAGAAGATACAACAAATAGAAAAGGAAGGGGCCACTCAAGGTACAAATATTTTGACGCATGAAAACCAAAAAACTTTTCAAACAATGCTAAAAAATAGCTGCATGGAAAGGGAACCAATGGGCTAGCCATTTGAAACAAGGAAGCAAAAGGTGGCATCAAACTAACTTCAACAATCTTCAAGGCGCTCAACTCATGAAAAAGGTCTAGGCCTAAAAGAAGTAGCAAGAATAGCTTTCTGACAAATTTGTGGTATGATGAAGAATGTAAGGCAACAAAGAAAATGGTCAAAGTATGGGGTAATAACAAGGAATATGCAAAGCTAGTAAGAATGAAAGAAAAGGATTATATGCAAACAAGAAGAAAAGAGTTGATTTTGCTTGGGAGGCACAATCCAAGAGGATTTTGGAAAGAGTTGCAACAAAACACAATCAAAGAGAATAACATCATAGATCCTTAGTAGTTAGAATATGAAAAGAATCTATATGAGAGAGTGCAAGATAAAGATATCCCTCTGGTAATCAATTCAAGAACTAAATTCTTCTCTTCATACAATATTAAAGAAGGAACTAAAAAGATTGTAATGGGTAAAGCTCGAGATGTAGTGAAGAACACAAATGGACACTGAGAGGGGGGGTGAATCAGTATATTTAAAAAAAATTCTAGATGATTAACACATTAACAATTCAAGATTAAGAACTTATGAGAAGAGATATTCAAACACATTAACACACACAAAAAAAATCCAAGCCCATAACACAAGATGTACGAGGAAAACCCAAAGTGGGAAAAACCTTGGTGTGAAATGTTGTTGGAGTGTACTGCTCCAATCCAGCCTCACAAATAAAACTGATTAAAATGTTTAGGGCACCAACCCAAGGAGAACCAACCCCTATTATTTTTAAGCACCAACTCAAGGAGCACCTACCCCTGCTCTAAGCACCCACTCAGAGAATTACAATGAATAAAAGGATTAAAATTTTATTGCCTTGTTACAATTGTAATTTTGTAGCTCACAGTTTGATTACCTTCTCTGTTTTCTTGATCCTCTGCACCCTTCTCTTCTACTTTGTCTTCTCTATCCTCTGGTCTCTATCACTTCTATGTTCTCGTCACACTACTCTGCCACTATACTCTTGTCTTTGCGGCTCTTTTTCTTTGCTTCACCTTGTCGAATGATCTCTTATTTTTGTTATCTCACTATCTACTTCTACAACTTCCCTTTTTTTTCCTACTCTCGCCGGCCACTCACTCTATTTTTATCAACTCAACTTTGAAAATCTCAAGTTCAGTATTTTTTGTTTCCACCTCTATCTCTATTTAACACCCTTGCACCTTACTTGTTAACACCACAAACTTGTGGGGGCCACATAACGCATAACCTTCATGTTATGCACACCTTGACATTGATAACCTTCATGTTATGCAATTTTGCAATCTAGTCAATAACCATCGTGTTATATGATTCTTCTGCAATTGCTTGACCTATTTGACATCAATGACAACATTTGCCAACAATCTCCCCCTTTGACATTGATGTCAATACACAAACCACAAGACTACCTGATTATCGTTGAGTGTCTGCTTCATCCACAAGACTTGAGAACAACATGTGGCAGCTGCAATATACTCTGCTTCAGCAGTTGATAATGAAATGGACTCTTGTTTCTTGCTATACCATGACACCAACATGTCTCCGAGGAAGAATGCTTCACCACTGGTTTTCTTCATGTCATCTATGCATCCTACCCAATCTGCATCAGTATAGGCTTGCAAAGTGAAATCTCCTTTCTTTGGGTACCATAATCCATAAGTAAGAGTCCCCTGCAGATACTTGAATATCCTCCTAACTGCATTGACATGTGATTTCTTAGGAGCTTCTTGAAATCTTGCAACCATGCACATTGCTTGAACTAAATCAGGTCTTAAGGTTGTGAGATACAACAAGCTTCTAATCATGGATCTATATAGAGTCTATCTACACTAGGTGACTCATCATCCTTACTTAATTTGCAACCTGTCACCATGGGGGTACTAATTGGTTTCTTGTATTCTATTTGAAATTTCTTTATCATGTCCTTAGCATACTTGGTTTGAGAGATGAATATGCCCTTATTATGTTGTGATATTTGCAAACCAAGAAAATATGATAACTCTCCAAGCATGGACATCTCAAACTCAGACTGCATTTGGTCAGCAAATTCTTTGCATAAGGTATCCTTGTTCCCTCCAAAGATGATGTCATCTACATACACCACAACTAAGATCATGTGTTCACCTTCTACCTTGATATATAAATTGTTGTTAGCATTTCCCTTTCTGAAACCTTGTTGATGGAGATACTTGTCCAATCTTGAATACCATGCTCGAGGGTTCTATTTTAATCCATACAGTGTTTTCTTCAATCTGCAGATAAAGTTCTCATCTTCATATAGTTGAAATCCTTCAGGTTGCTCTATGTATACCTCTTCTTCAAGATTTCCATTCAAGAATGCAGACTTGACATCCATTTGATAAATCTTATATCCTTTGTATGTTGAAAATGCCAAAAATATTCTGATTACTTTAAGTCTTGAAAGTGATGCAAATGTCTCTTCAAAATCTATCCCTTCAACTTGAGCATATCCCTTGCATACAAGCCTTGCTTTATTCCTCATCACTTTGCCTTCTTCATTCATCTTGTTCTTGTAGACCCATTTAGTCCCAATGGCATTCTTATCAGCAAGTCTAGGAACCAATTCCCATGTTTTGTTTTTCTCAATATGTTGTAGCTCTTCTCCCATGGCCTTCATCCACTGTTCACTCTTGTTGGCCTCATCATATGTCTTGTGTTCCATCTTAGTCATGAGGCTCAAATTTACTTCCTCATATGTCTTGCATGCCTTCTTCTTGTTTGCACACCTACATTCTCGTTGCCAATTATCTGATTTTCAAGGTAGTTCTTTTGAACATATCTATTTGGAGCTTTATTTGATGCCTCTTCTTGTTCACTTTTAGAGTGCTCTTCATATTCAACATAAGGTTCTTCAATCTAATTTACAAGATTTTGTTTTCCTTTATGCAAGACCTCATCTAATTTCACATGAATACTTTCTACCATCTTCTTTAGCCTCTTGTTGAAACACTTATAGGCCTTGCTATGAGTAGAGTGGCCCAAAAAGATACCTTCGTCAACTCTTGATTCAAAGCTAACTAATCCATCCTCATCTCTTTTGATGAAGCATTTTCTACCAAACACCTTGAAGTAATTGAATGAGGGTTTCCTACCATACCATAACTCATAAGGTGTCATTTTGTTGTTCACTCTTAGTTGTACTCTATTTAAAGTGTATACAACAGTGCAGACTGCCTCTTTCCAATATACATTAGGCAGATTTGCTTCATTTAGCATTTTTCTTTCCATTTCATTTACTCTTCTATGTTTCCTTTCCACAACACCATTTTGTTGTGGTGTCCTAGCGGTAGAATATTGTCTTCTTATTCCATGTCTCTCACAGTAGTCTTCAAAATCATTTGATGTAAACTCACCTCCACGGTTTGATCTTAGACATTTCAGCTTGTATCCACTTTCCTTTTCTACCATCTTTTTGAAGATTTTGAATCTTTCAAATGCCCGTGACTTGTCTTGAAGAAAGGTGACCCATGTCGTTCTTGAAAAATCAACTATAAGCAATATAAAATATTTTTCTCCATTAAGTTCTCTTGTCTCAGTTGTGTTACATCCTATTTTTGTCCTAGTCATTTTTATGTTGCTTTACGCCATGTTAAGTGTGCCCTAGTTGATCTATGATATGCTTGTGAAATGTTTAAGTGTGCCCTAGATTTTTTATGTTGTAACTAAATGAGCGTGCCCTAGGTGTTCATGTTTTAACTAAGTTATGATGTCCTTGATGGTATTTGTGCCAGTACAATGAAATGAGGACTTACAACGGTTAGATTCATGCTTTGATATTTATCATGATGTTATTTAAGATGTTTTATATATTTTAATAATATTTTTGAAATGTCAGAATTATGACAAGATTTCAAACTAATTGTTTGATCTGGGCCAAGTGTGTGCAGAAGTTCGTCATCCTCCGAGAAGGGAGGGGAAGTATCATCAGGTCAGGAGGTAAGGAAAAGAGAAATCATGCCATCTAGAACCCTAACCCTGAGTCAGGTAGTCTCATGTTGACCTTGGAATTTACGTCAACCTGTCACGTTAGGTAACCCTAATTGGTTTGTACAGGAGTTTTTAGGGTTTCATGACTCTAGTCGCGGATTGGAATACCAAGTTAGTTATTATTAGTTTATTATAAAAATTTAATTGTTTTATCACTCATGCGTAAATATAATTTATATATGTATAAATATAAATATAATTGCTCACCCCCTTTAATCGTATCATATTCTATTAATTATTTTGACCAATTTTGAAATGGTCTTTTATAAATGTATTAACAAAGACTATGAGTTTTGAGCAAGTCTAATTTTATTAATCCTTAATTTTGAATATATTTATATATTATTCAAGTGAATAAAAGTTTTACTTTGAAAGCCTACCTTATTTTTTTAATTTATTGAGACCTTATAAGAAGGTAACGACATCAAGCCATTTATCCAATGGTAGAATACAATTGTAAAGTAAATAAAATAAGAATTATTTTAGCATAGAACA
Organism: Cryptomeria japonica; assembly: GCF_030272615.1. NCBI lineage: Eukaryota > Viridiplantae > Streptophyta > Pinopsida > Cupressales > Cupressaceae > Cryptomeria > Cryptomeria japonica. Next base: position 649,617,256 of record NC_081406.1, on the reverse strand, counting down.
TTATTGGGAATAAAGAAGGTGAGTACCGTGGAAAATGAGAATACCGTAGTGGCAAAATATTATCGACATGTATTTCTTTTAATTTGGAGATTCATTGATAGGGAAGGAATCAATTAAAATATAAGGAGAAGAAACCCAAACTTCTAGAAGGAGGAATATCTAAAGGCATTTTTGGTGTGACCATTATGGTGGTGTGAAGGTAAGGGTTTGTCAGGCATGATTTTTGGGAGGATTATTTTCTACCTTGTCGTCAAGGAAGAAGGTGAAATAAGTTTGAACCAGAAAATGGAGGAGAGGATACCAGGCTTTTAGCATGATCATTACCTACAACAACAAAAAGAAGGGATTCAATAGTATGAAGTATAGAGGCATTTGGCTGGGAAAGGGGACATTCATTCTACATGATAGTCCGACATTAGAAAATGGAAGGAGCTCTGCGATTTCTGTCATTTTCTCCTTATGTGATGCAAAAAGGCTATCATTTAGGAAGGATTTTTCTCCTTGCAGTGAGATAGAAGGCCAAAATTAGAAGAGGTGACTTCCAGAACTTATCATGGAAGCTGATTATCATGCTAATAAACCACAGGGAGCTCAAATTCACCTATTACACCAGGTTATGTAGCTTATACCCATGCCTAGAAAGGTTTGTGCAAGCATTCTTTCTTAAGTTTAATTTCTAAAAGGGAATGGGTTGAAAGAAATGCCAAAAATCTATTATAACTATGTATTAAGCAATTGGCAGCATGATAGAAATAAATTTTTAAAGCTAACTAAATATGGTTGTGTATGATTCCTTGGGAAGTAGGAAAAATTTACATTCACAATTCTATTAAACATATAGTTGTGTCTTCCTTCTTGTTGGCATAAGATATATATGTTTTAGAAACATGGTTGGGTATTAATCATCCAGCTAAGAGTAAACCCTTGACAACTGGAATGATATGTTTTACAATATGGCTGGTATTATGTATCCAGCTGAGAGTAGACCGTTGACAATAGACAAAATATTATATACTGGTTTTGTTGGCATTATGGATGAATTGATTATGTGTTACATTAATGTTTTGTCATTGATGTCAACACTAGCTATTATGGTTGGTTACCGACAGACAGGTTTTGGTTACCGGTAGAAGATCTAGTGTTACCGGCAGAAGAGACTATATGTTGGACACTTACGACATGTTTGGATCTATGGAATGTGATTGGTTACTTATGGTACGTGCTTCTGGAGCATGTCTTGGTTAGATGGTATTGACTTGGTAATCAGATGCTATCCTACACTCTTGTAAACCCTTATCGATACTAGTTTAAGGTTTTATTGGCAAAGCTCTCACTGAGGAATCTTGACAGGATGCATAATTGGTGTTGGTGCAGCTTCTAGATGGATTTCAGGATGTTGAAGATGTTCTTTGATCGTGCTTCAACTGCTTGAAGATATTTTTTTGGCGTGGACCCAGAATATGTCCAATGCCTATCTAGGTTATGGACTGGTATCATGTTAACGTGTTCTCTGCATGTTACCTGAATGTTTCAGGATGATTTATGGATTTGTTATTGTTGTTTTGGTCTTAAGCCAACATGGCATATCATTGTAATATGAATTTATGTAATGATCTTATTGTAATATCTTTTAGGTGGCTGACCTAATTGGTTTAGGCCTTAGGGTTGGTATAAAATGATTTAAGATCTCATTGTAATAATTATTCGAGGTCATGGAATGTAATATCATATGCAAAGGAGATTTGGTCGATCATAGGTGATCGAATTGGGATTAAGGAAGAGGTCAAAGGCCTTTGGTATTGAGCTTAACCAGGACTGTAATCAGGCATGGTAGATACTATCTCTAGCAGTTCGTTATTCTGGATTGTTCTCCATATGTCTTGAGGTGGTTTTAACCTCTATAGTCAATGAGACTCTTTTGTAATGAGCAGTATGCTCTAGGCAGTGTGCCTTCTTGCATGTGTGGGCCCCTCATTGTAACACATACTTTCTGCAGAAGTATCATCTGACTATGGGTAGGCTTCCCACCGTGGTTTTTCCCTTTCTGATTTTTCCACGTACAAATCATGGTGTTATGTGGTATGGTTGCTTTGCATTGATTATTTGTTTAATTGTTAAGTTGCATTGTTTACTGGTACTTAATCTGGTTAAAGGCTATTAAGTGGATTAAATGTTATAATATGTTAACAACTGATTCGCCCCCCCCCCCCCCCCCCCTCTCAGTTGTTCATCGGTTATCCTAAAAATTGGTATTAGAGCTTTGGTCCTCTTTTGCAGAAGCTTAACCACTTGAGGTAGAACCTATGGCAGCTAACAGTTCTAATCCACTGGCAACTATTTTTAGAAGAGAAATCTCTAAGCTTGATGGAACATAATGGGATATGGAAAATTTGAACGGAGACTCATCTTAGATGTCTTGGCAAGGATATTTGGGAGATCACTAAGAAAGGATATACACCTTATGATCCAACATCTGGCAATCCTGCTCCTACAGACTTGGACAAGAATATTGAAAATGATTGTAGAGCTAGAGAAGCCCTCTTGTGTGCACTTACTGATCAACAAATCATGGGATTGACTAATAAATCATCAACAAAGGTTACGTGGGACAAATTGCAAACTCTGAATGAAGGTGATCCTACTGTCAAAATTGCTAAACTTGATGGTTACCAAGTAAGATATGAAAACTTAAAGATGGAAGATAATGAAAGAATTGTTATGTTTATGGAAAGAGTAAATGAGATTGTTATGGGAATTCAATGTCATGGAGGATTTCTAAGTGAAGATGAAATAGTTTCCAAAGTCTTGAGAGCCCTTCCACCGACTTACAAGATGAAGGCATCTGCAATCAATGAGTTGGGAACAATGGCTAACTCTTCAGTTAACAGAGACATTCTGATTGGGAAATTATCTACTTTTGAGCTTGAAGAATTTGGATCTTCTGGAGCTGTAAAGTTTGAACCTACTTTTCATGCATCATCATCATCATCTACTAGAAAAAGTGATTGGAAAGTCTATATGCAAAAGAATTGGAAGACATGAAGAAAGAAGATGAAGAATTTGAGCAACTTGAAGCCTTATTTGCTAGAAGGTCTGACAGGAAGTAAGTATGAAGGAAAAGCACCTTTTAAATATTTTGCATGTAATAATATTGGTCATTTTGCATCTATATGTCCTGAAAGGAATGCAATGTTTGAGGAAAGAGTTAAGAAATCATTTAAGCCTAACCAGAATAGATATAGATTCAATAAAAGTAAACAATGCTACATAATAGATGAGGAAGGAGTAAATGATGACTCTGGAGATGAACCGACAAAAGACTCTGCTAGTGGATCCAGCAATAGAAAGGAATGGGTTTTCTATGCTTTAAAATAAGATGAACTGGAACTGGCTATAAAAAATGAAGAAAAGGCCCTGGCAGCAAAAATTGAAGATAAGGATGAATGGGTAATTGATAGTGGATGCTCACATCATATGAATGGAGATAAAGGGAAATTTTTGTCCCTACAAGAATACAATGGCGGTCAAGTCAAATTTGGAGATGACAAAGCATGTATGATCAAAGGTAGAGGTATTATTTCTTTGGATGGCAAGCATAATACTGATAATGTCTATTATGTAGAAGGTTTAAAGCATAATCTTTTGAGTGTTGGTCAATTGGTGGACAATGGTTTCCAACTTCAATTTAAAGATAGAAAATGCAAAATCATTAACAAGACTAGTTTGGAGATTGCAACCGGTATTTAGAATGGAGGGGATATCTTTCACTTGAACACTGGTAATAAGACATACATTTGATTGCTCATATTGATGAGAGTTGGTTATGGCATAAGAGGTTGTGTCATGTTAATTTTGATTGTATTGTTAAGATTAGTTCAACTAAGGCAGTTAGAGATATACCTAAGATTATGAAGCCTCATAATCCGGTATGTAAGGAATGTCAATTGGGAAAGCAAGTTAGAACTTATTTTAAGAGCATACATAATAAATCTAATGATGTACTTGATTTGATTCACACTGACTTATGTGGTCCAGCAAGGACTAGAAGCTTTCAAGGTGATAAGTATTTCATGTTTATTATTAATGACTATTCTAGGATGATGTGGGTGACCTTTCTAAGGGAGAAGTTTGAAGCCTTTAAGAAATTCAAGATCTTTAAAGAAAAAGTTGAAACAGAAAATAGATTGAAAATCAAATGTCTAATATCAGATCATGGTGGTGAGTTCACTTCTCATGAATTTAACAGTTATTGTGAGAAAAATGGAATCAAGAGACAGTTATCTGCACCTCAAACTCCTCAGTAGAATGGAGTAGTGGAAAGAAAGAAAAAAACCATTTTGGATGCAGCAAGATCTATGATGATGGAAGCCAAATTTCCTCACATCTACTGGAGAGAAGCAATGAGTACATCAGTCTACACATTCAACAAAGTTCACATCAAAGGTGAAACCGGTAAGACCCCTTATGAATTATGGTTTGGACATACACCTACTATTAAATATTTCAAAATTTTTGGAAGTAAATGCTATATCAAAAGAGATGATTCAATTCGAAAGTTTGATCCTAGATGTGATGAAGGGATATTTCTTGGTTATTCAATTCAAAGCAAAGCATATAGATGTTATAACAAAATATTGCAGAAATTTGTGGAGAGTGCTAATGTGAAAGTGGATATGTAGTACAAAATTAATTCTATATCATATGACAGGGAACCAACAGTGGAGATGATCATAACTAAACCAGCAATGCCTCAACTGGTACAAGAAACTGAGACAGTTACGCCGGCACAATCAAAAAATTCAACTTTGACTGATGATCAGAGAAGTGAACCTGAAGTTCAGAAGACACCAAGGTATGTAAGATTAAATCATTCTGAAGATTAAATTATTGGTGATAGAAACAAGGGAGTTATGACAAGAAGAAGACTGGAAAATGAAGAGGTATGTCTTATTTCTCAAATTGAACCGGCATCTATTATTGAAGCTTGTAAGGATAAACATTGATTATAGGCTATGAAGATGAATTAGATCAGATAGAGAAGAATGAGACTTGGTCTTTAGTTCCCCGGCCTAAAAATAAGAATGTTATTAGAACTAAATGGGTTTTTAGGAATAAACTGAATGAGGATGGTCAAGTTGTAAGAAACAAGGTTAGATTGGTTTGTAAAGGATATTCTCAAATGGAAGGAATTGATTATGGCAAGACATTTGCACTTGTATCTAGAATTGAAGTTGTTAGACTATTTCTTGCCTATGCAGCTTATAAGAACTATAAGATTTATCAAATGGATGTTAAATGTGCATTTCTGAATGGTGAACTTGAGGAAGAAGTATACATTGAACAACTAGATGGATTTTCACTTATAAATAATAAAGATATGGTATTTAGATTGAAGAAAGCTTTATATGGATTGAAACAAGCTCCTAGAGCTTGCTATGCAAGGTTGGATAAATATCTTTTGAAGCTTGGTTTTACAAAAGGCAGTGCTGATAGTAATTTATATTATAAGATCACTAATAATGATATTTTGATTATTGAAGTATTTGTTAATGATATCATTTTTGGAGGAGAAGATAAATTGTGCATGGAATTTGCTAACAATATGAAGAATGGATTTGAAATGTCCATGATTGGTGAGATGAAATTTTTCTTAGGTTTGCAGATTACTCAAACTGACAAAGGCATTTTTATCTGTCAAACTAAATATTTGAGGGAATTGTTGAAGAAGTTTGGTATGGATAATTCCAAACCGGTAAGTACTCCTATGGTGACAAGTGAGAAATTATCTATCAAGGATACTTCGACACTGATAAATATGACAAGGTATAAGTCTATGATTGGTGGTTTGTTATAGTTAACTCAAACTAGACCGGATATTATGAATGCAGTAAGTATTGTTTCAAGATATCAAAGTAATCCTAAAGAAAATCATGAATGTGCAGTAAAGAGTATATTCTAGTATTTGCAAGGAACAACAAAATATGGTTTATGGTAATTTAAAAATAATTATTTCACTTTATGTGCATATACAGACTCAGATTGGGCAGGAGATACTGATGACAGGAAGAGCACCTCTGGCGGAGCTTTCTTTCTTGGAAAGAAATTGGTTTCATGGATCAATAAAACACAGTCATGCATTTCTTTATCTACTGCAGAAGTTGAGTATGTTGTAGCAGCAACTAACTGCACTCAATTCTTGTGGATGAAGCAAATGTTGAAGGATATCAAGGTAAATTGTAGTGAACCGGTAGTTATCTACTATGATAACTCTGCAGTTATTGACATTTCTAAGAATCGGGTATTTCACTCTAATACTAAGCATATATCAATAAAGTATAACTTTCTAAAGGACAAGGTAGAAGCAAAGGAATTCAAATTGGTTTATGTGAACACTAAAGAATAGATTGCAGATATATTCACTAAATCGTTGTCTAAGGAATCATTTGAGTATTTGAGAGACAAGTTAGGGGTTTTTGCCCCTCCGACAGAGACTTGATTGATGTAGTTTGTCATCAATCTGACATGCATTATCAAAGATATTATTCATTCTGGCACTGATGAGTGGTTCTACTACTCAGGGGGAGTAGTCTGCTATGATATTTAGAGGTTTATATTATTGCTTTGATATTTTTGTCAAATTTCTAGCATTGATGTCAAAGGGGGAGTGATAGTGATGTGAAAAATAAATTCAGAACCTTACAGAGATATCATTCATAGGGGGAGAGTTACTGATATCATTCAGAACCTTACAGAGATATCATTCATAAGGGGAGAGTGTCTTCCTTCTTGTTGGCATAAGATATATATGTTTTAGAAACATGACTGGGTATTAATCATCTAGCTGAGAGTAAACCCTTGACAACTGGAATGATATGTTTTACAATATGGCTGGTATTATGTATCCAGCTGAGAGTAGACCGTTGACAATAGACAAAATATTATATATTGGTTTTGTTCGCATTATGGATGAATTGATTATGTGTTGCATTAATGTTTTGTCATTGATTTCAACACTAGTTGTTATGGTTGGTTACTGACATACGGGTTTTGGTTACCGATAGAATATCTAGTGTTATCGGTAGAAGAGACTATCTGTTAGACACTTCTGACGTGTTTGGATCTATGGAATGTGATTGGTTATATATGGTACATGCTTCTAGAGAATGTCTTGGTCAGATGGTATTGACTTGGTAATCGGATGCTATCATACACTCTTGTAAACCCTTAGCGGTGCTGGTTCAAGGTTTTACCGATAGAGCTCTCATTGAGGAATCTTGACAGGATGCATAATTGGTGTTGGTGCAGCTTCTAGATGGATTTTAGGATGCTGAAGATGTTCTTTGATCATGCTTCAACTGCTTGATGACATTGCTTTGGCATGGTGGACCTAGAATAGGTCCAATGCCTATCTAGGTTATGGACCGGTATCATGTTAACGTGTTCTCTACACGTTACTGGGATGATTTATGGATTTGTTATTGTTGTTTTGGTCTTAAGCCGACATGTCATATCATTGTAATATGAATTTATGTAATGATCTTATTGTAATATCTTTTAGGTGGTCAACCTAATTGGTTCAGGCCTTAGGGTTGGTATAAAATGATATAAGATCTCATTGTAATAAGTGTTCATGGTTGTGGAATGTAATATCATATGCGAAGGAGATTTGGTCAATCATAGGTGATTGAATTGGGATTAATGAAGAGGTCAAAGGCCTATTGAGCTTAACCGGGACTGTAATCAGGCATGGTAGATGCTATCTCTGGTAGTTCATTATTTTGGATTGCTGTCCATATATCTTGAGGTGGTTTTAACCTCTGTAGTTAGTGATACTCTTTTGTAATGAGCAGTACGCTCTAGGCAGTGTGCCTTCCTGCATGTGCAGGCCCCTCATTGTAACACATACTTTTTGTAGAAGTATCATCTGGCTATGGGTAGGCTTCCCACCGTGGTTTTCCCCTTTCCGGGTTTTCCACATACAAATCATGGTGTTATGTGGTATGGTTGCTTTGCATTGATTATCTGTTTAATTGTTAAGTTGCATTATTTACCGGTATTCGTTTCTTCTTTACCGGTACTTAATCTGGTTAAAGTTTATTGGATTAAATGTTATAATCTGTTAACAACTGATTCATCCCCCCCCACCCCCCTCTCAGTTGTTCACTGGTTATCCTAACAGGTTTTACAGTATGGTTGTGTATTTTAGTATGGCAGATTTTCAATCTTAATGATATGGGAAAGCATTTGTTTAAATTATTTAATTGGTCATTGTAGTCTTGTGTTATGAAACCCTGGTTGGAATCTCAATCAAACACTTATAATCATTGAGGAACATTTATATTAAGTTTATTCAAAAGTGAATTGTATGAGTTGTAGAGAATGCATTTTTTAGCTCAAACATTAAAGTTATGTATGAGAATCGGGTGTATCTATGTATCCATTCTATTTTATTTATTTTTTAAAGAGAGAATGGTTTAGAATACTTGGGTTTATGATAAACCAACTGGAACAAAAACACCCAGTAGTACTTCACAGTTTAAGACTAAATCATTCCAAAATAGTTTTAAAAACCTTCTAGAATTTGTTAAAATATTAACCAGATTCGGAGTAACTTTATGTTTGATTGAAAGGTTATATCAGGGTACGTTGCTATTGGAATTAAAAGGAATTCTCCACAAAATATGACAGTGTTGTTTTAAATATATATATATAATGTATGATCTGTCTTAGCCTACTTATTTTTCCTATGCTAGTAAAATCTGATATATGAAACAATAGGGTAGACCTTATTATATCTTCCATAATTACCATTTTGTATACAATCATATATATGTGTATAATTATGTGTGTGTGTGTGTGTACATACAGGGGTGATATAAAGCTTAGGAGAAGTAAGTGCATATGTTAATGATGCATAAAGACAAACCTCAATTTAGAAGGGGTGCTTGGAATGTAGATTTGTAATACAAGAAATTACCTCTTAAATGAACATTCTCAGATTTATCTAAGTTGGAAACAATATCATAACAATAGTATCAGACAACCTACCTAATTGGGATTATCATCTCTGGACTATGAAATGAACTAATACCCTAGCCAAGGAAGGTAGTGGGTAGAAGGGAACGTTTTACTTTGATGTAGATAGCATCACCATTGAGATATTACTCTCAAGATACCTGGACAACAGAGTCATGTTAGGCATGGTTTATATTCCATACTTATGAGTTGGATGTACAACTAGTAGTTCTTTTACCACCTATTTTTTTGTGCCAGTGATTTTGTTGAACCATCACAAATCATTGCAATCTTTAATGAGAAGAAATAAACGGTAACTATTAAGAGTACTAGGGTTGTTATCATATGAATGTAAAATAATTATGTGACCAATAGTCTCCATGTGAGCACAAATATGGTCACTTGTAAATTAAAACTCACTCGTTCTAGACCTATGCCCTAGAGCCCTTTAATTGCAGACATGAAGGGAGTAATTGTGATTTCACTCGCAAGTGTAATCGCAACTATTTGGAAACCTTTGGGGTCAAAAGGGTCCTCCTACCAGAGCGTCAATCAAGATGGTTAAGTTATCTTTAGCCTAGCAAGAAACGTCTAACTAGAATAGTATTTCAGAGCTCATTAATGCAGTTGGGCATAATAAACATTATGGGAGAGCTTAGACTTTCTAGTAAATATTACCCCAATGAGAAAGGGGTTGATAGGCAAGAGAACTTATAACACTCTTAATGTTGATGGTCCTACGTATATAAATACGTAGCTTCACAGCCCAAATACAGTTGGCATTCAAACAAAGTAAATAGTTTCTCTAACAGTATAGTAGTAGCACAAATAATCTCAGTACGCACAAAACATAGAAGCTAATGTTGATGAGGGTGATAGCAGTCTATTGTCTATCTCATTTTCCTCACTAAGGTAAGTATTTTGGTTTAAACCATGCTTCAATGAAACTAGAAAAGAACAATTTCCAACTAAAATGAAATAAGGCCTTAAACCTCAGGATGAAGTAGAGTATCGGTCGATACAATCAAACATGACAGACTAGGGAGAATTATTGACTGTATGTTAATCATGTAATATTCTTGTGTAAAAAGGGCATCGTATGTTAATCATTCATAACTTAATGGCGAATGCCAGTTAATAAGGCCAGGTATGGGTTACCTCTCTTGTGTAAACGAAATTAAGACTATGCAAAATATGAACTATTTAACTCTTATACTTAAGACTGGTAAATTTGTACAAAATAGTGGTTCATCCAAAGGAAAGGGATGGTGAATTCTACATATTCATTAAACTTGGATTCATCCTTGTACTCGTGAGAGAGAAGGTTGCTAGCTCAAGGGCATAAGAAAGTTGTATTATATTAACCTAGAATTTGTCATAGAAAGGTTTGATTCTAAGAGTTAAGGTCATCTCGAGTCTATTAACTAGCATGGAAAACTTGAGTCCAAACATGTATGGTAGCCAATGAGCCTCATAGAGTTAGAATGCAGTAGCATAGAGACAGATTTGAGGAATTGAACACCTTCAGGAATTTTATCCAGTCGGGTAGGACAACAGACAAATAACTTCATGATATAGTGTGATTGCATTAACATAGAAACCCTCAGCCAGGGTGATGTACTTTCTGCTATAAGCGTCAACTAGTATGTTAATCTAGATACACATTCTAGTCAGAGGTCATACTAGTTAGGGGTGGCCTATAGAGTATGGCTGACTAGGGATCTGTGTAGGATTACCCTCTGGTGCAGATGGTATGAGTTCCACTTCCCCTTACCTTCTTGCAAAGGGTTGGGCCAATCTAGTTGGATATGGCACGAGGGACTAGATAGTTCATGGTTGGGCGAAAAAACACCCTAATGATACTTTCCCTCTTCCTGGTAACTTGATAATAAAATAAAAAATCTCTTCCTTTTATGTAAAGTTTGAAATTGATCATGGTAACAGCTAGTATCATTTCAGCAAATTACTTTTATGTTTAAATGCTTTATTTAATTTTAGCATGTTATAGGTTGGCCCACATAAGTCAGTATGCACAAGTTCTAGTGGCCTTGTAGTTGAGTATTATTTAGTCTTGCAGCTTACCTTGGTTTGCTTTCCTCTTTGGCACTCATCATAGAAAGTCCTTCTAGGTTTGATAATCTGAGGTATGTGCCTTACATATCCTTTCTTGCTCACTTTGACCAAATTATCAAAATTAATGTGTCCTAGCCCTCTATGCCACAACCAACTCTCATCAACTTGTCCCATCATGCATTGTGGTTCAAAGAATTCTTTCAGATTGTATACATTACCATCAGTCATCTTGCCTTTAGCAACTAATTATCCATTGCTCTCCTTGCAAATACAACAAATGAATAATGGTATTTTTATCACACAGTCTAAGTATGTGAAAGAGGTCTTGAAGAAATTTGGCATGAGTGACTGTAAACTAGTTGGGATACCTATGGTTACAGGTTGTAAGTTGTCTAAGGAAGATGAGTCCAAATCTGTTGATGAGAAGGAATACAGGTCAATGATTAGAAAATTGCACTATGTTGTTCATAGTAGATCGGACATAGCTCATGCAATTGGCATAGTTGCTAGATTCCATAAGAATCCTAAGGAAACAAATCTAATAGCAACCAAAAGAATTTTCAGATATCTGAAAGGTACTGTTCATTATGGGTTATGGTATCCATATGGAGGAAATTTTGACTTGAAGGTGTACACAGATGCAGATTGGGCAGGAAATATTGATGATCGAAAAAACACAACCGGTGGAGTATTTTTTCTTGGAGGAAGACTAGTATCATGGAGTAGTAAGAAGTAGAGTTGTACTTCACAATCTACTGCTGAAGTTGAGTATGTTGCAGCTTACTTGAATTGTACACAAGCTATATGGATGAGGCACATTTTGGAAGGTTTTAAGATGAAGATTTCAGAACCTATAAAGACTTTATGTGACAATATAAGTGCCATAAATATTTCCAAGAACCCTGTTTTGCACGCACGAAACAAGCATATTGAATTGAAGTATCATTTCTTGAGGGAAAAAGTACAGAGTAAAGATGTGATCTTGGAGCATGTTTCTACCAAGGAACAACTTGTAGATATTTTTACTAAACCTCTGCCTAAGACTACTTTTGAGTATCTTAGAAGTTAGTTAGGGGTTGTCCCTCTTCATGAAGTCAATTAAGTATGATGTAGATTACATTAGTTCTGAAGCTACTTGTAGAATTTTACAGAAGGATTGGTGTAGAAGTGGATTTATTCCACAGGGGGGGCATCAAGTTGGAGATTGTTGATGATGCACAGTAAAATTTGACATTACATATTTTACTTTCAATTTGTCATTTTTGTCAAAGGGGGAGAAGAATTATGTGATTATGGGAAGGAGAACCAACGACAAGCTGAAGACATGGAGAGCATGGTGACTACTTGGTAATATAAACTAGGATTCCTATTCACAATCACCTAAAATCAATGGTATTGATATTTGTATTGCCATCAATGCCAAAGGGAGAGATTGTTGGCATTTGCATGAAGATTGCATTAATGATATGTTATGTTGCCATTGATGTCAACTAACTGGCAATGATATTGTTGATATTGTTGTAATATTGTTACTGTAACCAATAGGAAGAATTTGTGGAGTGAACTGGTAACCAGTGTAAACCTTATCTATTGATGTAACCGATAAACCCTACCTATTGTTTTTGATAAACCCTAACCGATTAAGTTTGGTGAATTGGTTATATTGGTTTATGATCTGATGATGAGCGGTAATGATTATGACATGTATGATTATTGTATGAAGACAATTTCAAGAGATTTTGGCAAGTTGTTGTAATAGTTTTTGTCTAGGAAATGAGCAAATGTATTACATCTAATTCAAACCACGTGACGAGTTACTAAGTTTGAGTTTGATAAAGCGGTGATCAAGGAGCCATCAAGGTTTTCTTGATTGATGTGCAAAGATTTCTATGTAATCCAATGGTCATACTTGAACTAGTTTGTTTGTAATCTCTATGAGAAATAGGTTTTTGTTGTGTTACCGACCTGATTGATTTTTTTATAAGGTCGATGAAGTTATTTAGTTTGATGAGTTGGCAAAAAGTGAGCACAGATCAGTTGAGTGTGTGGTTGTTGAACCGGATGATGTATCTGAAGTTTGAGTAAAGGCAGATAGGAGCATGAAATGGATCTGATCAAGCAAGTGTAGTGCTATTCAAACAGATCAGCAAACTCTTGTTGTTTTCTAACAATTACAGTAGAATTGAAATCCCCTAACTGGGTAAGCTCTAACAAGCTTGGTGTTATTCAAATCCTCTAACAAGGTGATCCATTAGCTTGGATTTTCAAATCCTCTATCGACGTTACTCCTTGCTGGTCTTCTAACAAGGCATTGTAGTCAATCCCTTAGCCGGGTGATTCCTAATAGGATCAGTTCTTAACCAGACTTTTTGTAAAGCTTTAATGGGCTAGGCTTCTAACCGGGCTAACTTCAAAAGAGTTCAGATAGTTATCTTGTGAGTCTCATCTCACCGTGGTTTTTACCTATTTGGGTTTCCACATCAAAAAATATTTGTGTCAAGTGGTGAATGTTTTTGTGGTTATGTTTTCATGGTTGATTTACTTAACTACTTAACTACTTTGATAAGAAATGATAATCAGAAGCATTGAGAAATGAAGAACTTGTTTACTGTTAATTTGTTGTAACAGTCAACCAGTTTATATTATGACTTTTTATCTTGACAGAGGTATTACATTGTTAGTTCTAAGTTTACTTTGAGAGATTGATTTTTGAGATTGGTGAATTTTGTATCAGTTTTTCTATCTACTGATTCACCCCCCTCTCATTAGTTGACTGAATACTTGTTCTTTCATCATATCATCAAAAGTAGCATGTCTTCCTCTCAGTAGGTTTGTTGACTATAAGAGTTTGTTTGTTTCCATTTTCACTTGAAGAGGTGAAGTGTATTTCTTTATTGGATGAGTCCTCGCCCTTAGAACATTAACCAACATCAAATACAGCACTCTTTATGTCTTTGGAGTGCTTTTGTTTGTTCAACATTTTATCCAATGCATCAGTGTTGCCCTCATACTTGATTCTCACCTTGAGTTCATCTTTGCACTTTTCAAGTTCCTTTTTGAGATTCACAATTTCTTCCTCCATATTTTCATACTCCTTCTCCTTACTCTCTAAATCTGATTTAGTTACCTCATACATTCTCTTAGCTTCATCCAATTGCGTTCTCAGATCTGAAATGTTTTCCTCAAACTCCTCAAGACATTTACTCAATTTATCTTGTTCTTCAGGAACAACATACTTAATCTTTTTGTATTCTTTCCTCACCTTTCTGAGCTATTCAAGTTCACTCCCAAGTTCACCTTCAAGGTCTACTTCAGCTTGAACTTCCTCTTCTTTATCATCAGCAATGTGTTCATTAAGCAACTCTCCTTGTTCCATAAAGAGATTTACTTCTCTTTCATCCTCACTCTAGCACTCTTCGAAGACACTTTCTTCGTAAGAGACATCATCTTCAAAGGTGTAAAGACTATTTTTCTTTCTAAATTTTCTTCTCCTTGGCTTGTAAGAACTCTTCATCTTCTCTTTGCCAAAAACCTTCATATCTTTCTTCTCATCTTCATCCTTCTCTCCATACGGACATTTAGATGCAAAGTGTCCAATCTTGCCACAATTGAAACATGTGAAAGGGAGCTTACATTTGTATTTGTTTGATCCTTTCTTGAGATTCCTTACAAAGTTAGCTACAACAACATCAAATTCATCTTCTTCTTCATTAATAACTTCTTCTTTTCCTTTCTTTGTAGTCTTGAAAGCAGTATTTCTCTACCTATTGTTCTCATATCAAATGTTGATAGGGAGCCAAAGAATTCATCCATGGACAAAACTTTTAGGTGTTTAGATTTTTCTATTGTAGAGACCTTTGTGTCATACTTTGTGGTTAATGTGATGAATAATGATGAACAATAAATACCCTAATCGGTACTGAGAGGGGGGTGAATCAGTACATACAAAAACTTCTCAACAACTTATCAAGTTAAAACAATGCTAACTAGCTGTCTTCATCACTGAACTTAACCATGGCAATACCGGTTAAACACAGTATGACTTCAGACAGCTAAACCAGTAAAACTAAATACTTCAAATAACATTCAACACTTGATAATTGCTTCACCAATATACTCATGCATGTGTTGTATCAGTAATACCATAATCATTAACTTTGCATGCATATTCACCTAAATAAATATTGCTCAATCATTACATGAAAAATGCACAACTCATGACACACAAATTTTTCATGTGGAAACCCAAATGGGAAAAACCACGGTGGGGATGAATACCCACAAGCTTGTTTTTGAACTCTTTTGAAGCTCTCTCTATTAGGAGCCTTGTCCAGTTAAAGACTTTACAATAAGGTTTTGTTAGGAACCGATCCTCTTAAAGATCACCCGGTTAAGGGATGGCTATATACGTTGTTAAAGGTTGAAACCCTGTTAAAGGTTACCTTGCTAGAGGATTTGAAGAACTCAATGACCTTGAGTCACCTGGTTAGAGGATTTGCAATAAGCTTGTTAAAGCTACCCGATAAAGGGATTTTCCTACTGTTGAAATAGTTAGAAGACAACAGGTAAAGCTCTGATCTGATAACAACACTACATGCTAAGGCAAATCCTTTTTAGCTCCTCTACTCTCCAATCACACTCTACAATTTTTCACTCACTGGTCTGGCAAGTATCTCATCACTCGGATACAAACACAACATTTACCAGCACAAAGAATAACAAGCATCATCGACCTTATAAACAACAATTAGGTCGGTAGCATAAACCCTAAACCCTAAATATTTTAGGTTTACAATTACAAGCGATCCAATCTTGACCGTTTAGACACTTTGCATAGAATGAAACAATCTCAAACAGATCACAAGTCATTCTGCATCGTCCATTCTTCACCGTATATGGAAATTAGTAACCCATCACGCTCTCTTCACATACTGTGTGTGTGAAAAGTGGACCTGTATCTATATCTTGAATACACAACACTTCAATTAAGTCATTATATGTATGGTTAGATAGATATATGTATGAATATGAAAACCATAACAAATCGACCCTTTGCCTTCTAAAAAATGCAAGTATAAGATTGCTCTCAGATTTGTATAAGCAATACCAGTGACTAGACTACACCAAGACAAAGGATTTAATCTATATGAGCATGATATTAAACTAAATGAATGCAAGATTAATCTAACATGATTTAAGCAATATGGAATAACTAATATGCAATATATCTAAATGCACAAATATCAATGAACCTAGAGCAAAAATAGCATAATAAAAATATATTCTCCAACATTTTTTGAATGAGAGATGAGAGCCTGAATTTATAAAAAATTCAGAAAGAAACCAACGGTTGAGATCAAATGATGATGAGCGGTCAAGATTTTCCAAGAGGAAGCACAATCCAGGTGAATTTATGTGATTCGATGCTTTTCTCAGTTTTAAAGGAAATTGAACTAAAATTAAGAAAAAATCAAGAAAAAACTAATTTATTCTCTATTTCATTCAATTTTAATATTTAATTGTTTTAATTGCTTTCTTTGAGATTATTTATCAATTTTTAATTTGTTTTTCAAGATTATCTCCAATTGATTTCTTTTCTCAGTTTTTAATTCTTTTTTTTGTCAATTAATTTCTTTTTTTATTTATTTCCTTTTTTGAAGATTTGATGGCAAATTGATTTATTTAATTAAATATGCTAGGATATTTAATAAAATAAATAAGATAATTGTTTAGAATGATTTACTTGGAATGATCAATTAATTAAATAAATATTTAATTAATATTGGTTGATTAATTTGCCATGTGACATTTGATGATTAAAGAATTAATTGTGTGCTCAAGATTTATTTAATTGCTTTTGGTTAGGACCTTGGTGATATTGTCGAGATTAGGGGCCCATGGTTTAGATGACCATTTTTAGAGTATTACATTTACCCCTTTGAATTAATGTGCAAGCAGTGCGTTGATTCAAAGAAGATTTGATGTCTAGGAGATACCAGTTCTGAACTTGATTGATCATGAACTAGATGAAAAGTGAGGTGTTTAGCTTGATTTAAAGCGATGAAGCTGAATGAAGTCTGATTAAAGCGATACAGATCCTGAACTTGATTGAACCTAGGAACGATAGAAAACAAAAGATACCGAACTTGAACTTGATTGATCAAGAAGTGGATCTTACTGATCTAGAACTTGATTGATCTAGACACAGTGAGTGAAGATAAAAATCGATCTTGAACTTGATTGATCAAGATACGATGAGCGAAGATAAATTGTCTAGCTTGATTCGATGCGATGAAACTAAACACCTTCTTAGATTGAGCATGATCAAAGATACTCTTTAAACCCTTGATTGAGTTTAAACGAATAATCAACTTGATGAAAAGCGATGAAACTTATTAACATTAAGAGATTGATTCAGATAAAAGACAAATATCATCTTGATTTGAAGCGATGAAACTGATATGCCCCTAGAGATTGATTTGATTCAGATATTCGAGAAATCTCAACTTGATATAAAGCGATGAAGTTGAGATGCCCCTAGCGATGAGGTCTTATTTGATTGTCTTTAGTTGAAAAATATTTTTTCTCGACTTTTGATGAAGATTTGAAAATTTTCTTGACATTGAAGATGTGAGATCAAAGGTCATAAGTATGCCCCCTCAGGAGTGAAATCGAAAGATAGTGAGGGTACATGATGATAGGCAATCTTGAGTGATGATAATAAATTGAGCACAAATTGATTCAAAGGAATTTTTGAAAATTTAGCATTGATTAACGAAAAATTGAGCACAAAGTTGATTGATAGAATAAAATTGAGATTCAGCGTTGATTCATTGAGAAATTGAATGCAAAATTGAAGAAGAGAATGAGTAGTTGATGAAAGCGCTAAGTGGTCCAAATTTTGTGAAATTGACTAGAAAAATGATCTTGAATTTTGATTTCGATCCCGAAAATGGAATTAGAACGGGTGAATTAGCTAAGGGTACAATTTTCATGTCCATCGGAGCAAGTTGAAAAATTAGGGTTTTGGCTATATATGGGACAAAAGTGTCATTTTCAATTCATTTTAACCCTCCAAAGTTTGAAAATTCAAAAAGCCTTCTATGAGAAAAATGGTGGTCCCTACTTGTGAGCATCGATTCGAGCGCCATAGATGACATAATCGACCTCGACACTATGAGCCACCAGTAAGTGATCTATCTTAAGCCTGTTATTCATTCCAAATTTGAATTTTTTTGTTTATTTTTCAAGTTTTTTGGTATGTTGAGTCAGGTTTTATCGTTTTGTCGTGTGAGACAGGATCCTGTCTCGTACAAAAAACTGCTAAATTTTATTTTGTCGTTTAAACCCATAAGTTTTGTCGTTCGGGACTCACCCTTGTGTCATACGACAACCTTCATAAAAGCCCATTTTGTCGTGTGAAGTCTAATATTTTGTCATTTGGGAGTCTTTTGTCATACGGGGCTCAATCCTGACTTGTACGAGTTTCTGCTCTTTTGTGTTTTGTCATTTGGAAAACAGTGAGCATTTTTGAAGGTCTAAACTTGAAATTTTGTTTTTGCAATTGACGTAGTTGGATTTGCATGATGTTTTACTTCTCTTGTAGGCTAATTTGGAATGTATTCTAATACTCCATCATTTGATTTTGTAGGTTTGATTACCTCATGTTCTCTTCAGGTGTGTTTATCCACCTACCATGACTTTAGTTGGGCAGCTATCAAAGGTTGAGCAGGCTCATATTGACTTGTGCAGCTTGACACATCTGTTGAGATTATCCGATATCCGTGTGAATCATGGTATGCTTACAACATTGGTAGAGAGATTCCATTCTGAGCATAATACCTTTCACTTACCAGTTGGGGAGATGACTATCACTCCCAAGGATGTATATAGGATCCTCCGTATCCCTTTTGTTGGGAATAAGGTGGATTACGATTCACGACACCTTCCTGGATTACAGGCAGTGAGGCATGTCTTCAGGGATCTTGATATCCTGACACATTCCATCAGTTGGGACATCATGGTGAGTAGGTACAGTGATGAGTTTCCTCTGGCTTGCATCCTAGTAGGTTTTATCGGTTGTTTTCTGATGCCGGATAGAGGTCAACAGGTATTTCAGTGTGGATGGGGCCAGAAATGTTGGAGAGATTGGTTGAGACCCCTCAGAGACTTGGTTGGGGTTCATGCATTTTGGACCACATGTATCGCAAGATGCATGAGATAGTGTACAAGGAGGGAAAGAGCATGGTCGTTGGTGTTTTGATCTTACAAGTTTGGGCTTGGGAGCACCTCCTAGTTTGTCGGCCTATTGCTGATGATAGCAGAGAGCCTAGGCAGCTGGTTGTATATAGGTATGTTGTTTACGTTACACAGCCCCATCTAGGCAAGACATATTTTTGGTGGCGGCAGTTGGATGACCTGATAGCCGTGGTATGGAGGCCTTATAGGGGCTTAGAGCCATGGGATGACTAGAGGCTAGTACATAGGGACCTTTTTGTTACTTGCCCTCTTATTGGCAGATCACAGACAATAGTGGAGTAGTTTGTAGTATCATGGGTGATGAGGCAGTATGGCCAACCTCAGGGGGTATCACAGGAGTTTACAGCATATGCCCAATATGCTGATGAGGAGATGTGTGGGTGGTCACCGAGGTTGTCCTATGCCTTGGCCATGCAAGAGCTGACTGGTCTACACAGACTAAGATGGGATTACCTAGGTGATATTGTAGATGCAGGGGTATTGCCCTAGTATAGAGATTTTTTCCAGCAACATCCATTCCCTCGTTTGATGGATCCAGTTGAGCAGGCTCCTTGCATTGAGGAGGTTGAGGATGATGCCCTTGCATAGGGATAGGGACAGGGTCAAAGACAGGGATAGAGAGTTGAGGCTCTGAGGTGGACAGGTGGTGATCTTGGTGATAGTAGTAGCAGGGTTCCAGCTGATATGGGACATCAGAGAGGTGAGGGTGGATCTCTTGGGGGTATAGACGTGAGATTGGGTGGAGCTAAGGAGGAGCGAGCAGCTTTGAATCAGGTCCATCAACGATGAGAGGAGTAGGGTGGAGTTAGAGGTGGAGATAGGGGTGGAGAGCCTACGAGAGAGCAGGGGACAGACGCTGGACGATCGATGAGGGAACGTTTAGCGGACCTGTAGTCACAGTTGATAGTGGCTCAGACTCAGCTGGTGGAGCGAGATCGGCAGCTTGCAGAGGTGAGGGTTGAGCCAGATCATCAGCTTATGGAGATTAGGGCTGAGTGAGATCGTCAACTGGCTGAGCTGAGAGTAGAGCGCGATCATTAGGTCATGGCGATGAGAGCAGAGCGAGACACGCTTTAGCAGGAGGTTTTGCATCAGACTAGCAGGGCAGCCTACTACATTGTGGCATATAGCATGGCAATTCCAATTGCACAGCAGGTTGTCCCTTATTTGTAGTATATGGCATGGTCTGAGGGAGCGCGGGCACCTCGACAGGATCCTGGTCATCAGGCTCCTCCTCCTCCACCTGGCGATGATGGAAAGGGCATCAACTAGATATTTCTTTTTGTAAAAGTGATATTTTTTTGTAGACACGCCCATTTTTTTGTAGCCATACGATTCTTGCTCCAATGGGAGTTTGTATATGTCATTTGACATTATTCTGTACTCTGGGACTTGATACGATATATATATACAAGTTTGATTTGACTTCATTGTACTTGTGCTAATTCCATTATGAGATATTTTCTATATGCTTTAATATATATGTATGCATTTCTGATTTAGCATGAATATATGTAATGCAAATGATTATGGATGTCTATTTTTGTTTCTTATATATGCAAATATGAATGTGAATGAGTAATGAGTAATGCAAATTTTTCATTTTTCTATGCAATAAGATGAATTCAAATGAATGATAGTGAATGTATGATCTATATAAGATGCTCATGTGTGCAGCTAACATCTCAATACACAAGTACTCGATTGGAGAATTGAAGAAAAGAGACCACTTAGCTAAGAAATGATGATGCTTCCAACTCTCATTTAGAAAATAAGGAGATCATTGTTACCATACCGAAATCACTCTAAATTCACAAGATGCAAAATGAAATGCACAATGATATGAAAAATGATATGCAAAATGCAACCTAAACCTAGTCACTGGATTTTGAAAAGCTTAATTTTCATCATTGAGCATTTTACAACCACAACAGGCAGATTTAGAGTTCCTTGTTTTTCATGTGCAATATTAATTATCTTGTCCACAATGACCCTTTTTTGTTCATATCCTTGGATAGATTCCTCATGGACCCAGATTGTACAATAAAGAAATTCTCTCAAAACAAACAAAGAAATGATGGGAACCTCCCTGTAGCATTCAAATAAGCAGAGTCGAGGTATGTGTGGCGATTTCACCTTAATATGAACGCACTTATCACAGACACCCAGCTGATTAGATATTTTCAGATCATCGGGATCATTCCTACAAGAAGAAAACAATAAAATATTATGCCCCCAATCCTTGCTCCTCTTAGTCAAGATAGACTTCCTCGAGTTATTCAGAGGGATAATAATCAAAATTGAATAAAAGATAGCACACAAAGAAAATTTTCATGCATAGCTCAAACTATTCAGTAATTGTTTTCAGTTTTGTTGTTTTGCTTGTTTACTCAGTGATAAAAACTCTTCAGTAGTCAAGAGACAAGTGACTGACTTGGAGTGGACGACTAGGTTTCACTAACGTAAAGATAACTCGGTTGACACTGCTTAGGATAGGTAAATTGCTTAGTCGATTAACCTAAGACTAGGACATTAATCAGTTTCAGCCATGAGGGTACCAACGAACCAGGATGTCATAAAAGTGACTAAAAAATATGTACAAGTGAAAGCGATTATGCATGAAAGCGGGAAATGCCAACGTTGAGTTGATAGATGGAGCGCTTGAGTACAAGAGGTGCATGTTTGCCAGGTTTTCACCTGCTTGGCAGAGATTCCTTTTTTTTTTAACCAAGGTGCCTGTTTACCAGTTTTTCACCAAGGCATTTTCTCTCTTTTTCCCTTTTTTTTCTTTTTTTCTTTTCTTTTTTTTTTTCTTTTCTTCAGGACTTTTTCTGATTTTTATGATTTTTTCAGGACTTTTTAGCTACATAAGTTGTTGGAGCAGAGAATATTTAGGTGAATAATTTCTTCAGATGGATGGTGTTGATCAATTCACAGAGCTGTTCTCCTTCTGATGTTGAGAGTTGATAGGCACTAGAGCCAAAAGTTGTAGTAACGATATAGGGACCCAGCCAGTTTGGTTCAAACTTCCCTTTGTTGTCTCAAAACTATTGATTTTTAGGATTTTCTCTTAGAACTAGGTCACCAACCTGAAATTCTCTTTGTTGAACCTTCTTGTTATATCCTCTAGACATTCTCTTTTGATACACTCTGAGATGATCAAACACCACTTGTCGACGCTCATCCAGCAATTCGAGCTCTTGCAATCTAGATATTCTATAATCTTCATTAGTAACAAGTCCTTGCAAACAAACTCTTAGAGATGTTATTTCCACCTCAATAGGTAATACTGCTTTGGACCCATACACCAAAGAAAAGGGTGTATCCCCAATAGGTGTTCTGATACTTGTTCTATAAGCCCACAATACAGGTTTGAGCTGCAGATGCCAATCCTTCCCAGATTTGTTCATTGTTCTGTGCAAGATAGTCAATAGGTTTTTGTTAGATGCCTCTGCTTATCCATTACCTTGAGGGTAATATACTGATGACTAGTGTTGTTTTATTTTGAATTTCTCATAGAGTTCATTTAGATCTTTGTTCTTGAATTGTCCTCCATTGTCAGTTATAATGGATGAAGGTATACCATACCTGCAGATGATATAATTAAGAATAAACAGAGCTACTTGTTTGTCGGTTGTCTTGATGAGTGGGACCTCTTTTGCCCACTTAGTGAAGTACTCAGTGGCAATGATAATAAATTTGTGTTTGTTAGATGATGCAGGATATATTGGGCCAATTAGATCAAATGCCCACTGTTGAAAGGGCCATAGTGTCACAAAGGGTATGAGATCCCTTGCAGGAGCATGGATAAGGTGCCCATGTAGTTGACACTTTTCACAAGTTTTAGCAAATTTTATAGCTTCTTTCTCCATGTCTCGCCAATAGTAGCCAACCCTTAGTAGTTTTCATGCTAAAGTTAGACCATTCAAATGGGATCCAAAAGCACCTTCATGAACCTTGGATAATGCGGGTCGGGACTCCTCAGTTTCTAGACATCTAAGCAAAGTATTATCTAAACCTCGCCTAAATAGGTCATTAGAAATGATGATGTACCGTGACGCATTTCAGATTAGGTTCCTTTTTTCATTTTGGGAAAGATTAGCAGGGACAACTTGGTCATGCAAGTAAGAGTAAATGTGGCTATAATGAGATGAGTCATGTCCAATAATAGAACAGACCATCTGGGACTCAAGAGAATCATAGGTAGGATAATGTAACTCTTCCACCAAGAATTCAAAGTGAAAATTAGATTCATATAGTTGTGGTATACATGCCAAAGTGGCCATTGCATCCGCTGCTCTATTTGTTGATCTGGTGATCTGCTGAAATGATATGAAGGTAAAGTATTTCTTGAGATCATCCACCATTCTCTTATAAGGCATCAGTTTCTCATCTCTAGTCTGATATAGGTCATTAATTTGGTTGATAATGAGTTGAGAATCTCCATAGATGTGTAATTCAACAATCTTCCACTCGATGGCTAGCTTCATATTTTGCAATGTTCTTTGTGAAAGGGAAGAGAATCTTGTAAGCTTTTGGAATTGAGTATTTTTGGGGAGTAATAAAAAGTATTCCGGCACCAGAACCATGTTGAGTGAAAGACCCATCAAAGAACATCTTTCATGATTGTTTAGTAAGGTGCATGATTGATTCATCCAGAAATTCTATATGCAGAGGTTGACTGTCTTCAAGTGGAGCATCAACAAGTTGGTCTACAAAAACCCATCCTTTGATGGCTTTACGTTACACATATTCAATATCAAATTCTATAAGAACCATGACCCATTTGACCAGTCTTCCTGTAAGTGTTGCTTTGCTGAGAAGATATTTGAGTGGATCAATCTTGGCTACCAGCTTAATAGAGTGTGCTAACATATAGTGCCTTAATTTTTGTGATGCAAAGACCAATGCCAAGCATTCTTTCTCTATTATAGTGTAGTTCATCTCATAAGACACCAATATTTTGCTGATGTAATAGATAGCTCATTCCTTTTTATTGTCATCCTGTTGTGTCAGAAGTGCCCCCAGTGAAGTATCTATAGCTGATATGTATAGGATCAATGGCTTACCTTGAATCGGTGGCATTAATATGGGTGGATTAGAAAGATATTCTTTGATTTGTTGTAAATGTTGTTCATAATATTTATCCTAGTTGTATTGAACTCCTTTCCTTAATACCTTTTGTGAAGGGTTGAGCTTTGTCTGCTAGTTGAGATATAAAATGCCTTATTGACTGAAGACAGCCCTGTAAACTTCTCATTTGACTGATATTCTTGGGCGGAGGCATTTCCATTATAGCTTGGACCTTTTTGAGGTCAATCTCAATTACTTTTTTTTAAATTATGTAACTAAGCAATTTTCCTGATGTCACCCCAAATGCACACTTTTTAGGATTTAACCGTAGCTTGAATCTTTCCATTCTATCTAGTATGAGACCTAGTTCTTGAATATACGTAGATCTCTTCATGGTTTTTACTAGAGTGTCATCAACATAATCTTCCATGTTTTTATGCATCATATCATGGAAGATTGTGGTTACTGCTCTTTGGTAAGTTGCTCCTACATTCTTTAGCCCAAACAACATAACATTCCAGTAGAAGGTTCCCCATGCACACGTGAAAGTTGTCTTTTCTTAATCTTCGAGTGCTATCTTGATCTGATTATAACCAGAGAATCCATCCATTAATGAATAAATCTCATATCCAATAGTCATATCTACTATCATGTCAATGTTGGGCAATAGAAAATCATCTTTCGGACATGCTTTGTTGAGATCCCTGAATTTTGTGCAAACTCTAATGGATTTGTCTACCTTTGATACAGGTACTATGTTTGATATCCATTCTGCATAGTCTATAGCTCTGATAAATTTCTCTAGTTCATCTTTGACTAGCAGTGCCACATGAGGATGCATCTTACAGAGTTTTTGCTTGACTGGTTTAACTCCTGGTGTAATAGAGAGATGATGCATGATGAGATCGGGATCTAGTCCTGGCATGTCTGAGTATGTCCATGCAAAGTTGATCTTCTTTTCTACAAAAAGGTTCCTGAAATATTTTAACTCTTCTGCTGATAGTGATTGAGCTAAATGAATGATGTGTGGTATCTCTTGACTCCCAATATTCACTGGCTGAGTTGGCTCGATCAATATAGAAGACCTCTCCTGGAAATGACTTGGTAGTATATCAAGTATCTCACCTTCAGGCACCTCAAAGAGGTTTTCACCTTTAGGTACGTCCTTTATTTTCTCTTTTTTAGATTCTGACACCGCCACAATGTGGTTTTTCACCATCAGGTCTTTTATTTTTATTTTTCTTATTTTTGTGACTAAGATACTTGATATCTATTTCAGTCTTGTTTTCACTCTATTCACTGGTGGAAGAGTTCATGGGTTCAACTGCATTGAGATAATAGGCTAACGTATAGTCACTGGCAAAAGTAGGCACATTCAAGGGTTGGTTATAAAGAGTACAATCAATTAGTTTCGGATGTATTAAGGATAAGGTTGGAACAGGCTCAAGGAAGTTCATGGTACTATCATCATGGCTTCGAACCAACCAGTCAAGTTCCAGAAGACTACCTTGCATATGTGTCTCGAGACCAGGAAGAGTTATGACACGATTATCAAAATTTATGTTAGTATTTATTGGACCTAACCCAACCGACCTACTTCTAGCGTCATCACCTACTTCAGACTAGACTACATATCGTGGTGTGATAATAACAGGGTTAGCAGACAACATCTCCACATTCATGACAGAGTAGTCATAATGTGTTGTTGAATAGTTGTTGTTATAAATAGAGCTTCTGTCTGAGTTATCAAAGTCATAAGAGGAAGTTTCTAACTCATCTTCAAGTGGCTTAGTAAAAGTATATATAGTATCAATACCCACATCTTTGATGCTACAAGTTCCTTCGTGATTTTATTCATTGATTACTTGTATTTGACAAACTTGTGGACATAACCTTGATGGTTCTGTTAATCCCTGTCGTCTGTTCCATTCAGCTTCCTCTAGACTGATGACTGATTCTATTTCTGTAGCTTCTAATTCTTCTTTTGTAGTTTCATACTTGATTTGTCTTATCTCATTAGAGGGAGAGTTGGTAGGTGAAGAAATTGCTTGTGTTCATTCTTCCTCCAACTGTTGTTCATAGTCTTCTCGCCTTTTTAGTATGATTTCTTCCATTTTCCTTTGCATTCTTCTTCAGGGGTTTCTATAGTAGATGTATTTAAGAGATGGTTCGGACCTCATTCATACTCATTTGAATCAGTTTCTGAATCATCTACTTGTCGCCTGCCAGTATATGTGACCGGAATGTTCAGCGGTGCAAACAATTCTCTGATTCTGTATACTTCATCTCTCATATCCTTTGGGACTTCTACTTCCTATGGTATTATAGCTGATATAATTGGAACTTGATTACCATCTATTTCATCTCTCTGCGTGGGAAATTCTTTTTGTTCATCATCACACTCTTCTTGAGTTTTTTGAGTATTAATTTCTTGTGTTATTAAAGGCAGTACCTTTTTCTTCCACTTAAGTTGATGGTGGGAGGTGCGCTTCTGATCTGACGACTTTTTTGGATCATATCCCATTCTAGCTTTATCATTGGCAGACTTAGTTTGTAACTGAATAGGCTCAACAATACCTTTTTGATGCTTGCCTAGAGGACTGGTACCTGAATATCCCATGTGTTGAAGCATCTTATAGCCTGGACCATATTGTGTCGGGGAAATCTCACAATTTTGTATTTCTTTGTTTGCACTGTCTTCTTTGAAAAGAAATTTGAGAACATCATCCTCTTCTATTTCGCCTACAAGAGAAGTAGAGAACTGTATGAAGAGACCATCATAAATGACTTTGGGAGCTGAAGTTTGTGGCTTCATAACCTCTGATGGTTTTGTGGACTGTCTTGGTGACGGAGGAAGAGACATTAGTGAGAGTATAGGCTCTATCTTGTAGCCATCTATGCCAGTGTTTGTGATTTTCAATTTCTTTTCTAAATCTTCTAGCAAAGATTATGAACTTTCAATTGTAGAGGCTACTCTATTATGAGGAACAAAAGCATCAACACTCTGCATTAATGCATTGCAAGTATAACTTGTATCAGCAGGAATACTGACTTCAACTCCATTATAAGGAAATTCAAGCATTGATGATATGTAGATGGTACTGCTTTCATTTCATGAATCCATGGCCTACCCAGTAAGATGTTGTATGAAAGATGAAGATCAAGGACCTAAAAAATGACATCTCTTCCTATAGGTCCTACCCTGATTGGTAATAGTACCAGACCCTTAGAAGTTATTTCTTCTTCATCATAAGCCTTGATTGTTATTTTCTTTGTTGGATCAATAACATTTTTAGAAAATCCCAGCTGTGTCAGCAGATTGTAGGTACAAATATTCAACCTATCACCTCCAGCTATGAAAACATGCTTAACTCGGTGTTTATGGATCATGGCTTCAATGTGTAATGGCTGGTTATGTGGGTGACTCAGTGAGTTATCATCTTCTTCAGAGAAAGTGAGATAATGAGGTGAAGTTAGGTGGCCCACCATAGATTGAAACTGATCTACGTCTAAATCTTTAGGGACACTAGTGGTAGGTAAAGCCTTGTCCAGGACCTCTCTATGAGCAGAAGAGATCTTAAGAAGTTCCAAAATGGAGATTTGAGCATTGGTTCTTTTCAATTGTTCGACAATACTATAACCGGGAGAAGATGATAAAGCAAGTTGTTTTGATTTGGTTGTGGTTGTGTCTGTTTGTCTATTTGGTAGATTTGATGTTGTTTGATCGAAAGTTGAGGAACTAGCTCCTGGGAGAGTAATATTCCTTTGAGCACGAGTCACAACATTAGCAGTTTGTGCTTGAATTTGGTGATCCTAGACTATGATCACATTGTAATATTCATGTTGATCACATTATCATTGTTAGTGTAGGTATAATTGACTCTAGCTCCTCCCTTGGATTTTGAGGAATCTCCTTGTTCATAAGTCGGTAAGGGATCTTTAAAGGCCTTATGATCAGCATTAGTCACATGATTTCCAACAACGATCTTGCCTGCATCAATGAGATCTTGGATTTCATATCAGAGTTTCATGCAGTTGTTTATGTTATGTCCCTTGTTCCGATGGTAGTCACAATATTCGTTTTCTCTCCACCATTTGGGTCTAATTTCTTAGTCATATGGTCTAGAATTGTCTGGCAATGTTATCAGATTATTTGCCAATAAAGTTTTAAAAGTCGATTCATATGATTCATCTAGAGGAGTAAAATCACACTTAGGTTTTGAAAGCCAAAGCTTTTCTTTAAACCATTATCTTGCTTTCTTTGGAGGATTTCCTACCACAGTTTTAGCTGCCTTGAGTGCTTGTGTGCCATTGGCCAAGTGAAATATTGTGGATTTTGTTTTTACTTTGATAGTATCTACCACTCCATCACTAACAACATTCTTGTTGTTATCTTTTTCGTATTTCCAGTACTTGCTCTTTTCTTTAGAACTAGAACCTTGTGATGTTTCTTTCCAAAGTGATATATCTCCCTTTTTTATAAGCACATCTTCCATTCTGAGGGCGTTATCTACCATTTTGTTGAATGAAGGATGTACTTGCATCTGGACACTATACTTCAATTCAGGGATTAAGTTGTTGACAAAGATATCCATTTTCTCAAGGTCTAGGATAGTCCGTGAATATCTAGAGAACATCTTTCTCCATCATTTGAAAAAAGTGAGAAAGGGTTCTCTTGTTTTTTGTTTGGTATTGCAAAGTTCTATCATAGTGATTGGGTGATGAATATTATAGGAGTATTGTTGTAGGAATAATTGGATTAATTCTTCAAAAATTTTAATTCCCATGGGTAGACTTGAGAACCATTCCATAGCTTGCCCCCCCAAACTTCTTGGGAAAAGGCACATGAGATACGTTTGGTTGTGCATGAACTCCATACATAAAGCACATAATTATCTGATATAATCTTGGGGGTCTATATTCCCATCATATTTATCAAACTTGGGAATTTCTACCCTTGACGGAAAGGGAGGCATGTAAAGGTTTTTGTCAAATGGGAATGGGCATATTGTGTCCAGAGAATATTGTTTTGGTGTTTTATCTTTGTTTTTTTAGTTTTGTGACCTCAGTTTGTAATGTTTGCATTTGTTTGTTTATCTTTCCCCATGGTGTCTCTTCCTCTTTAGTGATGAGGGCCTGCACATTATAACCAGTAGGGAGTTTGGCACCTTGCTTTGCTAATTCTAGGAAATAGTCTTCTTTTTCCCTAGCTGTGATGACCTTCATCATTTTTCAAAATTCTTTATCATTCTGACATTTATGTATTTCGACCTCGAGAGGCTCAGGAAGCTCAAATTTAGTCAATGAGGAATCACTGTCAGTGGCATGATTGTTGAAGTTGTCATGAGTGTCTCGTTTACTAGCTTTTCTTTCTTGTCTTTCCCCAGACATGGTGGGAGAGAGAGGCTCACCAAAGATTGGTAGATCATAAACTAGTATTTGTGACGAGGACAATTTATTTTGAAAGAGGTTTTCTTTAAAGAATGGATTGTCGTTTGACGAAAAGGGTGTTTCTTTTTCTTTGTCTATTTTGCTGCAAGAGTTTCTAGTTTGAACAGGCATTTGTAACCGACAAGACCGAGAGCTAAATGTGTTGCAGAAGTCGATCAAATTGTAGCTAGTAGTTCGTTTAAAGTAGTGATTGAGAGAAGTTACTAAGATCTGGTCTGGTTTCAGGAATGATCTATCTGTGTAAGATGTTATCTAAGTTAACTTAGGTTTGATAAGATGTTGTTTGAACTAGCTGAGAGATGATCAACAGAATCGTTCAACGCAACGATAGGGGTACACTATCAAGGTTGTTTATGCTCAGGAGGATGATAACCAGTTTTAGTCTCATTGTAGACTATTTTAGACAGGTTTGACTATTTTGGACTGGCAAAATCAAAGACTCGTACGATAGGATTTCTAAGATCATACGACAGTATAACAGCTTCAGGATAATAACAGTTTTGTTTTGTACGAGTTGCTGCCTAGTACCGTACGACAAATGGGCATGTCCCGAACAACAAAGGATTCAGTGCAATTTTGTCTCGTATGACACAAGATTTAGCTTTAAATGACAGACTGTTAGGTCTCGTACGACACAGGATTGAGCTCGGACAATAAATTAGAAGACTCGTATGAAACAAGATATGGTGCAAGATGACAAATGATCAGGTTCGTACAACTGTTAACAAGACAGAGACAAAAATTCTGATTTTTTCAATAGTTGAGTATGACAACTGAGTATGACTAATTCTAAGGTGGACTGATTTTTTACCAAGATAGACTAGTTTTGACGCGGATAGAGTTTATCACTGCGTTGTTGATTTGTTTTCTCCAGTCTTAGTATTCCAGTTTTAGTTTGAGGGATGAAAACACAGAAAACATGCAGTATGAATAGTAACTCCAATCACAACATGCAAACCCTATGGAAGTTGGCTTAGAGAAGAAAACCTTTTCTTGCTAACTTGGGTACACACACAATAGCTAATTAAAATATGGCCGTTGAGTCTCACTCAATGGATTCTCAATGCCGTATTAGCTGACTCCAAACGCTAATAGGGGCACACTATGGTAAGTGTCTTGGGAGAGTTACTATCTCTCTTGCATATAGATTATCAACCTTTCGGAGGTGAATCAGGTAGCTTCTAATTTTAATTGGATCTAGTAAGGGGTTCGTTCGACGCGTTGAGGTATAAACTCAATTAAGAGGTCTCTCATCCTTGAAAACCAAGGTTTAATATATCCGAAGGTATTGAGGAGCTATTCTCGAGCACTATCGTTGACTCGATTTTCATCAAATCATGTTTATTTTATAGTGGGTTGGAGTACTTGGCATTTATCCATTCCCACTTAGGTCATTCCCCTCACACCGATCGTAAAGGCTTTAAGAGTTTTTAAGCTCCTCGGGAGGGTAGGCCTTCTAAAGATGTAAAAATCTAAAACAAAGAAATTGCCTCAAGGGTCTGGATTTCTGATTGTCTAAAAAAATACAAGAGCATACTCTCCTACCTCTCGGAATTTTCTAAAAACATGAAAGACAAATTTGTTCATTAACCAAATAGCAAGTTAGGTGCCTAAAAATGAATTTAAAGAATACACGATGTTTGGTTGATTCTCTTTAGGCAACCTACAAAAACAACGTATCAGTAGTCATGTTTTTATTCTTTGACAAGCATATTTTTGATTGATAAATTATTTGGTAAGTGTCCTGCAAGAAATTAGTTAGGCTGTGAAAATCTCAGGTAGACAGAAGACAATTCAAGGTTAGCGTCAGTGTAACCAAAATTGGACAAAAAACCTGAAAAGTGAAATTTGTTTTAACCCAACAGAATACAACATCGTATGACAATTAATATAAAATGAAACAACACAAGAATTTTACCGTACGAGCCAAAACTGAGCATAGGACGACAGAAGACAAAATCAAATAATCAAAACAGTATGTTGTACGACACCATTTTCTGATTCGTACGACAAATAACAGGCTTCAATATAATATCGTACGATAAATAACAAGCTTCAATATAATGTCGTACGATGCAGTGATACTATTTGTATGATATTTCACAGAGATTGTACGGATGAAACCTGCAGGATTGAAAAAAAGTGATTTTGAGGCCGAAAAATTAGTCTTCGGCCCCACGGTGGGCGCCAAAAATGTGTGTGTGAAAAGTGGACCTGTATCTGTATCTGGAATACACAAAACTTTAATTAAGTCATTACATGTATGGATAGACAGATATAAGTATGAATATGAAAACCATAACAAATCAACCTATTGCCTTCTAAAAGATGCAAGTATAAGATTGCTCTCAGATTTGTATAAGCAATACCAGTGACTAGACTCCAAGATGAAGGATTTAATCTATATGAGCATGATATTAAACTAAATGAATGCAAGATTAATCTAACATGATTTAAGCAATATGGAATAACTAATATGCAATATATCTAAATGCACAAATATCAATTAACCTAGAGCAAAAATAGCATAATAACAATATATTCTCCAGCGTTTTTTGAATGAGAGATGAGAGCCTGAAGTTATAGAAAATTCAGAAAGAAACTAACGGCTGAGATCAAATGATGATGAGTGGTCAAGATTTTCCAAGAGGAAACACAATCCAGGTGAATTGATATGTTTGGATGCTTTTCTCAGTTTTAAAGGAAATTGAACTAAAATTAAGATAAAATCAAGAAAAAACTGATTTATTCTCTATTTCATTCAATTTTAATATTTAATTGTTTTAATTGTTTTCTTTGAGATTATTTATCAATTTTTAATTTGTTTTTCAAGATTATCTCTAATTGATTTCTTTTCTCAAATTTTAATTCTTTTTTTGTCAATTAATTTCTTTTTTTATTTATTTCCTGTTTTGAAGATTTGATGACAAATTGATTTATTTAATTAAATATGCTAGGATATTTAATAAAATAAATAACATAATTGTTTAGAATGATTTACTTGGAATGATCAATTAATTAAATAAATATTTAATTAATATTGGTTGATTAATTTTCCATGTGACATTTGATGATTAAAGAATTAATTGTGTGCTCAAGACTTATTTAATTGTCTTTGGTTAGGACCTTAGTGATGTTGTCGAGATTAGGGGCCCATGGTTTAGATGACCATTTTTTAGGGTATTACACATACCGCTAAGAAGAATGTTCATACCCGAGGTAGACATTTAATGCAATCGATCTTCACATGCAAGATCCTCAAGGAAATACATCACGTGCAAAAAAATGATGTGGCATCTCAATCTCATCCTTATCTCTTAGCTAACTCATCACAAAATGTCACTGGTTACATTGCACAAGCTAGATTTCCAAACCAGAAACCCTAGAGCTGAGATTACCAACCGGTAGTCACACTTAGTGAAACCCTAACACTGGTCCACTTCATCCCTTCATACCGGTTCTCCAACTTGAACATCAATAACAATTTCTTCCAATCTTCATACTGGTTCATCTGCACTTATTGACATCAATGACAACATACATTATCATCATATTGGTTCATCATATGCTAACAATCTCCCCCTTTGGCATTGCAACTATAAACAACATAGACCAGTGCAACTATAACATATATCTTCTCCCATATCATATATCTTCATCACTTCAAATATCTTCTCGCCCATACATCAGATATCTTCTCCCCCTTTGACAACAATGTCAAAGTGGAGTCACAAGCTTCCATTATCCATTATGTTGCTCCCCCTATGGAGTAGCATCCTTCAACACATCAATCCTGAAAGATTTGACACTGTAGTACCTAACTAATGTGGAGCACACATTTTTAATTCACTTCCTGAAGGGGCAGAACCCCTAATTCACCTCTCAAATACGTAAATATAGTTTTCGATAAGGGCTTAGTGAATATGTCTGCTAGTTGCTCCTTACTAGAAAGATGTTGTAATACAACCTCTTTGTTTTTAACCTTCTCTCTCAATAAATGATACTTGATCTCAATGTGCTTTGTCCTAGCATGCAATACCAGATTCTTGGAATTATTTATTGCACTTGTATTGTCACAAAATATACTCACCGATTTAGAAATAGGTAATTTGAAACCATCCAATACATGCTTCATCTAGATTGCTTGAGTGCAGTTCATAAATGTTGCCACATACTCTGCTTTAGCTGTAGACTAGGAAGTATAGCTCTGCTTCTTACTCGTCCATGAGACTAGTCTTCCACAAAGAAAGAACACTTCACTGGTTATGCTCTTTCGGTCGTCCACATTACCTACCCAATCTGCATCGGTAAATACTTTGAGATTAAAATCACCATTGTATGGATACCACAATCCATAATCAACTGTTCCTTTCAGGTATCTAAGAATCCTCTTGACTACTACCAAGTGGGATTCTCTTAGACTTTTCTGAAAATGAGGCACAATATCCACTGCATGAGCAATATCCGGTCTGCTATGTACCACGTAGTGCATCTTATCAATCATTGACCAGTACTCCTCATTCACCAACATTGAATCATCTTCCTTAGTCAATTTTCAGTCCACCACCATCGGTGTACCAACCAGTTTGCTCTCCTCCATGCCAAAGGTCTTCAATACCTCTTTGACATACTTGGACTGGGTAATAAAGATACCCTTTCATCTACTGAATCTGTAGACCAATGAAGAACTTTATCTCTCCAATTAGAGACATATCAAACTCTTTCTTCATTTCATCTGCAAATGCATGGCTCATTTCATCATCTCCTCTAAAGATTATGTCATCTGCAAACACTTCACATATGATCACCTTCAGATTTTAGGTAGATGTTGTTGTCCTCACTTGTTCTCTGAAATCCTATCTTCACAGGATGAGAATGTAATCATTCATACCATGCCCTTGGTGCTTGCTTCAATCCATACAGGGCCTTGTGTAATCTACACACCATGTTACTATCTTCTGATAAGGAAAACCCATCTGATTGCTCAATATACACTTCCTCTTCTAGGATTCCATTCAAGAATGCAAACTTCACATCCATCTGGTATACCTTGAATCCCTTAAATGCTGCAAATGCAAGTAGCATTCAAACACCTTTCATTCTAGCCACTGGGGAAAAGGTTTCTCCATAGTTTTCTCCCTCTTCCTGAGCATATCCCTTGCATACAAGTCTTGCCTTGTTCCTTACAATTGTGCCTTCTTCATTCAGCTTATTCCTGAAGACCCCTTTTGTACCTATGACATTCTTGTGTTCTGATTTTAAAAAATTCTAGATGATTAAAACATTAACAATTCAAGATTATGAACCTATGAGCAGATATATCCAAACACATTAACACACACACAAAATGCAATCCCATAACACAAGATGTAGGAGGAAAACCCAAAGTGGGAAAAATCTCAGTGAGAAATGTTGTTGGATTATACTACTCTAATCCAACCTCACAAATAAAATTGATTACAATGTTTAGGGCACCAACCCAAGGAGCACCAACTCTTGTTGTTTTTTAGCACCAACTCAAGGAGAACCCACCCCTACTCTGAGCACACACTCAAAGAATTACGATGAATAAAAGGATTACAATATTATTGCCTTATTACAAATGTAATTTTGTAACTCACAGTTTGATTACTTTCTTTGCTTTCTTGATCCTCTGCACCCTGCTCTTCTACTCTTCGACTCTGTCTTCTCTATCCTTTGGTCTCTATCACTTCTTTGTTCTCGACACACTACTTTTCTATTGTACTCTTGGCTCTGCAGCTCTCTGTCTCTGCTTCACCTTGCTGAATGATCTCTTCTTTCTATTATCTCACTATTTGCATCTACAACTTCCCCTTTTTTTTCCTACTCTTGGCAGCATCTCACTCTATTTTTTATCAACTCAACTTTGAAAATCTTGTTCATTATTTCTTTTTTCCACTTCTATCTTTGTCTTCACCAACTACCTCAGTCAAATCACATTAGCTAACCTACACAATCAATTATACCTCAAAGAATGTTTTCCCTACAAATCTGCATTTAAAATTTAAATTATTTTATACCTCTGAGATCTGTTTTGTAGTAGGTTTGATTTGCTTTCTTGGATCGAACATCTGCATTAAATGACACTTCTTTGTTTTTCTGAATGTTCTTTGTATTAGATTACAATTTATAGCAAGCTTAATATGTCTATCAGATTTGATTTTCCCTTTGTTGATCACCTCGAACCCTCCAATCATCTACAACTAGTTCGCCATTAATGTATTCTCCATCCTCCTGAGTTCATTGGATCGACAAATGCCTCATTTAAATGCAAAAATTCTATAGTCACCAACTTTGGCATATATGATTCGTTCTTTGACCACCTGAAATCCACATGTCTTCATTTTTGGGCATTCAAGTCGCTCGATCAAGTCTGGTCAACTACCACGTAAGTCATCTTCCTTATTGGCATGCAAATGTGGCTACAAACGTGGTCAAAATCTTCAAATTGGTAGGCAAACTAATGATTCATCATATCGACAAGTGGTCTCTGATTCGCTTCGTACATGCCACGTTGTTGGGTCAAAATTGGTCAACGTCCATATGGACCCCTTAGTCAA
Organism: Cryptomeria japonica; assembly: GCF_030272615.1. Taxonomy (NCBI): domain Eukaryota; kingdom Viridiplantae; phylum Streptophyta; class Pinopsida; order Cupressales; family Cupressaceae; genus Cryptomeria; species Cryptomeria japonica. Next base: position 649,580,804 of record NC_081406.1, on the reverse strand, counting down.
TTGGGTTGCCAACATGTCTGCAGAGTCATCTCAAATGACCACAAAGTCTTCTTTTTTTCTTGCCCCGTGCGCTCGCTATCTCCCTTTTCCTCCATCTTTGCATGTTGCGGAATGTTGGGACACCAAAAAAATCCTTTTTCGCATGCTCGCTAGATGACTTATTGATCCCTTTTGGAGTTCACGAAACAACGAATGCCTTCATCTTTCACCTTGTCTTCTTCTTCCCGCATGACCACTGAGCATGATCTTGTTCACCTCTACAATTCACAGAGAAATGAGAGACATCAAACTTCTTTCCCCACACACCCATTGAATCACATTTGTTTACCTTTGGAAGTCACAAAACAACGACATGCATCTTTGTTCTTTCCTTGTGCGCCCACTGGAATCCTTTTGTCCACCCATAGAAAACTACGGAATAGCGAGAAATTGAATAGCTCTTCTCCCACATGCATGTTGGATCTTCCTTTTTTCATTTTTTCCTTCTATGGAATAGCGGATGATCAACTAATGTTTCCCACATGCCCGCTAAAACACTTTTTCATGTTGGCACTAGCCATGGGATGGCGGTGGCCCACCATATCCTCAGCCTATGCACCCATAGACACCCTTGCACCTTACTTGTTAACACCATAGACTTGCAAGGGCTGCATAATGCATAAAATTTGTGTTATGCACACTTTCTTGACATTTATAACCTTCATTTTATGAAATTTTGCAATCCAGTTGATAACCTTCGTGTTATACGATTCTTCTGCAACTTGCAACTGCTTGACCTAGTTGACATCAATGACAACATTTGCTAACATGTAGATGGCCTGCAAGTGGCATACATAAAATGGGGCTTGAGAATCCTCACACCTCACTTCAAAAGAATATTTCATGGGGTCGTTCAAAATGAGATTCTAATAAATTGGAAAACTAGTGTTTTCATCCCCTTGCTCAAGAGTGGCGACATCAACAATCCCTCAAATTATCACACTATAATGATCAATCCTCTTTTTGGTAAATTTTTTGGGAGCATGATAGAAAGATGTATTAGTATTTGGGCTGAAAAGAAGGGAAAGAGGGTGAAAGGGCAAGCAAGATTTAGGCCAAAACATTCTACCATTGTCCATTGAATTAGACTCAAACACTTGATTGAAAATGTTAGGGCTAAGGAAGCATTATTGAGTGGTCTGACTGACTCTAAAATGATAAATGTTATGAAATTACAAATTGTTCATGAGATCTGGAAGAAGTTAGAAACTTTGTATGAAGGTGACAATTATGTGAAGATTGCTAAGTTGCAGATCCTAAAAGGAAAGCATGAGATGCTGAGGATGGGCGAAGATGAAAACATCACTTCTTTTATGCAAAAGGTGAATGAACTTGTGTGCAATATCAGATGTGTTAGTGGAAAGTTGGAAGAATCCGAGATTGTTGCTAAGGTGCTCAGATCCCTACCTATATCCTACAAACATAGTTGCTTCTATTGAGGAGATCTGGACCATGACTAATGTAACCAGGGACATGTTGATTGGTAAGCTTTCAGCCTTTGAGTTGAGTGAGTTTGGCGATTCTCTTCCTAAGGTAGAATCTGCATTCAAAGCCACTATTTTCGGAAAGGATAAGTAGAGATATGATCTTGGAGAAAGCTCTTCAAGGTGGATGTCCAAATATGAGAAGGAGAGGAAAGAAATTGAATAAGAAGAGTGAGAGCTTGAGGATCTTGAAGCACTTATTGCCAAGAGTTTTCCCAAAGGAGCCAGTAAGTATGAAGGAAATTTGCCTCTTAAATATTTTTCTTGTATTAAGATAGGTCATTTTACCTCAAGGTATCTACAAAGAGTTCCTAGAAAACCTTACAATCCTAAATTTTAGAAGAGATGTTATTATGTTGCTAATGAAGGTGTGTTAGATGATGAATCAGATAAAGGAAATGCAAGTGATATTGAATGGGTGTTTATTGCTATCAAGGAAGATGATCCAATACCTATCGATTATGCTAGCGACATGAATGTGGAAAGAGCTTTGGTTGCACAAGTTAAAGAGAAAGATGAATGGTTAATTGAAAATGGATGCTCTTATCATATGACAGGTGATAAGAGTAAGTTTGTGAGCTTGGAGAAGTGTGAAGGTGGAGTTGTGAAGTTTGGTGATGATAAAGTTGGTATAATCCATGGTAGAGGTTCTATTTCTCTTGATGGTAAGCACAATATTGATGATGTCTTGTATGTAGAAGGCCTAAAGAATAATCTTTTGAGTGTTGGACAAATGTTTGATGAGGGGTATGATCTTTAGTTCAAAAATGGCAAGTGTAGAATCTTGGGTAGCTCCAAAATTGAGATTGCATCAGGTACAAAGACTAAAGGTAATATCTTTCACTTAAATAGTGTCAGTAAAAGATGTTTGATTTCTCAGGTTGATGAAAGTTGGTTGTGACATAGAAGATGTATCATGTAAATTTTGATAACATTTTTAAGATAAGTTCTACTCAAGCTGTGAGAAATCTTCCTAAGTTGATGAAACCTGCTAACCCTATGTGCAAGGAATGCCAATTAGGGAAACAAACCAGAATTAGTTTCAAGAGTAATAAGCACTTTTCAAATGGATTATTGGATCTTATGCATATTGATTTATGTGGACCTTATAGAGTTATAAGCTTGCAAGGAGACATATATTTCATGTTGCTAATTGATGACTATTCAAGGATTATGTGGGTTACATTCTTAAGGGAGAAGTCTGAAGCTCTAGAGAAATTCAAGATTTTCAAAGATATGGTTGAGACTAAAACAATTTGAAGCTGAAGTGTCTAAGATTTGAAAAAGATGGTGATTTTACTTCTGGTGAGTTTAATGCATTTTGTAACATGAGATAAGAAGATAGTTCTCTGCTCTGAGAACCCCTCAACAAAATGGAGTTGTGGAAAGGAAGAACGGATCCATTCAAGAAGTTGTTAGAACCACGATGTTGGAAGGAAATGTTCTGCATGTCTATTGGAGAGAAGCTATTAATACTGTTGTTTACAGTATTAACTGAGTGCATATCAAAGGTGATACCTATAAGACTCCTTTTAAATTATGGTTTAGTCATGCTCCTACTATTAAATACTTCATAATTTTTGGAAGTAAATGCTATATCAAGAGGGATGAAGATCTAGGAAAGTTTGATGCTAGATGTGATGAAGGAATATTTATTGATTATTCTACTAAAAGAAAGGCCTACCAGTGTTATAACAAGAGATTGAGGAAGATAGTTGAGAGTGAAAATGAAAATGACAAGGTTGATGAAAGAAATGTGATATAGGAGCACTAGAGTAGTTCATACCGGTTGGAGTAGTTAACTGTGAAATTGGTTGGAGATCATGGTATTTCTTCATGTTTGAGAATTTAGCATTGTGGATTTGGATTTATCACCTTGAGTTCATTGTCTTTATCATATTCAATATTCATGGCATTTGGATTTAATTCCGGTGAGATATCAATTCTGGTATTGGCCTGGTGTTGATGTGTTCTTACCGGTTAGTCTTGCAGAGTGTTGAACAAAGTTGAATCAGGTTGCAGTTGATTTCTATGACTTACGGATCATTGAGTTATGTTTATTGTGCCTTGTCCGATGTTCCTAGAGATCTGTGTGTAGTTTGTTGGCATATGCACACTCCAATGAGACATTGTATGTGATTTAAGGTTTTTTCATTGATGGCAACCTTGCAATCCTATGGCACCGGCAAAGACATTATACTGGCATCAGCAGATCACACTCTACACCGGCATTGAGGCCGACGGGATTTTTGTTATACAATATTTTGTTTATTATTGTAAGCCAACTTGGCAAATTGTAAAATGACTCTTATATATAAAGGAGATCATTGTAGACATTTGTAATAATGATGTATGAGCATAAAAGAAAATATTAGGCAGACCTAATGTGCGAAATATAGGTCAAGGGGTATATGTAAAGAACAGAGTAGGAACCAGTACTGAATTTGGCATTAAAGATGCTATTGTAAAGCGGTACAAGTTATTGGATTTGTATAATCCTTATTGTAAGTCAGTGTGACTTCCCATTGAGCAGTGAGCTCTAGGCAGTTGGCCTTCCTGCATGTGCAGGCCCCTATTGTAAGTAATATTCTCTTATTGGCCAATGAGTGAATATTGTGGGTCACAAATCCCACCGAGGTTTTTCCCACATGAGGTTTCCTCGTTAAACATCTTGTGTTATGGTGTACTTTTCATGTGGATGTTCTTGATTCCATTTATTGCATTATTTCTTGCATACCGGTACACTGTTATATTATGTGCTGCATGTTTTAAGTTAAGAAATTCCAATCACCGGTTAGATACTGATTCACCCCCCCCTCTCAATATTTGTGGGACCCCTAACAATTGGTATCAGAGCTTGGTCCTTTATTTTCATAAGCCTAACAGCTTGAGGAAGATCTTGACACCGATAAAGATGGAAAATCTGATGAAGCAACTTGAAGGAGCTCTTACAGACTATGATACAGAGAAATTGAAAAATATCAAATTAGAAGATGATTTAAGGGCAGCTCAGGATATCATTCAGGCACTTCAAGAAAATTTTACTATTGCAAGAAATAAGAGAAGAGAACTTTGTGAAAAACTGCAAAATGAGAATGATGAAAAGGAATCACTTAATGATATGATAAGCAAGCTTAAACAAGAGATCATGACAACAAAAAATGAAATGCAGGATATGACTATGAGATTTTGCAAAGAGATTGAGGATAGGAAGAAGAATGAAGAAGAATTAACTAGAAGACTAAGTGATGCAGCAAATGAGAACACAAGACTTAGCTATGAAAATGACATGTTGAAGATAGATCTGATGCATACTCAGAATGACTCAAATGAACTAATGAGACAAAAAGAAATCTTGGAAAGAGAACTGGAAACTGCAAATCAACACAAAGAAAAATTCAAGAAAAGCTCAGAGGAACTTGGCACCTTGTTGAAGAATAAAAAACCTAAAGGTGACACTTCTAGAATTGGCTTTGAAGTTGGTGAAAGCTCTGGTACTGCAAATACTCAGGATCACAACAAACCAATAAGACAACCTAATGCTTATAAATTCAATAGTAAATGCTTTAACTATAATAAGTATGGTCATAGAGAAAATGAATGTAGATCTAGAAATTATCAGAATATCAACACACCCACCGGTCAATGTTCCAAATGGAACAAAGTTGGTCACAATTCTGAAAACTGCAGAATGAATGTAAGATGTTATGTTTGTGGAAGATTTGGACATTTATCAAATCAATGCAGAACACAAACCGGCATAGGTTATGGGAAAGCTATTCAAAAGAATAATGTAACTTGTTATGCATGTAACAAGATTGGGCATATTGCTAAATTTTGTAGAAGTAAAGGAACACCGGTAGACAACAAAAGTGCTAGCTTGAAAGGTAAAGAAAAAGTTGAAGAGGTTAAGCAAGAATTCTCAAAACAATGGATTAGAAAAGCTGATCTAAATATTGGAAATACTCTACCACCGGTAGAACAAACCAATGCTTCATTGGCAGGACAGAGTGATGCTTCACCGGAAGGACAGAGCAGTGCTCCACCGGCAAGAAGTTCTTCATCTAATTGAAGAAAATTTCCTTGAGGGTTTGGCAATCTAATGACACATGTGCTAATTATTCCCTCGGTTAGAGATAAGAAGTTGAAAAATTACTTATTACCGGTAGACAATGTTAAGTGAATACTTAACCGGCATGAAATTAATGTGGTAGATGGCGAAAAGACATTATAAAAGTAAGGTTTTGGCTCCATTTCATTTCACCGTGATTTCAAATTTTCAGAGAGTGTGAAGATTCTGAGCTAAGGCATTTCGAGCAAGAAGCAAGCACACTCCAAGCAATCATCCATCCAAGTTAGTAAAAGGTATTTAATCATGGCATCCACCTCTACAATTGAATACATAGCAAACCCTACTGTTGTTGAAGTAATAAAAAGACCTAGGCCTGTATTTCAGTTAGTTCCCTAGATAGCAAAGAAGGATGATACCTTAGGTGCTTTTTCTCAAATTCCTAAGGGAGTTGTATATGCTGAAGACCCCAGAATGTACATCCACTATAACATTGAAGAGTTAGGAGATGAGGAAATCAAAACCATGTATAAAACTGTGATATGTGATAATACCGGCAATGTAAAGGATGAACACAAAATCATTGAGACCCTAGGATTTAAAGAGATCCTTAGCATTCCTGAATTTCCAAAGGATGTGATTAGGATAGTCTTAAGCAGAGTACATGGAGAATTTTTCTGGTTAGATGCAATCCATAAGATCACCAAGGAAGCTGTGAAAGCTGTCACAGGGTTACCGACCACCGGTAAGAGACCAGATAAAACCAAGAAGGTTCCCAATGACCTAGTTACAAAACTAACTGGTGCAACATTCGACAAGAGGTCTCTAAGGGTTAATGATGTAAAAGATATCAATGTGAGATTCATCAGTATGATATTAGGTTATAAAGCCACTCATGCTAATAGACTTAATTCAGTTTCAAGTTTATGCATTAAGAGTGCTTATGATATGGTAAGAGACAATGCAAAAATTGACATATGTGAATGGTTAAAGGATGAACTAATTGACAACCTTGGGAAGATCAAGAAGGACAAGAAAGGAACTTTCAGATTTGGAAATCTATTAGTATGCCTAATGCTACACATAACAAAATAGGTTCCCGTATAGGTTATAAAGAACTTGGATATGACATACCAGTAGGAAAATAATTGACTGAACTATTCAATAACATGGGTGAGAACAAGGAAAATGATATTGATGACTTCTTTCAAGCACTAAAGACCAAAATGAAGAAAAGAGTAAGGTTATCTCAGAAAATAGTAGACAAATACAAAGATGATATATGCTTTGTTATTAAGAAAGATGAAATCTGCATGGAAGCGGTCATCCCAAGGACAATTTGGGTAACCGAGATGGGCTATGAAATAGATGATCACATAGTTGAAACATATGCTAAAGCACTTCTGGAAGCCCCCAATGAACCTAAGGAAGAAGTATTTGGTAGTGTTGAGACTATAGAAAGCCAAATACAATCAAAGAAAAGAGTAAAGAAGGTTGAGGCATTTGTAAGAAAAGGGTCCAGACAAGCAAAAGCCATTAAGGAAGATGTATTGAAGAAAACCGGCATAACAGAGGATGAGTTGGCAGCTCCACAACCTGAAACTCATCTATCACCGGTAGGTACCTCTTCGGAAGGTGACATGCCAGCAACTTTTAAAAGAGTTGTAAGAAAAAGAGATCCCTCACCGGCAACCACACCTTCACCTAAGAGGACAAGGCAAAAGCAACAAGCAGTGAGATCTCCGGTTAGAAAGGCCACACCAAAGAAGAAACTGACACCTAAGAAGAAGAAAAGGACAAACAGAGACTTGGCCTCTCTTGATGTACTGCTAAATGAAATCACAGAGGAAGGAAAACTGAAGAACATAGAGAAAATTTATGACACTCTAATAGCTGATGAGAAAGAGCAAGTTGAGAACAGTGTTATATTGCATATGGACATGTACAAGAAATTCTTGATGGAAGTAGTAAATGAAATTCCTGATGAATTATTCAAAAGACTTGAGGCCAGAAGGCAAGCAGTGATAGAATTAGATAAGAAAATAAAAATTGAGAAGCTACTTGCTGTATATCTGGTAAACTCTCCAAAAGAAATTGATGATTTGATTTCTCAAGCAAACCGGTCAATATTCTCTACTGCACACCGGCATATTTCACTAATGGCAAGATGAGTTAATGAAGTAATAGAGGAAACAAAAGATGGATGGGATATATTCTTCGTTGACAAAGAAAAACAAGAAGAGTACAGGAACCCTAAACCTATAAAGGTATATCGAAAAGATAGAGACAAGGGGAAAGGTAAAGTTGGTGGACCACCAAGCATCAAAGTTAAAGACAACCTACCCCCACCGGTGAAAATAACAACTACTGAAGAACAAACGGCAACAGAAAGTATGGATGTAGAGGATAAAAATCCTAATTCTAAAGTCCTATATACTGTGAATGTTGATACTCAGAAGATCAACATAATAGTAGACAAAGATACAACTAATAAGTCAGATATGGCTAATGAGCCTCTGGTAGCAGGGGAAACAGAGAAACTGGCAGAAGATATAGAGAAAAAGGTAGAGATTGAGTCACAGACAGAGACAACACAACATACAGAGAAACCAACAGAGCTAAAGGCTCCGGAACAACATCAACCGGAACAGGTACATAAGGAAATAGTGCCATCGGTAACTAGTGAAGTAGGAAAACCAGTGCTTAAAGAAATGCAGACACAAACTGACCTACTAGAGGTCAATACAAGCATGGTTACTTCCACCAGTACTCAAATTGTTGGATCATCGTCAACATTCAAATCAACAAATGTGACTGAGGTATTACTTGATTCTATCAAGAAAATAACTGACTGCAGCTCATAGGCTTACAAAGCGATTGATGATTCTATACCAATTTTGAAGGTAATAGCTCCCAACTGTAATATAGATAATAAAGATTCTTTAGGACAATTGGATACTGTATATGGTGAAAATGGATAGCAATAAACAACAATATTGAAAGACTAAAATGGATTCAACCACCAAACCCTAGCCTAACAATGAACAAAGATCCACCATAACATATGAAGATAACCTAAGACAATGCAAATAACTCAAAATCACAAAGATTATACCATCACATGTCCACTAGGGTTTTGATCTCCATTCTTCCTATCTCCATTGATCTTGTTTAATATGCTTGCTCTCAGATTTTTATGTGCACAAGAGCTCAATAAAGAACGGAATGTGGTTGCAAGTAGAATGGTAGTGTAGCCAAGTCCTCCAAAATCAGTCATTAGGGTTTGTCAATGAAGAAAGCATCTCCTTAAATAGAAGACACAATAGGAAATGGAGGGTTAAGATTGAGAGGTGTAAAAAGAGAGGTCGGCTAGGATTAGAGGGTAGGTATAAGAAATACCAAAATAATGAAAGAGGTAGGTAGTGTAGGAATTAAGAGATGAATGACATGTGTCATGTGTAGAAAAAGATAATGAATTAATTAAATAAATAAAGATTTATTTAATTAATAGAAGAAATAGGATAATTAAATAAATAAAATATTTATTTAATTTAGGAAAGGGATAATTTAAATAAATAAATGTATTTATTTAAATGAGAAATAAGGCTAGAAGAGGATAAATGAATTAATTAAATAAATAAAAATTTATTTAATTAATAGAAGAATTAGGCTTAGATAATTAAATAAATAAAATATTTATTTAATTAAACATGACAATTTTGGGTGTCTACATTTTGCCCCTCTTTGAGACAATGCGGCTTGTCGCGTTGTTTCAAAGAAGATAAGATGAACTGATACAGAGTTGCCCCAGAATAAGGAATTATATGCCCCCTCGAGAGATTGGATGAAAATGTCTGAAAAGATTGCAGATAATCTCTCGATAAGAAAGATGGAATAGAATGGGTTGAGTGGATAATGTGACAAAGTCACAGGATGAAGAATACTGACTCGGGAAATGAAGGGCAGGGCTAGGGTAGGCTATAAGATAGACCACGGGCAAAAGACATCCTCATTGTCATCCACACCCTTAGAAGATCACAGTGCAGAGCGAGAAAAGAGCAGCAGCAGTCAGCAGCGATGGCATTCGTTCATAGATTCGACCGTGTCCGCCGATTCCAGCGACCAGCCGATGCAGGAGAGCCGGTAAGTACCCGAAAACCTCCTCGTACTTTCACGCATTTCGAGTTTTGTCATAAATGCATGTTTAGGAGCAATAAATGCGTTAGGAATAGGATAGTTTAAAAGTGCAAAAACGCGCAACCGCGTCTGTGTCAGCGCCAGGCGTGTCTATGTCCAACAGGCGCGTCTGTGCCTGGAACCGCGTTTGTGTTGTATGTGGACACGTTTGTGAAATGTAGCAGCGTCTGTGATTTTTAATAGCGTTTATGTCATGTAGGGACGTCTGTGTTCCCTGGTCGCGTTTGTGTCTGGCATAGGCACGTTTGTGTTCAAAAAGCGCGTCTGTGTTGCAGAGGCGCGTGTATGCAGTCTATAAGCGCGTTTATGAGTTAAAAGCGCGTGTGTGTTGAAACAGTGCGTTTGTGTGTTTAAATGCATGGTTTTAGTCTTTTAGGTCAAATCGGCAGTTCTGTGATGAACGTACGCTGTCGATTGGATAAGCTGCTGAGAGGATACACTCAAGCAGGTCCTCTAGGAAGATTAGGATAGATCAAGGCACTTTGTGATGAACAGGGAGCACCAGGATAGACAACACTTTGTGATGAACAGGGAGTGCGAATGTGAGTGACACTTTGTGATGAACAGGGAGTGCGAATGTGAGTGACACTTTGTGATGAACAGGGAATGTCACACACGTAGTACTTTGTGATGAACAGGGAGCACTATTAGGATAGATAGCAACACTTTGTGATGAACAGTGAGTGTCACTAGGGTAGATAACCATATGCATTTAGGTAGCGAGTAGCATTTTGTGATAAATAGTGAATGCCACGATAACTGACAAGATTGATTTGCTTGACTGCAGGAGTATTTGCCGATGTTGGAGTCACGGGAGAGATTCCCGTCGACTCAGAGACTGCGACCAGAGTTGTCTATCCAGGACATGATTTCCATTGAGGAGATGGGTCTCACACATATGCTCTATGTGCCCGAGTTTCGGGCAAACATGGGGTTGCTGACTGCGTTGGCCGAGAGATGGCACTCAGAGACATGCACGTTTCACCTACCGATGGGTGAGATGACAGTGACATTAGAGGATGTATATAGGATTCTACATGTTCCTATTGATGGAGAGTTGATCCCCTACGACCGTGACGGTGACAGGGAGGCCTTGAGATGGGTTTTTCAGGATCCTGAGTTGGAGATGCGAGCAGGTCATGTAGCCTGGGACACCATGACTGCCACAGGATTAGCATTGCCGGCAGTTGTTGGGGGAGTCATCAGTGGATATTTGTGTCCAGACAGGGCCACACGAGGATTGGCAGTGGGCTGGGGAGGGGCCTTGGAGACGCTAATGGCAGAGCACACTAGGTATGCATGGGGGCCATGTGTCCTAGCACATTTGTATTATGAGCTGCATCAGTTTGTATACCATGGATCAGTGGGTTTGGGCTGTGGCGTGACTCTCTTGCAGGTGTGGGCCTATGAGCACCTTCCCATCACACGGCCTATTCATTTCAGAGGCAGAGGACAGGGACAGAGTTTTGTGCACCTATATGCCATGATTACATCCCAGCCTCGGATTGGGAGATTGGAGCACTGGAGGAGAGTCATTGATGACATTGACATGGTGATCTGGAGGCCGTACCTGGGGTGCGAGGAGTGGGAGGACGACGCATTGGAGCTGCCCTACACCTTCCGGAGCAGGTACCTAATTGGGCGGATGCCCTATATATTAGAGAGACAGCTGGTGGACAGGGTATGCAGGCAGTATGGCAGGATTCAGAGGATGCCCCGAGGCTCGGGCATGTATGCTAGTATGGTCAGAGATCAAGTGCAGTTTGGCCCACTGCTATCATATGATCAGGCAGTGATGCAGCTAGCGGAGATGATGTCGATGCCATGGGACATGTGGCCAGAGGTAGATGATGCAGGGATGGACGCAGAGTACTCTGCGTACTGGGCAGAGCATCCATTTCCTAGATTGACAGATCCAGCAGAGCCCGTGGATGGAGAGGGTGGAGGAGAGGATGATGATGGAGGAGGTGATGGAGGTAGGGGCCGGCGGAGGCGGAGGGGAGTGGTGGGAGAGAGACGGGTAGCACCTCAGAGGGAGGGAGGACAGGAGAGAGCAGCTCCAGTGGTGAGAGGACGGGGTGGACTGCCCCTACAGGTGCCAGCAGCACAGGGTCCCAGAGAGGGACAGAGACAGGTGCAACTAGAGGGACAGAGACAGGTACAGCCACAGGTACCTATACAGGCACAGGGACAGGTGCAGGCAGAGGCACAGGGACAGGCACCTATAGAGGAGGAGCCACAGGCAGGGACAGAGAGCGGAGACTCTGAGGAGGATGAGGTGCTTAGGCTGCGGGAGATCTGCCAGGGCCAGGCAGATGAGATTGAGGATTTGGTTCGAGAGAGGAACCACCTCAGGATCAGGGTCCGAGATACAGAGCGGGAGAGGGATCAGGCCATCCAGAGATATACAGAGGCCGAGACAGCTCTGAGGGCAGGGAGGCGGGCAGCAGAGGATGCAGGGGCAGGCTACGCATATGTTTTGCGAGCCGGAGAGGAGATCGCCTACTGGAGGGATCTATACTATGCAGCCGTGCCAGCAGATCAGCGGGCTAGGAGCTTCCATAGATCGTCGCGCACAGCGACGACTACAGGAGGGAGTCGCAGGAGACAGGCATCCAGCGGTGGGGTTATGGGGCCTCCACCACCACCAGAGAGACAGGGGGATCCTGGGGCAGGTCCATCTACAGCTCAGACTCCGTCGAGGCGAGGCGGCTCCGAGGGAGGGAGTTCCTCATAGCTATAGTGGACTCCCATTGTATCAGTATATGTACCATTATTGTATTGTAGACACCTGCGGGTGATTCTTTTGTAGCCATATGATTCTTTTGACATCATTGTATTATGACACATTTGATTATATATGAGAGATGATCCATTTTTGCGGCAGCTATATGTACGTGTACCTTATGTGATGAAATGTTCTTATGTGATACATGTTTTATGATATAGATGTTTATATGATGCAATGCAATACATCTTTGTTCTTTTATGTTGTATATGTGATGCATGATGCAAATGTGAATGTATGCAAATGAATATGATAATGCAAATGATTATTTACATAGCGAAAATGTGAGATGTGCTAACATGTGTATGCAGGATGTGATGCAATTGTGATATCTATATGTATGTATGAAATGCTTATATGTGGTGATGTAGGTGCAACTACATGAAATGCAAATGTTTTTTTTTTGTTTTTGGTGTGTCATTATACTCAGTCATGTGATAGCGGGCTACGCAGACTCGAGAAGGACAATGGAAGTCAATCAAGAAAGGGGGATGGAAGATAGAAGATATGAACATGAAAGAGCTTCTTGTGCGTTATCATCATTGAGCTTTATTATGGCAGAATACGTTATGACAATCGAGGCATTTGTTCGGCCCAGAAAGTCATTGTACCTGTTTACATGGAGATAAGACAGTCACAAACAAGGAATGCCCCAGTTCATACTAGACTCACAGTGTCCTCATATCCTTGGACAAGTCATAGCATTACTAAAAGACAATCCACAGACAGCAAATGCAAATAGGTGACGATACCCCATCCTCGCCTTTCTAGTCAAAGACATCCTGGAAAAGCTAAAAGACATGTCACCAAAAGATAAAATCAAAAGAAAACCAAGACTCGACACCAACATCCACTGTAGTCCTCAAGTCTAGTGTCTCTTGTCACTTGTTTAAGTCTTATTCGATTGTGGTCACAATGTTCACTTTCACAAAAAGGATTGATAGCACTGAACCATATGTTGTCTGAGTCTGTTAAAAGATTTGATTTTTTGAAGCCCATTGTTGCTGCTGTGTCTCCTTGGAAGCTGACTGAATCCATGAAACTGATACTTTATTGTGGAGAAGATGAAACTTTATTGCGGATTGGCGATGCAAATTTTGCTTTATTGTGGATTGTGCGCGGATAGACTGAAGAAAGCTGAAAGAAACTGTACTCCTCGAAACATGTGATGTTCTTAGTTCCACACCCATTACTAGACGTAGGAATTGGCCGTAGTCACAGATAGGATCTGATTTATTATGGATGGAAAAGGGAGTGAAAGGGGAGGGTTATGGATGGCTAACCAATCTTGGGTAGATCAATAACAAGCCATGATGGGAATGGGTAAGTTTATTGTGAGCGAATAAGTTGTGAGTGTGTGCAAAGTGAAAGGATGAAAGTGAATCCTGAAGGAGGGAGGAGCAAAGTCTCTACGCATGGCACTGGTGACCCAGTTTTCACCATGGTACTTGCCCAGGGCGCCACCGAAGTGGTTTTCACCATTGGACGAAATTATTTCTCTTTACTTTTTTGGATTTTTCAATTTTTTGTTGTCACAAGGCGCCTGTTTGCCAAGTTTTCACCAAGTAACGATTTTTTTGTTTTTATAATTTTTTTTTTGTATTTTTGAAAAAAAATTTTGATTTTTTTGTATTTTTGCATTAGGATACTCAAAAAGAGCTTATGTGTAGAACCTGCGAAGGTGCATGCTGTTGATAGGATCCTCCAAGGGTTCACCTTCCATAGTTGAGAGCTGATATGCCCTAGATCCATATACTGCTGTAATGATGTAAGGACCCAGCCAGTTGGGTTCAAATTTGCCCTTCTTTTCTCTATCTTGTTGATTCTTGGGGTTCTCTCTGAGGACTAAGTCACCTACCTCAAATGTGCGAGGCTTGACCTTGTGATTGTAACTGCGACTCATTCGTTGTTGGTAAGCCTTGAGATGATTAAAAGCAGTGTGTCGTCGTTCCTCCAGCAGTTCTAGTTCTTGTAAGCGAGAGACCCTGTAGTCTTCATCGTTGATTATGTTTCTCAAAGAGACCCGTAAAGAAGGCAACTCGACCTCAATAGGCAAGATGGCTTCAACACCGTAGACAAGTGAGTAAGGTGTAGCTTCTGTAGGTGTGTGGACACTGGTACGATAGGCTCAAAGTGCGGGATTGAGTTGGACATGCCAGTTACGGCCAGCGTCGTCGACTGTCTTTTTAAGTATTTTGAGAATTGTTTTGTTAGACGCCTCAGCTTGGCCATTACCTTGGGGGTAATATGGTGTGGAGAAACAATGAGAGATATAGAAGCGCTCACAGAGTTCACGAACATCCTGGTTCTTGAAAGGACGCCCGTTGTCAGTGATAATGGAAGTAGGAATCCCGTATCGGCAAATGATGTAGTTCAGGATGAAAGTAGCGATTTGTTTCCCAGTAACTTGTGTGAGAGGCACGGCTTCAATCCACTTTGTGAAATACTCTGTGGCTGTAATAATGAATTTATGTCCATTGGAAGAAGGAGGGTGAATCTTGCCTATGAGATCGAGTCCCCACTGACAAAAGGGCCAAGGAGATGCAAGTGGCTGTAGTTCCTGCGCTGGTGCATGTATGAGGTCTCCATGAATTTGACACTGCTTACACTTCTTGACAAACTGATATGCATCTTTTTCCATAGTAGGCCAGTAATATCCAGTCCTGATAAGTTTCTTGGCCAAGGTAGGACCACTAGTATGCGGACCACATATCCCTTCGTGCACTTCTCGTAACGCAATCGAAGCTTCGTCACTCTCTAAACATCTAAGGAGGGTGCCATCTAGACCTCGTTGGTATAGGATATCAGCTAGGATAACGTATCGGGAGGATTGGCGGATGAAAGTGCGGCGTTGGTTGTTCGATAAATCGGGAGGTAAGATGTTGTCGCGAAGGTATGTGAATATGGAACCATATAACTGGGATTCAGGACCAACAACACATATCATTTCCGTAGGAGTGATCTCATATGACGGAATCAGCAGGTTGTCCACCAGGAACTCATAGCAGGTCTCATTTTGCGGTAGGTCAATGAGCGAAGCAATTGTAGCCATGGCATCAGCAGCACGATTCTGTTCTCTTGGTATCTGCTCAAACTCTATCTTTGCAAAGTGCTGTTTCAGATCATCTACCAGTTGTTTGTAAGGCATTAGCTTTTCATCTTTTGTTTGATAATCATCAGTTGCTTGACGGATGACAAGTTGAGAATCCCCAAAAACACGAAGTTCTTGGATCTTCCACTGAACTGCAATCCTTAGCCCCGTTGTTAATGCCTCGTATTCCGCTATATTGTTGGTGCAAGGAAATGATAAGCGGTATGACTTTGGTATAGAATCACCTTGGGGAGTTATAAAGAGTATACCCGCTCCTGCCCCATGCTGTGTGTATGAGCCATCAAAGTATAGTTGCCATGGCTTTGCAGGTGATATTGTTAGAATGGACTCATCTGGAAATTCTGACTGTAGAGGAACATCATCTATCATGGGAGCATCTGCCAGTTGATCTGCGATGGCTTGTCCTTTTATGGCTTTTCTGTCCACGTATTCAATGTCGAATTCACTCAAAATCATTACCCACTTGGCCAGTCGCCCCGTAAGTGTAGCTTTGTTGAGCAGATATTTTAGTGGATCAATTCTGGCAATCAACTTGGTCTTGTGAGTAAGCATGTAATGTCGTAATTTTTGTGAAGCGAAGACCACAGCGAGACATGCACGCTCAATTGGTGTGTAGTTCAGCTCATATCCCACCAATGTACGACTGATATAGTAGACTGCTTTTTCCTTGCCGTCAGGTATTTGCTGTGCTAGGAGTGCCCCCAGTGCTGTCGGAGTAGCTGATATGTAAAGTAGCAATGGTTGATCCGGAATTGGTGGCATCAAAACTGGCGGGTTCAAAAGATAGTCTTTGAGCGCCTGAAAAGCCTGTTGACAGTTCTCATCCCATTTGAACTTAATGTTTTTATGTAGCAGGTGCTGGAAAGGATTGCACTTATCTGCAAGTTGTGCTATGAATCTTCGTATGGACTGGAGTCTCCCTTGTAAAGACCGAAGTTGACTGATATTCTTGGGTGGCGGCATGTCCAAGATAGCCTTGACTTTTTCTGGATCCACTTCTATTCCTCTTTTAGACACAATGAATCCTAGGAGCTTCCCAGAGGTTACTCCAAAGACACATTTCTTTGGATTTAATCTTACCTTGTATTTTTCCAGCCTATCAAAAGCAACTGAAAGTATGTCCAAGTGTGTATTTCTGTCTATTGATTTAACCAAAAGGTCGTCAACATAATCTTCCACCGTTACATGCATGAGATCATGGAAGATAGTAGTCATGGCTCGTTGATACGTGGCACCTGCATTTTTCAGCCCAAAGGGCATGACATTCCAGCAGAAGGTTCCCCATGGACAAGTGAATGATGTTTTATGTTGATCTTCAGGTGCAATCTTGATCTGATTATATCCAGAAAATTCGTCCATTAAAGATAACATCTCATGGCCTGCTGTGAGATCAACAATTAAATCAATGTTTGGTAGTGGGAAATCGTCCTTCGGACAAGCCTTGTTGATGTCCCTGAAGTCTGTACATATTCGGATGCTGCGATCTGGTTTGCTAATAGGTACCAAGTTGGAAATCCATTCAGGATAATCAATTGGGCGTATGAATCCTACATCTAGTAATTTCTCCAGCTCTGCCTTGACTAGCAATGCCACCTGTGGATGCATTTTCCTCAATTTCTGTTTTATTGGTTTTGCCCCCGGTTTGACTGTTAAATGATGCATTACTAAGTCGGGGTCTAGTCCAGGCATATCAGCATAAGACCATGCGAAGTTGACTTGTCGTTCCTTAAAGAAGCTTATGAACCTTGCTTTCTCGGCCTCTGTCAATGATTGAGCCAAAAATATGTTATGTGGAACCTCTGCTGTACCAATGTTTGTCTTTATAGTCTCCTCTACCAACATGGATGATTTTTCCTCGTATGATGCTGGGAGAATGTCAAGCCTTCCATCTTCGGGCGCCTCAGAGAGGTTTTCACCTTCAGATACATCCTTTCTTTTTACTTTTTTAGAGTCAGAGAGCACCACAGTGTGGTTTTCGCCATAAGACCCTTGTTTTGTTTTTATTTTCACATTTTTGCGACTAGAAGGCCCGACACCCTCACCAAAGTATGCCATGTTATTTAGCTCTATGGCGTATCCTGCTTTATGGTCTCCAAGAGGAAGATCATCGCGAATGCCAAGATAATCAACAATAGCTTCATCATTTTGAAATGTATCAAACTGTGGTGGTCCATCCTGATCCCAGTCAATGAGTTGGGGGTGAACGAGGGGAAGGTCTTTAGTGTTCTTAGAGTCCGCAAGGCTAATAGTGAAGATGTGGTTATATTCAGGTATGTCAAGGTAGTCATCGAGGTCGTCAATGGCACTCTCCTCATCAGTGTCGATCGTGAGTGAGTCCAAATTATCATCACTAGTAGCACCCTCAGGGACAGGTGTCCTCATCCTATGTGATCCTGACCTAGGGCCTTGAAACGAAGCTTGTGCGGGATCCTTATGGGTCGGTTCTTGACCAACTCTGAATTTCTTGTAAAACTCCTCCTCCTCTGTAGGTTCATCTGGCTCTCTAAATGTCTCATTGAGTTCATAGTCGCTGGAGGATTTGTCTGAACCCCATTCCCACTCATTGGAGTCTGTGGAATAATTATCCTCTTGTTGAACTTCAGCCACTTTGACTCGCCATATCTGTTTTGTTCTCTTATTTTGAATCTTGGGATTTAGAAAACCAAGCCCCTTGGAGTGTTCCCTTCTTGTAGTTAGCTCAGGTTGTAGAGGCTCCATGACACCTTCTTTGCGCAGTCCGAGAGGGCTTTTTCCATCATACCCGAATCTCTGCAGAATTTTGAAACCTTTACCATAGTTTTCACAGGGTATTATAATTTGATCATGTGTATCATCTTCAGCATCCTTATATAGCATTTTATATAAATTTTCTTCCTCTAGTTCGCCCCATTTTTGAAAGACGGTAGGATCCCATTTGAGCAGCATGATGGAGATTTGCTTATTAGGATGTGGCCTCCCATATTCCTTGGGGGAGTTCATGACTTGTCGTAAGAACATTGTTTGATTCAGAGTGTATTCTCCCATGCCTTTGTCTTGAAACTTGGCTCTAAGTTCACCTTGTTTGGATGTCGAGGGCTTTAATGACTCGGGATCAATATATGCTGAAGAAGGAGTAGCCTCACGATTGCTGGGAATGATAATCTCAGTATGTGATCTCAAGTTATTGCAATATATGAATGGATTTGGATCACCATTGACCGTTACCTCGACTCCATTATGAGGAAATTTTATGCACTGATGGTACGTTGATGGGACTGCTCTCATTTCATGAATCCACGGACGTCCTAGCAATATGTTATATGTGAGGTCTAGATCCAGGACTTGACAAATCACGTCCTTTGTGACTGGCCCTATTCTTAGTGGTAAGATGACCGTGCCCTTGGACGAACGCTCTTCATCATCATAAGCCTTAATGGTAATTTGGTTCATAGAATTCACAGCTTTGTCAGAATATCCCAATTGTCTGATGGTGCTCAATGTACAAATATTAAGACCTGCTCCTCCATCTATCAGGACTCGTTTTATTCGGTGTTTATGTATGAAGGCTTCAATATGTAGAGGTGCATTATGAGGCTGACTTATGGAGGTGTCATCGGCTTCTGTGAATGTGAGGGAGTGTGGAACGGATAGGTATCCCACCATGGCTTGAAACTGATCCACGTTCAGATCAGTAGGGACAGCAGTATCTCTCAAGGTTTTATCAAGGATAGCTTTATGTGCAGGAGATATACGTAAGAGCTCAAGAATAGAGATGAGTGCGGGTGTTTTCCCTAATTGCTCTACAAGGTCGTACTCAGGCTTAGTTGACGGAAGATTGGTATTCTTAGTAGAGGTACCTGGCAATGTGATCTTACCTCGATGGGTTGTAACATGACATTCAGAGGTAGATGTGGATGAAGATCCCACACCTTTTAGGACAATTTTGGGTCGCTGAGGAGGATTCTCAGGATTTTTATTTTTGATAGTAATGGTAGAAATATGATTGTCCATTGAGATGTGATTAATAGTGGAATCATAATTGTAAGATGTTCTGGTGTAATTGGCTTGATCATCTGTGACTTTGCCTTTTCCCTTGTCATGTTTTGGGAATGGTTCCTTAAACACCTCATGCTCTTGATTAGATGAATGTCCCTCAATCTCAATATCTCCTCTGTCAATGAGATCTTGTACAATGTTTTTCAATCGATGGCAATTACTTGTCTTATGACCCTTGCTCTTATGAAACTCACAAGACTCATCATCATTCCACCAATTCGGTTTTACCTTTGGTTCATATGGAGGAAAATCTGGGACTGTGATCACTTTGTTTGCTACAAGCTTTTTGAATACTGATTCAAGTGGTTCTCCCAATGGAGTGTACTTCCTTCGTGGTTTAGCAGCCGTTTGATTGTTCACTTGATTGTTGGTAGAACTTGATCCAGAAAAGACAAACTTTGGTCTCACTGTGTTGGCATCAACAACACCATCATTAACTGTGTTCTTGTTCTTGTTCCAAAACTTTGGTTTGTCCTTTCCCTTGAAGTCCTCTTTGTTTTCTTTGAATAGTTTGATAACTCCTTGTTCAATCAAGACCTTTTCTGTTGCTAGGCCCTTTTCAATGACATCCTTGAATGTAGACAAACAAGCTTTTCTGAGATCATAACCAATAGCCTTGTTAACGTTTTGTGTGAACATCTCCACCATTTGTTTCTGCGGGATTTCACAAGAGCATCTGCTAGCTAAGTTTCTCCATCTTTGTAAAAATGACGCAAAAGATTCTCCTTCTTTTTGTTTCGTATTGCACAAGGTAGTAACTGAGACATCTGTTTCAATGTTGTAAGAGAAATGTTGGATGAATGCCTCTGCCAAGTCGCCCCATGACTTAATACCAGGAGGTAATTGAGAAAACCATTCCATCGCTTGATCTCCTAAGCTCTGTGGGAACAACCTCATTAAGTATGTTTCTTCTGCGGCTACCTCGATGCAAGCTGTGAAGAATTGTCTTATATGTGCCTTGGGGTCTCCTCTCCCTCTATATTTGTCAAATTTCGGTGTTACAAAGTGCGGAGGAAACGGAGGCATTGGAATGCTCTTATCAAATGGATAAGGGCATATATCTCTCATAGTATATGTGAGTTTTGATGTGCCCATGTCTTCCACTTTCTTTTGTAGATCTCTAATTTGTTGCTCCAAATTATTTTTGGGAGGAGATGGATTTCTTGTAGCATATCCCATGTTTGAAACACCCATTTGAGGAGGAGCTTGTTGCATGTATGGATGATACTGATCGTAGACATGTCCATATGGAGGTCTATATTGTTGCGACATGTATGGAGCACTTGGCATAATTTCTTGTTGAGGGACCCCATATCTGTTTTGTGTATATAAACCATATTCAATAGGCCTTTCATTTTCCATTGTGTTGCCCCCAATTTTGGCATGAGGTCTCCTTGTGTCAAAATTTTGAGGAAGTCCTTGAGTATCCATTTGTCTTGGTTGACCCATATCTTGAGCATGTGTTTGAGCATAGGGCCTCCATGATGGTCTTTGAGTGTAAGTATCATGCATTTGAGCTTGTGTATGTGGGATTGCTGGTTTCTGAAGCAAAACTGATGGTGACTCCGGCATCATATTATTTGGTCCTCCACTATTAAGTTGAGTTTGTTGTGAAGGTCTACTTTCCATAAGTTGAGATAAGTCAAAATCATGTGGTATTTTAGCTCCACTTTGTGCCATCATGTTTAGGAAATATTGACGATCTCTCCTCATTATCTCTTCAACCAATCTATTGAATTGAGGATCCATTATAGATTCTTGTATGTCTGCTGATAGTATTGAAGAATTGTCCACATTATCATTGTGTGTAGCGTTGTGTATAGCGTTTGCGCTTTCCATATTTGGATTGTGTCTATAAACATTCATGTCTGGTAATGTAGTGTGCTCAGGATTGTAGAAGACATCATTGTCATACTCATAAGAACTCATGTTTACGGACCCTTGAGCTTCTTTAGCTTTTCTCCTAGATTTTTGAAGACGGGTTTCAACCATGAACTAGGTGTTTGGCAATATGTGAGAGACTAGACGGAAAATGACAAGAGTATGGAAGATCAAGAGTTGTATGGAGTGTAAATGAATCTAAGGTGTACTTGCAATGTCCAAAGTGTAAGACCAAGTATGTAAGTAGTAGAGTAGGTGTGACTTCCAAAGAGAGGATAGTTTCTCTTGATGAGGTAAGCTGACCTTGACTCTAAGTAAGACCAAATGAGACCCAAAGGTAAGAAACCTTGATGAGGGACCACTTAGCAAAGTGTTGTAGTGTGTTGACAAAGTATGATGAGGACAAGCAAGTGACCTTTTGACTCAAGTTTAGACAAGTATGAATGTAAAATGAGGTATGAAGCAATGATGGACTACGTAAGACCTTAGAACAGGCTGAATGCTAGATGAAATCTGAAGAGACAACCTAGGAAGCTCAAGTATGCCGAAACTGATTCCTTTGTTTGCTTGATTGTTAAACTTTTCAAATCCTGACACAGATGCCTCTGTATACTTCACAGACGCGGTTTTAATACACAGACGCTATTCTGTTTGACGCAGACGTGATTATGAGATTTTCTGTTGATGTTTGCTGGGACTGTAACAGTTTTTTGCAATTGTGGACACAGACGCGCCTGTATACTTCACAGGCGTGATTTTCAGACACAGACGTGTCTATGTTCGACACAGACGCTGATAAAAACACAGACGCTATTCTGTACTTCACAGACGCGTTTATCAGACACAGACGCGATTTTAACCGACACAGACGCGTTTCTGCAACCTTAGTGCAATCTTTCCTGTATGTGAATTTGTTTTGCTGTGACCAAATCTGATTTTTTGACTGTTTTTCGTGACAAGAGGACACAATGTTGATGACCCAATGTTTGCAGACTGTTTAGACTCCAAAAAGTGTGTTGTTTGATGTAAAAAGTTTTTGCATACACTTGAAGACACAAAAGACACAATGTTTTGCTGTTTTGTCTTGATTGTTTGAATGTTTATCATAAGTCAAGCACAATTCTTATGGCTGGCCAGGACAATAATTGTTGATCCCACATGGGGTTTTACCCCCGAGGTTACGCTATTCAGAGCGGATACTTAGATGCTTGACCTCACTGGCTCCACCCTCGGCACTCACTTCTCGGGTCAGCCAAGCATCAGTCCCCATGAAAACTCCCCATGGCGAACTTTGTATCTCTACTAAGAACCGTATGTGTGTGGGCCGCTACCAGAGGTCCGACCTCCTGCCTCAACAACTAGAAGGATTTGGGCATCTAAAACAAAATGGTGCTAGTAAGGGCATCCGCTCGTGTGGCCATACATGCGGCACTTTCAGCTCTATAAATACAGAAGGCTCCCAGCCGGTAGGGGTTACGCCCTACAAATGATCAAATAAATTTGATCAAACGGGTTTATGGGGAGACATAGTGTCGGTATGAACTAATCAGCACACGTTATTCATAGTTTTCACCATGAATACATTTGATTATAGTGGCTTGGAAGAAGATGGCTTTTCTTTTTCTACCACTTGGGTCGTTCTCTTCTCACTAGTAGTCCTAATGACCACACGGGAAGACAGGCCCTCTAAAGAGTAAACAAAAAGAGCTTATTGCTCAAGACACAAAAGACAATGATTCAATTTTAGTGCACCAATTGAAGTGTTTGCTAAGCTATGAAACAAGGCACACAATAAAAATTACAAAACCCTAGCTAAGGCCCTGCAACAAAATTGTTAGTAGTTTGGGTTGTTTCAAATGATAACCCCTTCCTGCAAGCACACAAGTTAGGTAAATTTTAGAAAACCCAAAAAGACTTTGTGAAAAGGGGCCTTCAACAAAAACGTATTTGCCTCCAAAGCAAGCTGCACAAATCAGGTTAGCTAGATCTACAAAGGTTAGCCAAAAATAAACCAGATCTGAAACCCTAAGTACAAAATCCGAAAACCCGAATCGAAAAACTTGAAAAATTTGCAAAACAGAATGCACAGACGCTGTTATACCAGACACAGACGTGTCTGTCCGACACAGACGCGGTTCTGTGATTCTTAGACGCGATCTAAGAACACAGACGCTTCTTTCCTCTACAGACGCGATAATATGATGCACAGACGCGATTCAGAATCACAGACGCGACTTTCGGAGACCTGCAAATATAGAAAATGACGGAAACATAGACACGATCCAAGATATCACAGACGCCTCTGAAATACAAAAACGCGATCCGAACACTAGCAGACGCGGAAAAAACCTAAAATGTCGTCGAAATCGTCCGATCTGCAACTTCAAAAATGCAAAATCTGCAACAAAAATGTTAAATGTAAAGGGACAAGGGTCCCACCGGGCGTGCCAAAATGTATATGGTGAAAATGGATAGCAATAAACAACAATATTGAAAGACTAAAATGGATTCAACCACCAAACCCTAGCCTAACAATGAACAAAGATCCACCATAACATATGAAGATAACCTAAGACAATGCAAATAACTCAAAATCACAAAGATTATACCATCACATGTCCACTAGGGTTTTGATCTCCATTCTTCCTATCTCCATTGATCTTGTTTAATATGCTTGCTCTCAGATTTTTATGTGCACAAGAGCTCAATAAAGAACGGAATGTGGTTGCAAGTAGAATGGTAGTGTAGCCAAGTCCTCCAAAATCAGTCATTAGGGTTTGTCAATGAAGAAAGCATCTCCTTAAATAGAAGACACAATAGGAAATGGAGGGTTAAGATTGAGAGGTGTAAAAAGAGAGGTCGGCTAGGATTAGAGGGTAGGTATAAGAAATACCAAAATAATGAAAGAGGTAGGTAGTGTAGGAATTAAGAGATGAATGACATGTGTCATGTGTAGAAAAAGATAATGAATTAATTAAATAAATAAAGATTTATTTAATTAATAGAAGAAATAGGATAATTAAATAAATAAAATATTTATTTAATTTAGGAAAGGGATAATTTAAATAAATAAATGTATTTATTTAAATGAGAAATAAGGCTAGAAGAGGATAAATGAATTAATTAAATAAATAAAAATTTATTTAATTAATAGAAGAATTAGGCTTAGATAATTAAATAAATAAAATATTTATTTAATTAAACATGACAATTTTGGGTGTCTACAGATACATTGTGTAAATATATCTCAGAAAACATTGAGAAAATTAAGGAAGAATCAGTGAAGGATAAGGTAGAAATTGAAAAGCAGAAATTCTTTGATGAGGAAATAAAGAAGTGTAATAGAGATTTTGACACACTTCTACTGGAATTATGTAGTTTGTTGAAAGAGTACAAAAATTTGTACAAAGATACCTGTAAAACAAACTTTTTGACTGTAGATAATGACAAGAAAATAAGCAAGGCATAGGATGAGATAAATAGACTTGCAGACAGCTTTGTCAACTCACCTGATACACTATCAGTTTTTGAAGAGAAGATATCAAATTTTGAGGAAGAACTACTCAAATTGGAAAGGGAGAAAGAAAGGATAATAAATAAGGCAAAACATTTGAGATCTAAACTAAGTCCAAGATTGGACTATTTAGCATCTCTGCGGAAGGAAATTTCTGAGGCATTAACACAGGGAAGCAAAACACCGGCAGATCATTTGCAACATCTCATCGGTATAGTGAAGAGAACTGAGATAGCAATAAAGGATAGTAAGAAGTTTATGGATAGTATAAACTTAATTTTGGGAGATCTTTTTCAGATTATAACCACCCAGCTACAAGGTTGAGTTTATGGATAGCTAAACCTACAAACTCTACTGACATCTTGACAACCTTTGTCATTGATGCCAAAGGGGGAGTAGTGGGATGAGAAAGTTCAAAACACATGAATCATATGCTTAGGGGGAGCTCTCACATTTTTCGTAACATTTTTGGACTGCACACTTTTGAACACTTTTTGAAATTTCTCATGAGTGTTGCCATCAATGCCAAAGGGGGAGATTGTTGGCATATGCACACTCCAATGAGACATTGTATGTGATTGAAGGTTTTGTCATTGATGGAAACCTTGCAATCCTATGGCACCAACAAAGACATTATACCAGCATCAGCAGATCACACTCTACACCGGCACCGACATAGAAGAAAGAAAGTATACCGGCACTGAGGCCGACAGGATTTTTGTTATACAATATTTTGTTTATTATTGTAAGCCAACTTGGCAAATTGTAAAATGACTCTTATATATAAAAGAGATCATTGTAGACATTTGTAATAATGATGTATGTGCATAAAAGAAAATATTAGGCAGACCTAATGTGTGAAATATAGGTCAAGGGGTATATGTAAAGAACAGAGTAGGAATTGGTACTAAATTTGGCATTAAAGATGCTATTGTGAAGCAGTACAAGTTATTGGATTTGTATAATCCTTATTGTAAGTCAATGTGACTTCCCATTAAGCAGTGAGCTCTAGGCAGTTGGCCTTCCTGCATGTGCAGGCCCCTATTGTAAGTAATATTCTCTTATTGGCCAGTGAGTGAATATTGTGGGTCACAAATCCCACCGAGGTTTTTCCCACATCAGGTTTCCTCGTTAAACATCTTGTGTTATGGTGTACTTTTCATGTGGATGTTCTTGATTTTGTTTATTGCATTATTTCTTGCATACCGGTACACTGTTATATTATGTGCTGCATGTTTTAAGTTAAGAAATTCCAATCACCGGTTAGATACTGATTCACCCCTCCCTCTCCATATCTGTGGGACCCCTAACATAGTTTTATGCTTTTTGTGATGTTCTTAGTGATTTGAGCTTACATATTATTGTTTGCATGTTTCATTATGAATCGGTTGGTCTTAGGATGACTTGATTGAGTTATTATTATTTTCAGACAGTATAAAGGGAAAATTTTAGAGATTCATTTTAGGACAGAGACGGAAGATAGAGGACAGAGGTTAGAGATCGAGCAAAAATGTAGATACTGGTTGGATTCTGGTCTTGTAGGACTGAAGGTTGGGCTGAGGTTTGGATCAGTTCAGAATAGTGGAAGTTTTTATCGGTTGATGATTTGTTGTGTAGATGATCTACATATCTTATCTTGGTGTTGTAAGCATTGTTTGTAATCTTGGGGTGTGGTCTAGCATGTGATATATACAATTCATTAATTTGTTATAAGAAGTGTTCATGTTGTTTACCAGTTATGTATTATGTGGTATTACCAGTTGTTCTTTCTACTTTATCTGGTGTTGTGCTACTGGTTACCGGTATATATTGCATGGTTTTTGTGTTTAGGTTGCAAGGCAAGGATGTCCTTCATTGGATCTCCCTACCTTGACTGCATCAAATGGTATCAGAGATGGTTTGTGAACCTATTTTTGGAGGAAGACCCGGGTATGCACCGATTGGTTGGAAAGGAATTTGTTGAATCTTGTGGACTTGTTCAAATCACCAAACGTGAGGTAGAGAAATTCTTGCAGGTAGACCATCGATCCTAGAGCTTAAGCTTGAGGTAGTTAGTGGGTGAAGACTTGAACCGATCGCCGATTGAGGCAGGTTGTAGGTTGAACCAGTAGATCGTCATGGAGAGGCAACCGAAAGCTATAGTCAAATCGTCGAATCCTTGAGGCAGTTGCAAGTACCTACTGACCGATCGCCGAACTAGATCAAGTGATGGGACTCACTTTTCAATTAAACCCGAGAGTCTAATGCAGGAGCACCAGAGTAGTTCATATCGGTTGGAGCAGTTAACTATGAAATTGCTTGGAGATCGTGGTATTTCTTCATGTTTGAGAATTTAGCATTGTGGATTTGGATTTATCACCTTGAGTTTTGTCTTTATCATATTCAAGATTCATGCCATTTGGATTTAATTCCGGTGAGATATCAATTCTGGTATTGGCCTGGTGTTGATGTGTTCTTACCGATTAGTCTTGCAGAGTGTTGAGAGAAGTTGAATCAGGTTGTGGTTGATTTTCGTGACTTGTAGATCATTGAGTAATGTTTCTTGTTCCTTGTCCGATGTTCTCGAAGAACCGCATATAGTTTTATTCTTTTTATGATGTTCTTAGTTATTTGAGCCAACATGTTATTGTTTACACGTTTCATTATGAACCGGTTGGTCTTAGGCTAACTTGATCGAGTTATTATTATTTGCGGATGGTATAAAGGGAAAAGTTGAGTGATTTATTTCAAGACAGAGATGAAAGATAGAGGATAGAGGTTAGAGATCGAGCGAAGATGTAGATACCAGTTGGATTCTAGTCCGGTAGGACTGAAGTAGGTTGGGATGAGGTCCAGATCAGTGCAGAACGGTGAAATTTGTTACCAGTTGATGATTTGTTGTGTAGATGATTTGCAAATCTTATCTTGTGTTGTAAGCATTGTTTGTAATCCTAGGTTGCAGTCCAGAATGTGGCATATGTAATTCATTAATCTATTATAAGAATTATTCATACTGTTTACTGATTTTGTATTTTATGGTGTTATGGGTTGTTCTTTCTACTTTATCTAGTGTTGTGCTTCTGGTTACCAGTATATCTTGCATGGTGTTTGTGTTTAGGCTACAAGGCGGGGATGTCCTTCATTGGATCTCCCTACCTTGACTACATCATAATGAGCAATAGTACAAATCTTGTGGATATGATTCAAATTATCAAAATGCCAATGCAAACAAAGGGAAGCAACCTCTAAGTCAAAATCAAGTTCAAATCCTTCTGGTGAATCCAGTAACTCAAGGAGAAAGAACTAGTGCAAGTGCAAAAGAAAGTACTCAAGAGTTTGAAATTCAATAAAATCCTAAGACTCCTAGGTATGTAAGGTTGAGTCATTATGAATATCAGATCATAAGAGATAGAAATAAAGGTATTCAAACTAGAAGAAGAATTATTGAAGATCGGGTTGAGTATTGTTTGATTCTAAGATTGAACCTAAGGATGTGAATGAAGCATGTAAAGATGAACAGTGGGTAAAACCAATGGAAGAAGAATTGAATAAGGTTGAAAAGAACAATGCATGGATTCTTGTTCCTAGACCTAAAAACAAAAATGTAATTGGAACCAAATGGGTCTTCTAGAACAAATTGAATGAGCAAGGTGAAGTTGTTAGGAACAAAGCAAGACTTGTTTGTAAAGGATATTATCAAATGAAAGGAATTGATTTTGAAGAGACTTTTACTCTGGTTGCAAGAATTGAAGTTGTAAGATTGTTTGTTGCTTATGTTGCTTACAAAAAAAAATTTAGTCTATCAGATGGATGTCAAGTCAGCATTTCTAAATGGTAAATTGGAAGAAGAGGTGTACATAGAGAAACCATATGGATTTCTATTGACTGATCAAGGAGATATGGTTTTTCGGTTGAAGAAAGCATTGTATGGATTGAAGCAAGTGCCAAGAACATGGTATACTGAATTGGATAAGTATCTGTTGAAGCTAGGATTCAACAAAGGTACCACTGATAGTAATCTGTATTTCAAAATTGATCATGATAACATTCTGATTGTTGAAGTTTTTGTTGATGATATTATCTTTGGAGGGAATGGTAGTTTGTACAAAGAGCTTCCTAATGAAATACAAAATGAATTTGAAATGTCTATGATTGGAGAAATGAAATTCTTTTTGGGTTAACAAATTAGTCACTTAGAAAAAGGAATCTTTATATCTGAGTCCAAGTATGTGAAAGAGTTATTGAATAATTTTTGTTTGGATGATACAAAGCAAGTTGAAACTCCTATGGTGACTGGATGTAAGTTGAGTAAGGATGATCATTCCCCTAAAGAAAATCAGACCAAATACAGATCTACGATTGGTGGGTTACTTTATTTGACTCAGACTAGACCTAATATCATGAATGTCGTTTTTCTTGTTGCTATATTTCAAATTGATCCTAAGGAATCTCATGTTGTAGTTGTTAAAAGAATTTTCAAATATTTGAAGGGAACTGTTGATTTTGGTTTATGGTATCCTAAATATGATGATTTTACTTTGAGTGCTTTTACTGATGTTGATTGGGCGGGAGATGTGGATGACTAGAAGAGTACTAGTGGTAGTGCATTTTCTTGGAAAAAAGATTGGTCTCATGGTTAAGTAAAAAGCATAATTCTATTTCTCTATCTACTACAGAGGCGGAGTATATTATTGTTGCTAACAATTCTACTCAGGTGGTATGGATGAAGCAAATGTTGAAAGATATCAGAGTAGTATATGATGAGCCTATTGCTATCTATTGTGACAATTCGAGTGAAATTAACATTTCTAAGAATTCAGTGTTGCATTCAAAGACTAAGCATATAGCAATCAAGTTTCACTTTTTGAGAGATAAGTTCAATGAGAAGGAAGTCAGATTGGAGTATGTGCCTACAATGGAATAGATTGCAGACATTTTCATGAAGCCTTTTGCCTAAGGATATTTTTGAGTATCTCAGAGGGAAGTTAAAGTTGATTTCCCCTCCTGATTAGAACTAAGATGCATTGGTATGCATCAATCTGGTGTATTTCACAGTGATATCTTGTGATCCGGATTGATGAGTGGAGGCTACTACTCAAGGGGAGTAGTTAGTAAGTTAGTGTTGTGATTCTGATTGCAAATACGTGCTTTTAACATTGATTTCAAAGGGGGAGAGAGTCATGTGAAAATCCTTAAGGGGTAGAGAGTATCATAAGAGATTTGGGAGAGAGATTTTCTTTTTCTTTGTCATTGATTGTTTTTCACATCATATGTTGCCATCAATGCCAAAGGGGGAGATTGCTAGAAATTGTTGATAATATGCTGCAAATATGTGCTTGAGAGATATCTAAGAGATGTGTTGTCATTGATGTTAACATATTTCTCTGTTTGTGATAGTGATGCAATGAAGTTCAATGATTTATTTTGTTCAACATAGTTAGCATGTCGAAGATCAGAGTTTGTGGATTAAAGGGTTTGTAGATGGTTGTCTGTAGTTGATTCAATTTAGGTCTCAGAGGTCTGCATGAAGATTTGAATAAGTTACAGATATCTGTGTTGTGGTTGGTTTTTTGATTGTTTAGTATTTTGATTTGCATTGCTCCGCATTGTAATATCTTGATCTATGGATTTGGAAGAATGTTTGGAATGTTGATGTGTATCTTCAATTCAAGTGGTTCATGATTTGGAGATCCACAAGTTATTTTCCAAGGTTAACAGTCATTGCAATTAGTTTTCTTGAGGTTCGGTATAATGATATTGATTATTCTAATAATTTGTATTTGTGCGGATGTTGCTATGGTAATTCATGATGCTTGTGGATGTTTCTAGATCGTGTGCCTTTTGTGTTGGTGGTTTGCATGGATGGTTGAGCTCGTGATTCATGATTATTCTCTAGTGTGTTAGTGTTCTTTATATTTTTGGTTGACAGGATGATCGTAGCATGTTGCGGATGTTTGATGAATATTCTTTGGAGTTGTAGCATGTTCAAGGTGATGATTTAGGTCCATGCTATGTCTTAGCTGACATTGTTTTGGTTTGCATGTGATAATGTGTATTTGATCAATGGTTATATCATTGTAATTGTTTTATGTGTGTTGAGCCGACCATTTTGATCTTTCCAAGGTTGATGTCATGTATAAATAAATGTAATATCTTTGTATTAGAGTGTGGTTGTGGATGAGACTGAGTGAATAATGTATTAATCTTCTGAAAGCAAAGAAGGAAGTGTGAAGAACATAAAGTTATTATGTGCTTAACTGGAACTATAACTAGAAATTAAGGAGATGCTATTTTATAGTTCATTACTTTTGGATGTGATCCAAATCTATTTGTAAGGCAGTGAGCCTTCCCTGGGTTGTAGCCCTTGTTGTTTTTTAGCAGTGATCTCTAAGTAGTGCACCTGGATGCATGTGCATTCCCCATTATAATACTTTTATACTTATAATAGAGTATAATCTTATTGTGGGTGTGTTTCCACCATGTTTTTTCACTTCACTGGGTTTTCCACGTCAAAAAATTGGGTGTTGTGTTTTGTTGATTTATGTAACTTTCATGCTTAATTATTAGATCTAAGATTAAGTTCAATTTGTGTAGGTTTTGGTGACAACAGATTCACCCCCCCTCTTAGTTGTCTGTCCTATTTCAAAGCTATTTAATCATTGATAAACACCTACCCAAATACAAAATCCAAGTCTCTTCCTATGTCTCACTGATAGATCCATCAAAATTAGGAGGATGAGACCTAAGAAGATCCCTCATATGAGCTGTTAAAATCACATCTTGATCTGGAATTGCATCATCTCTCCCTCGAGGTGAACGCTCCCTCTCTCTAACCCGATACACAACTATATCCTAATGACCAGAATGATGAGACTCTTCATGTTGATTCTCCTCTTGTCTTGGTCCCAAACATGCAAGAAGCTCCTGAAATACATCAATCAACTAAGGGAGTGCGTCATTACCCTGCGGGTTCTCACTCTGGGCTCCCTCTTCCTAATATTCATGTTGTTTCTCCTGACGAGCCTCTTCAGAAACCTCTGGATGAGGGTTTCGTCAAGTACCCACATGGTTACCTCACCCACGATCTCTACTCATAACAGGCATCTTATCTAAACAAGTTGCAAAACATCTATAAGATAAAATCTAGGGCAACTACGACAAAAAAAAAAAAAAACTAGCAAGGATAACCTCATGATTAACCCAAGTTAGTCCACTTTTATGCACAATGGGCTCAACATGAAAATAGAGTACCCATTATATGGACATGGGCTCTGATACCGGATGTAATGCTTGCCAAGAATACCCTAGAGAAACTAACCAATTAACTAAGGAAATAGAGAGAAATTTTTTTGAAAGATACATTACAACAAATACATTAACTATAAATGATCATGCAAATATAAATACGTGAATCTAAATAATGTGAAAAGCATTAAACAAAACATAAATGAGACAAGTATTGAAATAGAAAGAAAATTGGGATTTAGAAAATGCAAACTTTGCCCTCTTTGTGATGTCCCATCTTCCTCTAATCCCAACTATTTTTAAGATCAATAGATGTGGCTCTCAGCAAGCAGGATAACCATGAAATTGACTACCTAAGATATGAGTAGCTACATGATACTATGATAATTGCAAGATTGTCATGATATGATGCTAAGATTATGCCAAAAATGATACTCTAAATGTTAATTACTAGAAATGATAAATGCAAATTTGAAGACAGTAACAATTCAAAATTAAGTTAAGTGTCAGGTCTAGATTGATTGAAAATGAGGTGCTTTTATAGGATTTCCAAGGCCAAAGTTGAGGTGGCAGGAATCGACGATCAAGATCTGATTTGGAGATATCGAGGAATAAGGATGGAGAAGTTGGAAAAGAGGTTGGAAGGAGAGACACATGTCATCCCTAGGGTGACAAGTGTCTAATAATTTTCAAAAAATTACCCATGAGAGGGAAAGTGTCAAAGGGGTAGAAAACATGTGGCCAAAATGCCATGTGTCCTCAAGAGAGGGCGAACCCTCCAAAGGGGTTGGAAAGAGGTTAAGATGTGCAATCTGGAAGGGGTAGGGTTGGTTAGACCCTAGGTTATACTAAATGGGTTAGGTTAGAGGGTGGTTAGGCTAGGTGGTTAAAGTTAGGAGCCATGTGCTCATTTGAATTAAAAATTCAAATAATTGGGAATGGATAATTAAATTCAACAAATGATTTAATTTTTTAATTTAATTATAGCAATAGGAGAAATGAATTTAATGGGGGGAATTAATTAATTGAGATTAATTAATCAAGGGGGGTTATTCAAATAAACTATATAAATAAATCCTTAGATTTACTTACAAGTAGAAAAATAAAAGGAGAATTAATTAAATCACTTTGTATTTAATTAATTAGGAAGGTTTATTAATTAAATCACTGTGTATTTAATTAATTATCTCCAGAACGATTTTGAGTGTATACAACACGAAAGCAAAATTAACTTACATCGCATAGATCAACATTCTCTAGGATATCTCAATGTCATTACTTAACATAACAGTAAGACATGAATAACATCATATAACTCTACCACATCATTTCCTTCAATAATCCTAATATTCATATCATCTAAGAACATAGGAAAGCATTCATTTAACTACACCATTATGCATACATGAAAAATATCCCATAATTACCGCTAATTCTATATGTTCATTTTAATCCACCAAAACCGAATGTTCCTAGCTATATTTCCAACAACCAAATATTCTATAATAGCTCTAAAACATAATCAGACCATTTCTCAATAGAAGAATCCATACAAGTCTTTTCATAATACACATCTCATAATACAATTAATACAAACGTGATCAATACAAGTAAACATCATCTATTCGAACAAGGAACAATAAACTCTAACTACAAGAATAATAGTCCAAATTATACATCATTTATTACACAAAAGGATCATCACCAATATACAAAATATTCTACAATAATGAATCATATACCCTAAGTACAAATATAATTATCCAAGGCACATGATTACAATGAAGTCTTCCAATCACAAGGAATACATGATAGTTGTTCCAAAAACCTAGGCACAAGATGAAGACATAAAGAATCCTCAATCTCATACATGAACATCCAATGAAGAAGATCCCAATGGAAGAAGGAATCAAACCACCCAACCATGTGGAACCAATAAGGTCCACCCCCCGTTCTTCGGAGAATGACATAAGGTCCCACACACACTCTAGATCTAGGCTAACATCTAACAACCACGAAACTCTAACAATATTTAACATAACTAAAAGCAAAAGTAAGGCTTAATAATAAATTACAAAACCACCAGAGGCTCCCACCAAAACAAGGCTAAAGTACTAGGACACATATAGGGAAGAGTGTCATCATATGCTATCACAACAAGAGTTTTCCTGGTAGTCTCTAGACCCCGATGCCCAGTGATACCCATGCGGAACCAACTCAACCTTCGAGAGAACAAGGAACTATGGTCATGCTAACCAAAGGTCTTCCCAATCTCATCTTGAGCCATAACTAGCACTCTAGGCCATGAGTGGGGATCCACAAATCATATTATTAGCTTATTAATGTCAAAGCTACTACCCAACCCTTCTAGATTAATTAATTATGATTATCACTTGCTTACTAAAAAATATCCAATGAGATTCCCTAGTAGTCCCTCTCAAGACTCCAACACTCACTTGGAAGCCACTAACCCTATCGAGTTTCTAAACCTTGGGGTATAACATAAACATACATAAAAGATCCCAAAAGAATCACATAATATATCCATTTGAAAGGTCCATATCTAGATCAGAATCATAATCACATTTGATTCCATAATGTCATAATGCAATATCCTTATAGAGTAGTCCAACCATAAACCATTAGCCTCAAGCATGGTATATCCAAAATATGATTCCAACATTTCACTACAAGATAAAACAATCTCTCAAAAAGGACATATGCATCATGTATTCAACTCAAAAACAAGTAAATCAAACTGGAACAACATGGGGAATCGTAGACAAACCTGAACAAGCCTCTGGTATGACATAGACTCAAAAAATCAACAGACAAAGTTTTAAACAATAGAACAATGTTTTTACATAATTAACTGGTGCATTTATAGAATGGAATGGCACCTTTGCAGAATATTCTAGTGCATACACAAGATTGTCTAGCGCTTTTGTGACCTAGATTAGTGCATACAACCCAAACAATGACACATATACAAGACTATCTAGTGAATTTTCATAACAGATTAGTAATATGATACACAAAACAACACACATGGCAGATTAAGTAGCGCATACGGCCAAAGAAATAGCGTATCCATTCACCAAATTAGCACATATGTGATAGAGAGTCAAATACGACTCAGTCCAAATAAAATTAAAATATTAAATCTAAAAAATATACATACATAGATTCTGAATTCAAATATAGGTACTGAAGGACACTTACAACCAAGATACATAAACAATAGCATGAAACAGGAAAGCCAAAATCCATTAACACCCAAATCAAAACAATAAGAGAAAACTATAGCCCATAACTTCATATACCCAACAAATAAAAGAAAAAGTTAATTCGATAGGAAGGTAAACACACTATAGCCTTCAAGACAACAAAAATAATCCTTTCCTACAACAACTGAAACAAAGAGGAAAAGCATAGGTCCTCAGATGGAATCACGACAAAATAAATCTCAAAGTCTCAACAGTACTAGGAACCACAACAAAGGATTTAAAACCACAACATTGTACAAGACACAAAAACCTCCTTCCTACATACAACAATCATACTTTCTCTTTCAACAAGAATAGTGCATACAATCTTTGCATTAACCAAATGCATAAAAAGGGATTTAGAATCACCAACCTAGAGGTTGAAGAATGGGCAATGAAAAATTGCAGTAGGGAAGACACAACCAAGCCAAATAATATGCAACCAGCCAATCCTTCCAACACAACCACAACTACAATCTAAAACAAAAATCCAAGCTCCAATCCTCAAGCATTTGCAGGAAAATCCATTTCAAAGCCAAATCTTGAAATCCAATAATTTTCTAGCAAAAAAGAGAACCTCATGGCAAAATCATTCTCCCAAATTTAAAATTACCCAAAATCATACCTCATCATGGCTAGAATCAAAATAATGAAAATAATAATAAACTTACTAACTCTCAACAGAAATCAAGCTAAAATACTATTAAATAATATTATTAACCAAATGCAATCAATAGTAAGAAAGGGTAAGTAAACAAACAATAAAACAAATGGGTAAAAAGGGTAAACAATAAAATAAGCCAAAACAATAAATAACCAAATAAATAAATATATGTATATTTATATTAATACCAACCATAATAATTAAGATAACACCAATAGCTATATAAATCAATTAATTGATAATTTAATTAATAACCACAACTTGACAAAGCATCCCAACATAGGACTAAATAAAAAACCACATAACACCTAACAAGACAACTCTAGCCAAACCACTGAGACTGACAAGACCAACTAAGCCTAGAGTGTGATATGACCTCATGTCACCTCCGATCAACTTTCCATTGGGATTAGAGACACGCTCAGACCTTTGAAACCAGGTGGAGTTGACGTCTAGTACATGCGCCGTGCACATCACCAACATCTCTATAACTATACATAACATATAGCATGTAACATATAGCATAAAATGATTAAATTGGTGAAAGAGAATCACAACATCACACCTAAGCTCGTAAATGAGTCGCATAACATCATCCCTTTCATGACCACAACAATAATGTAATCATGGCAACCATAACATCATCAAAAAAATATCATATCAATAAGGAGTGGGGTTAGCACATAGCACATGTCAGTATAAGTAAATATAAACTCAGCATGTATATAAAGAGTGCACATGAATATCCATGCATATGTCCAATCATCATAATAGTCATGAGTATATTATCTTCCATATAAAACCATAATATATCCATTGTCAAAGTGTAATGTCTAGCATCCAAAATATAAATAGTCATAAGTATCAACCAAAAGAATCATCAAAGAGTTCAATATGGAAGGGCACTACACTTATCCCTCAAGGCCTTACATTCACCTATGGAATGACCAAGCACTTGATGCTATGCATAGAATAAGTGTTTTGCTTTATTATTTTTATGAAATTTCTTATGTGTAAGAGGAGGAAGAGTAATCAAGTAAGCTTTAAGAAACCTCAACAAAATAAGGTCTTCACTAGATAAAGGATGAGATTGTTGGCATTTGCATGAAGATTGCATTAATGATATGTTATGTTGTCATTGATGTCAATTAACCGGTAATGATATTGTTGTAATATTGTTACTGTAACTAGTAGGAAGAATTTGTGAGGAGAACCGGTAACCGATGTAAACCCTATCTATTAATGTAATCGGTAAACCCTACCTGTTGTTTTTGATAAACCCTAATTGATTAAGTTTGGTGAATTGGTTATATTGGTTTATGATCTGATGATGAGCGGTAATGATTATGATACGTATGATTATTGTATGAAGACAATTTGAAGAGATTTTGGCAAGTTGTTGTAACGATTTTTGTCTAGAAAATGAGAAAATGTATTGCATCTAATGCAAAGCATGCAATGAGTTACTAAGTTTGATGAAGCAGTGATCAAGGAGCGATCAAGGTTTTCATGATTGATGTGCAAAGATTGCTATGTAATCCAACGGTCATACTTGAACCGATTTGTTTGTAATCTCTATGAGAATCAGTTTTTTGTTGAGTTATCAACCTAATTGATTTGTTTATAAGGTCGATTAAGTTGTTTAGTTTAATGAGTTGGCAAAGAGTTAGCAAAGATCAGTTCAGTGTGTGGTTGCCTAACCAGATGATGTATCTGCAGTTTGAGTAAAGGCAGATAGGATCATGAAATGGATCTAATCAAGCAAGTGTAGTGCTATTCAAACAGATTAGCAAACTCATGTTGTTTTATAACAATTATAGCATAAATGAAATCCCCTAACCGAGTAAGCTCTAACAAGCTTGGTGTTATTCAAATCCTCTAACAAGGTAATCCATTAGCTTGGATTTTCAAATCCTCTACTGAGGCTACTCCTTATAGGGTATTGCTTCTAACAAGGCATTGTAGTCAATCCCTTAACCGGGCGATTCCTAACAGGATGAGTTCTTAACAGGACTTTTGTAAAGCTTTAACAGGCTAGGCTCCTAACAAGGCGAACTTCAAAAGAGTTCAGATAGTTATCTTGTTAGTCGCATCTCACCGTGGTTTTTACCTATTTGGGTTTCCACATCAAAAAATATTTGTGTCATGTGGTGAATGTTTTTGTGGTTATGTTTCTTATAGTTGATTTACTTAACTACTTTGATAAGTCATGATAACCAGAAGCATTAAGAAATGAACAAGTTGTTTACTGTTAATTTGTTGTAACAGTCAACTGGTTTATCTCATGAGTTTTTATCTTGACATTGGTATTACATTGATAGTTCTAAGTTTACTTTGAGAGATTGATTTTTGAGATTGGTGAAGTTTGTATTAGTTTTTCTATCTACTGATTCACCCCCCCCTCCCCCCCTCTCAGTAGTTGACTGGATACTTATTCTTTCATCATACCATCAGAGATCAGGAAGCAACCCTTTCTCTTATGGAGAAAATTTTGGCTACTCACAAGAAGAAGAAGACATAGATACTTTAGATAATGTATGAGGGGATGAAGATAGAGAAGTCCTGTAACCTAAACTTGTTGTAAAAGAACATAATTTCAAGTCCAAAGGGACCTTAACTCTTTGTCTCATATGCCCAAGACCATTTCCTTTATATCATGCTTAGAAATAATATTGAATCATGGACCAGAACATGATTGTAACTCATTAAGTGGGGGAGGATCACCATTAATGGTATAGTCAATAGTGTTCAAATGATCCCGCAATACAAAAGAATAGTCATCTTTGGTAGTGGGTGTGAATGATACTTTTGTATTGTTAAGGTGGATAGGGTTGACTGTATATTCTCAAATGAAGGAGCTTGTAAAGTCTAAGAAGTCCTAATCATCACCAATAAATGCATTTGATTGAGAAGAAAGAGATGGAGTAAGAGTAGACTTAGGACTTTCTACTTTAGGAGGATCAAGTCTCTAGGGACAACGTTGGGTTTCCTCTTTAGGAGGGTCCACAAGAATATTTGTCGTCATATTAGAAGATAAAGATGGAATATAGTTCTTAAAGGTAGGTGTAACCGAGGCATGACTAGTTGATGCAATTTGACATAAGTACATAGCATAAGGGTCAGCCTTGATTGTAACTACTTAATTGTTAGCAAAAAACTTAGTAGAACCATGAAGGGTAGAAGAACTTACTCCTAAAGAATGAATCCAAGATCTAACCAAGAGAAGATCATATGGTAAAGGCCCTAGCATTACATTAACCAAGGTAGGAATAATAATTGGTCCAATCTTTATAGGCACAATAACAATGCCCAAAGTGGTTTTACTAGTATTATCAAAACCACAAATGAACAAAGAAGATGCAACAAGAGAATTTGAATCCACTTTGATTTTGGGAAATAGGTCTAGACTACACACATTGAGTGCAGAGCTAGTATCAATGAGAGTTTGTCTAATATCGACACCGTTAACATAAATGATTACCATTAATGAATCTGCTTGATTCCTTACTTCTGCAGGTGGAAGTTCATGTGGATAGAATGTAATATTTGGTGAATCTGCATGAATATGATCCATCAATGCATTTACATATAAAGGCCTTATAGAAGAAGGCAATAAGATCTTTGAAGAGCTTCTTGAAGAATACCTTGATAAATTGGAGCAGTTTGAAGCAAATACCAAAGTGAGATCTTAGCAAGAGTAACACAAAGTTGCTCAATAAGATCATAATCACTAGGTTGCTTAGCTAAAGGCTTAGGTGCTTGAGGAAGATGTAATTAAGAAGGTGGTAAAGAAGTATTATATTGATTGACATTTTGCTTATTTCTATAAGTATTATAAGTATGGGCTACCATTCTATAAAAATGAGCCTTAGACTAGTTGTATCTCACAAAAAGATCTGCTAAGTTATTTATTAAAAGGAATACTATGAATACAAATTACCTTCTTTGGAGAAGGACTAGCTACATTTACATAAATGATTGGTGTCTTAGGTCTACTAGGAGTAGCAGAGACAAAAATGCCATTCACAGACTCATTACAACTTGTACAAGACTTATTTGAAGGAACTTGCACGACATCAATCTATGGGAGCTCAGATGTGACATGAGATTCATCATCCATTAATGCATCAACTTTAGAAGAGAGTTCACTATAATGAAGAGAAGGTAGAGTAATATCAAGAAAAGTATCGATGATTTCATCCTCTTGCAACAAAATATCCTTTGAGATAAAAGAATGTTTACAAGGATCAAAGACAGAGTAACATAGGTAAAGACAAGTCACCATCACATGCATGAAAATGAACATCGTTAGTATTTTGAAGAATAATAGAAATTAAATTAATAAAATAAGATAACAAATTCATTTTGAAAGTAGTTAACTAAATTAAAGAAGCAATGTATAAATAAGTCAGTCGAAGGCTGACGCATCATTCAAAATTCATGTCATGGAATGATAAAGAATGCTTTAAAAATAATACAGAAGAAGTGTTCACGTCGAGTTCACCAAAATGTAGTGGTGCAAAAGTGACCTTGCAAAGGGAAGAACTAGGTTCCCTTGAGAGCCAATTTCATGACATACATTCAGATATCTCCAACTATTGAAACTAGTGAAGATATCTAATTACAAAAATAGAAAGAGTAGATGACAAAAAGTCTTTGGTTTGAATCTGAGTGTCTCAGCCAAGGATGCCAGCATGGTGAGCAGATGTTTGCATGGTGTATTGTAGTCTCATACAGACCACGAATAGAAGACTCAGAAACATGAAAACCCAATTCTATCCTTCAGATAAC
Organism: Cryptomeria japonica; assembly: GCF_030272615.1. Taxonomy (NCBI): domain Eukaryota; kingdom Viridiplantae; phylum Streptophyta; class Pinopsida; order Cupressales; family Cupressaceae; genus Cryptomeria; species Cryptomeria japonica. The sequence continues at coordinate 649,539,740 of NC_081406.1, read as the reverse complement.
CTGCAAAACCTAAAATATAGAAATTTGATAGCGAATAATAGATAATAAATATAAATAAAAATGAATATGAATGAATTAAATAAAGGACTGTAATGTCCCCTGCTAGGCTTAGACATGTTTAAACCATAATCAATCTATTTCAATAGTACTTATGACTCAAACAAAATATATTAGGAGACATTTCCACCTTAACCGGAATTCAGTCGGTGATACTCCATTACCCAACCAATTAACTATTATAAATAATTTGTTCATCTATCCTACATTCATAATTCTTAATGCAAGTGTCAAACCAATTATAATGTCCCAACATGAAAACATTTCCTTTGATAGTAGTAACAAGGAACATATAAACATATCCTCCTTATCGTCTTTTATCTTATGGACTCTTTCTGATTTACAATCTAATAACATACATACATACATACATACATACATACATACATACATACATACATACATATATAGATATATATATATATAGATATATATATATATATATATATATATATATATATATATCATCTTTTATCTTATGGACTCTTTCTGATTTACAATCTAATAACATACATACATACATACATATATATATATCAAACATTATTGTTATTTCATCATTTACTATGTATATATTACTTATTCTGATTTGAGTATATACACATAAATTAATTAAATAAATAATATAACCAATTACTGATGTCTTTTCTAATTATTTTTTTATAAATCATTAACATTACTGCTTTCAAACCTAATTTATTAATATAGTAAGTAGTTGCTAAAGGCAAACAGATCTGTGTCAGATCTAGTCTGCCACTATTATGAGTATTGCAGTTTAGTATTTTTTTGTCAAATTCTGCATAAAACATTATCAGTTTTGTATATTAAGCATTCATATTATATACATTCCTATGTATACCACCCAAGACAAGGATGTTACTGCATGCAATTAATAACGGTATTGATCTCCTCTCCCTGTAATCTTCCCCTAAATAGTAAATCTCGTCCTCCTTCCACTCTCCTGTTGTGGACGATGTCAGTGACTTCTTATATCTTGCCAGAGAAAAGGTTGCATCGTTCCAAACAAATCACATCTCCCTATAATATAAACAAATCTCATCCTCTACAAAATGATTTGGGGTTAATGATACAGTTTCTTTCCTTTGGGGAGTCTTATTAGGATCACAATATATATGCGATGCTTAAATAGGCTTCTTATTAGTCATTGTCTATTCGATTGTATTTTAATAGTATTGTTATTATTTATTATTGATTGCGTAAATTATATGTGTATTATTTTAAATAAATAAATGGTGTTTACACTTAAGAATATGTAAACTATGTTTATGATTTATAATACATAAATATGTTTATAATATAATATTAATTTATTTAATTTGAATATTTCAAGATTTAATTAGTAATAAATATTAATTAAATAATAATATTTAAGATATAAATAAATTTCAAATAGTCATTCTTTGGTAATTATTATATTAATTAATAGTAATTGATATATATATATATATATATATATATATATATATATGAGGGGACATGACAGTCCGCCCTTCCCAAAATTGCTTGTCCTCAAGCAATCGACAATTTTCTCAAACTGAGTCTTATACATATGTATATATAATGACATGAAGCATCTACATAGGGTATGAAGTAATACACACGAAGTTTGATAGATACATGCAAGGCTTGAAGTATATATGGAAGTCTTGAAGCATAAACATAAGTAATGCATGTAACAATATTCACAAATACATATAAGATCTGAAGCATAAAGCATGTATATGAAACATATACAGAGTAAACACTCTATGCACAAACCCAATACATCAAGCATACATGAATACATAAGGTGTAAATCCAAAACATATAAGGCAAGAAGCATCTATGTAAAACATGGAGTATACACATGAATATACACAAGGTGTGATTATACATGTGAATATACACAAGGTGCGAAGCATTTGTGTAATATAAGTGAATGCAGTTAAGGCATGCAACACACAAGTAAAATACATATAAGCATGAGTCCACTTAAGTTATGAAGCACACAAGCATGCACATAAATTCTCTCAAGTCACAAAGCATATATATATGGAGTGTATGTGGTTATGAGTATGTGGTTATGAGAGAAGTACCTATGTAGAACAACATATGCTAGATAGGACGCAATCACATGTAAAGCATACATGATAGATACACTTAGAGTACACACACGGGGTAATCATTCTAAAAACAAATCAAGCTTGAAGTAGCTATGTTTAAGATACCAAACATTTGAAGAAGGCACATGAATGCACATAACACATTGAAAGCATATCATTCATGATGAGACACATATTCAAGACATAAAGCATACACTAGGAAGGTGTGTATGACCTGATCATGTTGAAATCGTGACAAACATGGAGCAATCACACAATTATACAATACAAGTATACATGTACACATACAATGGAGCAAACATATTGAAGACACAATCAATACATAAATATCAACAAATAATGAAATGTATATACAGTTAAGAGAACATACATCAGGTACATGAGTACCCTTAAAGCATGAAGCAATGCATAGAAGTCATGTAACACAAAACCATAAGTATATATACGAAGTATGAAATAGTACACATGTAAACATGGAGTAATATACATAAGGCATGGAGAATAGAAGTATGGCATGGAGCATTCACATAAGCATAAAGTAATATGCAAATACATTGAGACATGAAGTATGTACATATGACATATAAGGCTTGAAGTAGCACACAAATACACATGAGGTACAAAGTATGTATAAGGAAGGCACTCATGGAGTCAACACGCTAAAGACACATCATTCATAAGGCACACACAAAGACACAAGACATATTTGTAGAAAGCATATGAATCAAACACATGAATGTATGTAGTATATATAACAAGGAGTATATGACAACATTGTGTATTCTCATAAACATCCATACAGAACACACATAATTAAATGTTAAAATATTATCAAATATGGTGAATAGTTGTTAATTTATTGTATACTTAGTTCTCATACATTGCATGACTCTCCTCTTCCTCATTATCTTCTACCTTACAAGATGGAAGATTTACTATGCCAAGGGCGCATGACACAATCTACATGCGGCTCCCTCAAGGTTTTCTACCCATCTTGGGACATTTTCACCATGTGACTGGTTTACTCTGCCTCTCCCCTCCACACACTCCCTATCTCTATAAGTATTAGAGAAAAAAGAAGAATTTAATCCCTACAATCTATGGAATAAATATAGAAAACACATACTTATCTGCAAATATACATGAAACATATATCTAACAGAAACATACATAATGCACGTGAATAAACTTAAAGCATGAAGTATACACTTAAGGCAATAAGTATACACATAAAACATAAAGTATCACATAGGGCATAGAGAATACGCATGAATGTACTCAAGGCAAGTGGCATTTTCATGAAAACACATGAAGTATACATTATACATGTACAACACATATATATGAGCAAGAAATTAGGCATATACATTGCAAGGCATGAATATACACATGGTCTGAGTCATACACATGAAAACACTTACGACATAGTCATACATATGAATTCACATAAGGTGTGAATCACCCATATGAATACACATAAAACATTTAGGACATGAAGCATACATACAAATAGATGAGCATTCTTTCAAGGCA